>NC_046364.1:29466259-29787986 GCF_011125445.2 Fundulus heteroclitus
ACGGTTGGAAAAAAAATAGCGTGAAAGTTAGCAAGTTAGAAACATGGCCAAATCGGTTTGCTGCGGGGCTTGTTGTGGTTTTTCCATGGGTGCTCAGCTGTATTTTATGACCTTTTTGTCCTTGCCTGAAACTCCAGAGACAGGCTGTTTTTGTCTAAAGGCTTTAAATGACCCACATACTGTATAGTGGTGCTGGTTTAACTGTGGAAATAGTTGTTGTTTTTTTGTCATTTTTACTACAGTGCAGCCAGAAGAATAAAACATTCTTGTGTTTTTTTGGTGTACTTTAATATTCCGTGCACTGTTAAAACTAACACTGTTGTTTTTCTTTCACCCGTCAGGTGATCAACATCATAAACCAAGCACAGGAGAGCAGCCCTATGCCTGTGGCGGAGGCCTTGGATCGGGTGCTGGAAATCCTGAGGACCACAGAGCTGTACTCCCCACAGCTGGGCACCAAGGATGAAGATCCCCACACCAATGACCTCGTGGGAGGGTTGATGACGGTAAGTGGCGAACGCCAGAGTCAATTCTCAGCCATCCAGGACATCACACCCAGTAAGTGGCAAACATTTTTTTTTTTTTTTTTTTTGGGAGCATGAAGGTCATTCAGGACAACTGAAACAGCTTCTTTCTGTTGTTCATAAATTGAATCCTGTTGCTCTTCCGCTGCTACAGTCTGTGATCTGGCGACTAAAACAAGAAGAATGAGGAGCGTGTGGAGTTTTATTTTTTTAACATATAGATTTTTTTATTTTTTTATTTTGTTTGCCAGAGGAGTCGGACACAAAGAAAGATTAACGGACACTACTGGTGAAGAACAGAAGTAGTGCCAAGTTGGCAGTCTTGGCAACAAATCCAGAGGAAGTGTTAGATTGTCCTTTGTGCTCCTGTAGGCCGGAGAGGAAAACCCACCCCACCCTTTCTCTCTCCCTCTGTCTCTGCACACATACACCCGGTCACACTCGTTTTCCTCTCCACTACCACGGGCCTGGAAACATCCTGTTCTTCGGACCAGCCGGCTAAGTGCCGCTTTGCTTCTGCATGCGCCCCCCCTCCGTGACGAAGCATAAGGCAACCGAGGTGCCTGTCCATCCCTGGAAGGATTTGCTCTGTATAAGTGATAAAAGCCAGGGAACGCCGGGCGGTTTGTCTGAGCTCAGACGGTAGTATCGGGGCAAGCCAGCGCGGTGAAGTGAAGATTGGAATAAGGGAGGGGGGGGGGGGCTGTCTCGCCTTTTTCTTTCTGGGAAAAACTCCTAAAATAGGACCCACGAGACAATGCGTGGGTCAAAGATGAGCCAGTCTCCTCTTCCTTTTGCACTTGTGAAGTAAACATTTCCCATTGTGACACACGCCCATGCACTCGCTAACACCCGGGCGTACACTGTAACCTGCGCTGTGCGCCGCAGTGAGTGGAGCAGGCATGTCGTTTGCTGCGCTGGACCACAGCAAACATTTATCAGCTCCTAAACACATTTTTGCATTCTTTCGTTATCGAGTGGATACTGTTCAGATCCCTCCAGATTTCCTTCTTTTGATCCTGATACTCAAACGGAGGCTAAACAGAAAGTACTAATTTCTGCAGGTTTACCCATATTAAATACACTCAGAGGCCTTGATTGATTTTTTGCTTGTAGTTTGGATTCTTCAATCAAGAATCAAATCTGGGAGATATTTTTTTTTTCTGTGCAAACTTCGGGAAATCTATCGTCAACCATCTCAATAACTACCGTTTAACATTTTAAACCATTTTTTTTTAGAAGGCCCAGTAAGAAATAAGAAGGATGTCATTGTTGCTGGTAATGTAGGAATTCTCAACAAGCAGGCTGTTACACCCAGCTGGTATGCGTGTCCTTAGAGAGCCAGATCATTATACTTCTCACTGCTTGGTTGATTATTTGGGTGAGGCACTGTTTTCCCTCTGATAAGCCCCATTCGTTGTAACATCATCCGGGAATACGAAAGGAAGAGAAATGACGAAATAAAAATAATTTACTGCAGACCGGTTCACAGGCGGCCATAAATAACCCTGCTGTCATTTCTGACACAACGATCACAGATTGTAAACCTGATAATTGTGTCTTTGGGCAGAATGAAGAGCCCCGTATTCGATCCGATACGATCATAGCTCGCGCCTCCGTTGCATCTGGGCTAAACTTTCTACTGTGACGGCTGCAGAAAGTCTCTTTAAGACCTCCCTTGTTGTTTCTCTCCTCCTGGACAGGATGGTTTACGGCGACTGTCAGGAAACGAGTACATCCTCGCTACAAAGCGTGAGTTTACAACCAATACTTCACTGGGTTGTCTTCCTCTCAGCTCTGTTTTCTATGAGTGTGAACATATTTTTATTTTATTTTTTTTTTACCTTTTCTCTGTATTTATTTTGCTCACAGAGCCCCACCATCTGCCGAGTCACCTGGCAACGCCTCTGTCATTGAACGACATCCCCCCTCGGATTGCCCAGACCATGGAAACCGAGGCGTCGTGGGACTTTGACATCTTTAACTTGGAGGCTGCAACCATGAAACGGTGAGACTTCCCAGTCTTAAAGGATGACCACAGGCATTTTCTTAACGTGGAAAGAAGTCTGGCACTGATGATGTATGCTAAACTACTCCTCTGGATCCCGCTGCAGGCCTCTGACCTTCTTAGGCCTCAAGATTTTCTCCCGCTTTGGGGTGTGCGAGTTTTTAAACTGCCCTGAAGCTACTTTGCGCTCCTGGCTGCAAGTCATTGAAGCCAACTACCACTCCAGCAACTCCTACCACAACTCTAGCCATGCAGCGGACGTCTTGCATGCAACTGCGTATTTTCTCTGCAAGGAGAGGGTCAAGGTAAGGGTCAATTGGGGGAAAATAACATTTTAATGCACAGGAATATACAGATTTAGAAGGATAGAATAATCCCTTATTGCCCCACAGTGGAGACATTCAGGTGTATTAGATGTTTATCTTTTTTATTCTTAAAGATTTGTGCAAAATTATAAGGCTTAACATATCAGTGCTTGACTTGAAATGAAGTGAAATGCTGTGCAAAAGTTTCAAGTCGTCTTACGTTTCTAAATATTTTAAGAGCCTGGTCTTTCTTTTTGCACCTTGGAGTCATCTTGATATATTAAGGATATAACTTTTAAAGTTGTTAATTCGACCTTGACTGCTTTATCCTTCATTGAAAAAGTATATTGATGCACTTTGTTTACAAGTCGTCTGTTCTCATTTCTGTAGATGCATCTATGAATAATAGCAAATATAACACAGGTTGTAATAAAAAGAACATTCTTCACCTCCAACGCGAGGATTCGCAGGGAGCTACAAAACATGTCATACTGTAGACACGATCAATTGTTCGTCTGCTGTAGACAGTTCTTCAGGCCTGATACTTCTCTTTTCTACCGACATTTGTCATCTTCGCCCATAATCCTCATAATGTACTGTTCTATTCAGGTCTGGCTTCTTGGACATAAAATACAAAGACACCAGTGTGTGGTTTGAAAACTCTCTAATATAGTGCATCGCAAAAGTTTTCCTATGCAATAAAATTTCGTCACCACAGATTTCTAAGTATTTGAATTCTGTTTGGAGGAGCAACACAAAGCAGTGCGCACCTGTGTGTTATTTATTCTCAGAATAAATCCAGCTGTTCTGTGAGGGACTCTGGGGTTTCTGTAAGAACATTATTGAGAGAGAGAGAGAGAAAAAAATCAGGATAAAGATTGAAGAACACAAGAGACAGGTCTGAGATAAATCTTAAGCAGGGGATAGGTTATTGAAAAAAATATATCTTGGGCCTTGAACATCTCACAGGGCTCTGTTTCATCCATGGTCCAAAAAGTGAGAGATAACGGCACGTTTAAACCTACAAATAAGCGGATGTCCACCTTACCGCCCAGGCGGGGATCAGAGAAGGGAAGCTAATACTGCTTAAGAGAAGCTGTCCCAGGCAGAAATCTTGGTCTCTGGACACCAAAAAAAGGATAGAATGAACCTTCTGTATCGTTTGCTTTCCAGTTTTAGCTTAGACGCTGCTTTGTCTTGCAAAATCCCAATAAATTAAACTGACATTTGTGGTTTTAATGTCAGTCAACCCTTCGAAGCCTGATACATGCAATTGTGGGGAAACTTCACATTTTAAACAATCTCTTTGGTTGCTTTAAAGAAAAAACAACAACGTCTGGCTTTCAAATTTTCTTTGTATCGTAATTGATACGTTAGACCAAAAAATACATTTTCCTCATGTTTTCTGCATTTCTATATATGGCGTGTCAAATATATTATTTTGTTTGTTGCAAATTGTATGTGCAGAAAAACACTGACTTTGTTGAAGAGGGCTCAGAAATATTTGTATCAAAATGATACATTTGGAGCTATAGGGTTACTGTGAAAACGATCTAAGGGGCCTTCAACTTTTGCAGCACACTGTATGTGCTTTATATATATATAGTGTCAGAGTTAACCTTCTTTATACCTACATATTATTAGAATGTCCTCGTCTCAGAGCAGAACTCGTACAGCCTCTTGTGTCAATCCTAGAGAGTCACAGTTTTGCCCAAGTGTGCCAGTGATTCAGTAACGTGTTAACGGTCTGGACTCGTTAAGCCGATTACCCGGGCGTCTATTTCTGATGTCGGCCCAGTGATCTTTTAGGGCTTCATCCGGTGAACTGTGAAGTTACATCACTCGAGGTTAATGAGTGCCAGGAATTCTATAGGTCAGCATTTGTCTTAAAGGTCACTTTTGTTTTACAGACAAGTCTGCGTTTCAGGAAGTTAAATGCTGTTATTTTTCTCCCTCTATGCGCTCAAAAGGACAATCGTGTTTTATTTGCACCGTCGTTGAAATTTAAGGCTGTTTTTGTGAATAAAATGAACACGTAGCTGCTTCTTCATCTCCAAGCTGAACGTTACATAACGTAGATTGTAGAATAAGGGGATTTTTGTCCAAGGCTTTTGCTTTAGATCATCAGTCAGAGCTGCCGTCTTTGGTTACAAAGATGGTTTGTTTTTATGCTCCTATTTTATTTAATTTTTTTTAAATTGTTTGTCCTGACAGCAAAGTTTGGATCCCATTGATGAAGTGGCTGCTCTGATTGCTGCCACCGTGCACGACGTTGACCACCCGGGCCGGACCAACAGCTTCCTGTGCAACGCAGGAAGCGAGCTGGCCATCCTCTACAACGACACAGCTGTGCTAGAGAGCCACCATGCTGCCCTGGCCTTCCAGCTCACCACCAGAGATGATAAGTGCAACATCTTCAAACACATGGAGAGGTAAGGACGTTAATCGGAGAATGTTCTCTGAAAAGTTTTTCCACTCGGGTATGCCTCTTTTTCTAAAGTCATACAATCAGCAATGTCCAAATTGACTTTTATTTCATTCATACTGAATTCAAAAGGGCTGTTCCACACTTTGTCAAGGGATCATTTGCATTTACTGCATAATAATTTCCCCACATCCTCTGTTTTTTACAGAATCCATACAAGGGAATACTATTTTCAAATAAAGCAGCAATTTAGGTATAGTTTTTTTTTTTTAGGTGTGCATGCAGCAGGGATATATACACTGCAAAAAGGAAACTAGAATTAAGTGAAATTTTCTTGAAATCAGTGTTTTTTTCCTTGATTAGAGCAGATAAATATGACTATTTGCCAATGGAATAAGGTTTTTGCACTTAAAATAAGATTAATTCATCTCCATCTTATTTCAAGTGCAGTATATCTAATTATCTTATTTTAGGGGTAAAGATACTCATTCAATTGGCGAATAATCTTGTTTAGCTCCTCAAATCAAAGAAAAATATACTAATTTCAAGAAATTTCCACCTTTAGTTCCCTTTTTGCAGTGTAACTATATTAAAACATGATTTTTTTTTTTTATGTTACATGGCTTCTCATTTAGAGAGAGGGCAGGGAAGAATCTAAAATGCTTACAGCATGCTGTAAGGCTAAGCAAAGGCTTTAAAATGAATTGCTCTTTGATAACCGAAGCAAAATCTCACACTGAAAAATGTAGACAATTTCAGCCTTGAGTTTAACCGCAACTATTCAGCGTGAAAACGTCTCGCATTAAGAAATTAGTTATCTCAAAATCACAAATGCCAGAATTATTTGCATTCCCAAAGACATTTTTTAAAATTATGCTTTACTTTTAAAAGTTGATCAGGGTGTTGAGTTTTAATTATTAATCCTTAAATTCCTGTTTCCCTGGGACATAAAAATGGCATGGCACAGAGGCCCTATTTCTCTTAACCACTTTTCAAAATGGGAAAGAAAGGAGAACATTCCATACAAGTAAGACAGATGGTTGTTAATCTTCAAGAATCGGGAACCGGTTGCAAGAAAGAAAAAAAGAAGCTCCTTGCCTGAGCTTTCCCATACCTGGACACCTGGTTATGTTACAAAATATGGGAAAAAATCCAGTATATAACGCCTAAAAACAAGCACACTTTTAACTATTAATGTATTCCCGACACATGATCGTTTGTCTGATACCCTGATGGTGCGGAAGACTGAAACGCTGAACGTTGCTGCAAGAAATACTGATTTGATCCCCCGTTTTCATTTCTTGGCACGTTATGCTGACTTGGATATATGCTAGTTTAATAAGCCTATTTTAAGAGCTTACATTTAGGTTTGGCCGTGTTGCACAAAGGCTTTTTACCTCTGTAACAGAGGTTCCGATAAATATGGCGGCGGTTTATGCTGGTCAAACCGGACCTGAATTATTTCACGTTCCTTACAGATGTTCTATATGTGAGAACAGCTTCTGGTTTGCCACTAAAATAAAAGACTATTTCAACATTACTGGGGAAAAAAAAAAAAAAAACAAGCTCCAAGACATTTGTTCATGCGTAGCTCAAAAGCTAAACCTCTCAACAGGTCCAGTCTGGACTGGACAGATATTCATTGAAAACCATTTTGCGAGACCTTTAAGCCAAAAATGTAAAAACACACAAATTACTTTTGGCATTGGGACTCTCTTAGATTGAGCCGTGCCTGAAAAGTTATTCTACCCTTATTACAGATTTTTCAAAACACAGTTTGGGATTCGGTTAACATTTAAGCGCCTAAACAAATATAAATGGAGATTCTTAGCTTTCTTGTATATCTTAACATCTCCTCTCATTCAAACCCAAAAGTATACTATTGTCTTTTTCTTATTTGCTTACATGCTGAGAGCTGAAAGTATAATTTCATCCAAATAATCCAGCAAACCAAGAGCTCAGCGAGGGTTCAGAGAATATCGCCCCAGTGAGGAAATGCCGTCATTTGTTAGCTGTCGCCAAGGCGTCAAGTCACCATTTATATAAATTGCGTTATTTTTGTTTTTACTATATAAGATCTAGCCTGTGGATTTCTCTGTACATGAATCTATTTGTCATTTTATGCCACTGGGACATTTTATGGCTCGTTTGCATAAACACAGTGTTCCCTTTGTCCGAGCTGAAGGAAGTCCTTCTTTACATCATCACGTAACAGTGACATGTTTGCATAATGAATGCGATGCTTTTACATTGAGGACAAATGAGACGCATTTTCAAGAGCTTATTGTTGTTCTTGTTGATGCCTACTGCTTACGGGTAATGAAGACCAGATTGCTAAGACTAAAAGTAGCTCTTAGTGACACCATTTTAGGAGAAATCTTCGAATTTCCCTAATTTGAAGGTTTTTCTTAGAATTTTACCTCGGTAAGACAAGTTATTCACAACGCATCCTAAGCCTTAAGAGAACTCCTAATGTGGAGAATGTTAGGAGTAGTGAGGAGGACATTCAGCGAGCCTAAGAGCGTCTTAAGCAGGAAGGATGGTGGAAACAGAGAGAGCTGATTGGCTGATCCAATCTGTAACAATTTTACTATTATTAATATGTTGATAAGATCTATTTTATCATTCCCACAAAGAGAAATTAATTAGTTTCAGCGGCCCGACGGGATAAAGGCGCAGCTCTAGTAACGTAATTTCATTGAGAGTAAATAAATAATAGAAAAATGTTGGATAATCACGAATAAAAAGTTGAGAAATTTACAGAGAATATGTGAAAGAGGTCTGTTATGCATGATGACGTCAGTAGCCTAAATGGTCATCTAAGTTTGCTCGTGTGATGCCGTCTCCTCTTTTGATCGCTGCACAGAGCGCTTCACTTTCTGCGCGTCTTGGTGCTTTCACGCACCAAATCTCTGGCATCTCCTCACTCAAAATCGCTCTCAGCAGCGTCTGAATCTCTCGTAAGACTCCCAGGCAGGAATTTTTAGGCTAAGATCGGACACTGAGAATTTTTTTGCAAATATGGGGACTGAAGTTTTAGATTCTTGGAAAATTGGAAAATGATGTATACTCTGAGTGAAATGCTTCTCCATGATTTTTTTCTTTTTGCAATGAAAGAAATTGCTGAAATAAACAATGTTTTTGATGTATTTATTTCTGAAGCACGCGCCGATGCTGGTTTGAAGAAACTGATAATGCATTGAATGTTTTGGTAACGACTCAGAAAAAGAGCATATTATTGTAACTTTGATATGACTGCTACATGTCTTAGGAATTTATAGCTTGAGGAAGAGAATGCAACCCTATAAGATCTGCCAACCTTATAAGATTATTGTACAGCTGTCTGTTCCAGAAATGTGTTATTTGGCAGCTTTTGTGCTCAGGATTAAAAAAAAAAGCATCCTTTATTTTATTTATTTAAATCCGGCTTCTTTATGGATTTATCATCATTCATAAACCTCTGGGAGAGCGTTGTGACTGGCAGTGAAGTAGGTTTGAATTTACGCTGCTGGTAGAGCACTGTGCATGTCTCCATGTTTGTGTGTCAGCACCGGTGTGACGGTAATGTGTCCGCAAAACAGAATAGCTCACCATGTGCTGGTCCCCTCAGAGGAGGAGGGGGAGGGGGGGGGGGGGGGGGGGGCGAACAAAGCAACCATTCATCGCCACTGTCACTGCCGTCAGAAGGAGAAAACTGTTTACATGGGTTTCCATGCTACTTACCATAGTGTCACTCCCTCTCTCTGTTCCTCCTCCTATCTCCCCCTCTGCTCTGCACCCCACCCCCCCTCCTTTTTTTTCTCCTCTTCTCTCCAGGAATGAGTACCGAACGTTACGACAGGCTGTCATAGATATGGTCCTCGCAACGGAGATGACCAAACACTTTGAGCACGTCAACAAGTTCGTGAACAGCATCAACAAGCCGCTGGCTGCCCTGGAAGAGAATGGGGTGAGATTAAAAGTCTCGTCACGATGAAGCACTTCTTCTTCTTAATCAACAATAACAAACTATTAGTTTATTGCTTATATAGGAAAAAAACAACAACATTTCAATTATTTTTTTGTATTTCCTCCAAATAAAAATAAATATAAAGTGTCTAATTCTGTCACACACAGCTCGAGATTCACATTAGAGAATCAACAAACGTTTCAGAGTTTTAAAGGCAATGAGGAACGTATCAAGGGGATGAATGAGCTGTTGCTGCCTGAGTAAAGACATATTAGCTAGGGAGGAAAATGTAACAACCTGGTTCTATCTTTCCCATCTGCGCGTGGAATGCTCAACGGGGACATTAAAAGGTTTTCAGGGCCTTTTCGAAGGCCGGGTTGGCACCAGCAAACCATTTTCGACACCCTGCGCCCTCGAGACCGTAGGGCTGTGACCGAGACTGGTTAACAAAAGCAAACGCTGAACCTGGTGCAGCGAAGATGGGTTTTGAAATTGCGTGCGCTGGAGCGCTGCAGTTCCTGTTCATCCTAATGTCGTGGGTTTGGTTTTTCTTTAGGGAAACAGTGATGAGGAATCGGTCAAAGGCGTCCTGACCTCCCCTGAGAACCGCATCCTCGTCAAGCGGATGCTGATCAAGTGCGCCGACATCTCTAATCCATGCAGGCCTTTGGAGCTCTGCATAGAATGGGCTGGGCGCATCTCAGAGGAGTATTTTGCACAGGTACATTCAACTATTGGCAATAAACCTAATTTCTAGAACGACATGGTGCTTATGTGTATATATATATTTATTTTTTTTTTTGCAATGGGCCGCTGAGTATTTCTGGACGTGATGGTCACTTGTGTCCTTGTCTTTATCACAGACGGACGAGGAAAAGAGACAAGGTCTACCAGTGGTCATGCCTGTGTTTGACAGAAACACGTGTAGCATCCCCAAGTCCCAGATTTCCTTTATAGACTACTTCATCACGGACATGTTCGACGCATGGGACGGTGAGACAGCACAGCGTCACATAAATACTAGAACCCACTGTAGAAATGTCCTTTTTTTTTTTTTTTTTATTTGCTTACCTGAGGAGCTTTTTAAACACAAATCTGATTTAGAATGCGACACTGAAGCGTGTGGAAAGAAATGAGGATCATAAAATATCGTCATCTGTTACTGACAAATATGAGTTCAACGATTATTCAGCTTGAACTGATGGCGATTGTGGTTTTAAATCAGATGACGCATATAATGAAGCATTGTAGGACATGTCCCTATTCTGTATTGGATTTTTATTCAACTTCTTAATGGATTTATAGAGCAAAAAATGTTGGGAGGTTTTAGTTCTTAGTTATTGTGATGGGTTTAATGAATAAGGGAAAGCATTTTACCTGTCAATTGCCAGTCAGAGGCGGGAAAGGGAAAATGAACCCCAACCCTAAATGGCGTCTGATTAGTACGTCTTTAATTCTAATTACTGCTTACAGGTTAAAGTTGTGTACTGAATTTATTTCCGTACGAAAACCAGACGTGCATTGTTTTATTACTCTGGGCTTTTCACTTCCATCTAAGACGTAATGTGTAGAACTGCGGGGGACCGCCTTTAAAACAATGTCAAATGTTATAGTTTTACTACAAAAACGAGCCGTGCGCCTGGTAAATAAGGCAGGGTACTTGGATCACATATATCCATTATTTTTAAAATCTAAACTTGTACAATTTACAGATATATTTTATTATAAAATAATCCAAAATATGTTAAAAGCAAAATTAAATACCTTGCCAGAGTGTGTTCCGGAATATTTTGTACTGCAGAAACCAAAATATAACCTAAGAGATGACTGTAAGTTTATTGTGCCAAAAGGTAAAAATATGGCAGAACAGAAATGTTTGTCCGGTCTTGGAGCTCAGTTATGGAATGATGTTGGCATAGAAATGAAAGTGGGAAATTTCTATTTAAAAAGAAAATGTTAGAATATATCATAGCCAGTTATATGACCAAATAATATTTATTTTGGATGAAGGTCAAACGTGACTTTCTTTTTTTTTTCTTTTCAACTTTCTTTTTCTCTTAGTATTTTCTCTTCTTTTAATATCAAAGGCATCTTGTGAAGTTCTGCATATTTTAGAGTTTGGCATAAAGCTTTTGCTTCTGGCCATTTTTTTTGTTTTGTTTTTTGATAGCTTCTGTGTATTCGTTATGGAAATATGTATTCTGTGACTGAAAACTAAACTCAAAACTCAAATGATACAGGTTCTTTTCTACGGATCTGTGCGTATAGCTTGGTGTCACAGTGAGGAATCTGGCTTAGTGTCGTCATATGCAAGCAATTTATGATGACACGCACACAATTAGATATTTCAATTGTAGCTAGGTTGCAATCTCAAGCTCATGGCTGCCATTATTTGCCCATATTTCACTTGTCCAGGATCGACGTACTAGAAAAGCTGTCAAATTGAATCTTAATGCTTCCATGCATTGTATATTCTACAACTGATGAGGATTCAGTCTAATGGTGTTCTGGACTGGAGAACATTGTTTCACTTTCACTGATTCATTCATTCTAAGAATGCAAACAGAAATGCATTTCTTGCAGAAACTTTCCATGCATTCTGCTGCATACTTGAATCATCACTGAAAGATTTTTTTTTTATTATTTACTGCCATTTAGATAAGGTTGTGGTTCTGATCATTGTTTCTTTTACATCTATGCTATACATTGTAGACAGAAGTAAATTAGACTCATAATTAAGGTCAAAATGAGAACTTGCTACATGTATCATGAGACAAACAGGGTTGGTGCTTTTTGTGTTTCCTCGTGTCTCGTAACCCTTCCCAATTTCCTTTCTCTTCCCTCCAGCTTTTGCGGACCTCCCCAACCTCATGCAGCACTTGGACAACAACTTCAAGTACTGGAAGGGCCTGGACGAGCGGAAGCTGCACAGCCTGCGACCACCTCCGGAGTAGGGGCCGCGGCTCCGGACGCTGGCGCGGCCCAAAAAGTCCGGGGCAGAACCTTCTTTTCTCCAGCTGGGGGTGTCTCTCTCTCTCTCTCTCTCTCTCTACCGTCTCCCAGCCACACAGGGCCCCGTCGCCTTCACTCTCCCGCTTCTGTAGCACGCCGAGGGCCCACGAGTCCGTCCACAAAAAGAAAACCACAGAGGGGCTTCCCCCGACACTGCGGGATGGGAACTGTGGCCATCAGGCACGGACGTCCAGCATCCTTCTGAACTTCTGCGTACGCAGTGTAGCTCTTGGCATGACTGAAAGAGGGGCGTGGGGGTCCTCGCAGGTCTCTGTGGCGAAGCGCCCCGTCATCTGATTACCGTGTAGCCACTCCTTTTTTCCGCCGGTGACGTTGCTGTTAGGATTTAAAAACTGTGTCTTGCCCACTTAAGGCCATGTAATCACTTTTGACCTCTGGCTTCTGCGCTCGCAGCGCGGCAGGGACGCTGGTACAAAACCTTTGGAGGCCACGTCATGGAAGTACACTCCACTGCTTATCTTTTTGTTTGTTTGTTTTCAGGCAATATTTCCACGTGTCCTTGAGAAACACAAAGCTGACACGCGGCTGTCATAACAGCAACGAGAGCGGATGCTTCCTTCGTGGATCGGGGGGTGGACCTTTTACCCCAGGCCACTGCTCAGAGACAAATAATAAAAAAAAAATATAAAAAACCTCGACATCTTGATCATAGCTATCTAATTACAGGTTATTTTGTATGCTTTTTTTTTTCTCTTGAGGGTTCCATATTTTCCATATCAAAATTCACAAACAAATTAGTAAACGTAAGCAAGAACAGAATAAATTTAAGATATAAAAAAAAGCCAAAGCTATTAAAGATGAGTACTATTATAACACTCAGAAATTTACAATTGTTATTCATGCAACCGTATTAAGCATTTTTATTTTCTTATCAAGAGTACACTACCAGTTTGAATAAACGAACGAACCCTTTTTTTTGTATTGCACTGTAACCATAATTAGAAGCGTCTACGTCTCAGTGATTTTTGTCCAGGAACGGGATGTTGCTTTGGAGAAATAAGCTGTTTTTTTTTTCTGTTTTTTTTTTTTTTTTTTTCTGTTTATCATCAGGAGATCGTCTGCTTGTGTGAACGCGTGTGGGGTTTTTTTTTTTCTCTTTTTTTATTTTATTTTTATTTGGTAGTTGGTGTGTGAGTGCCCAGGTATGTTCATCGTGGCAGCAATCCCATACCCCTTGGTTTGATGCTGTAAAACCGCTTGACATTTGACAAGAGCAGAAATATGTGAAGAAGAAAAGAAAAAAAAAACGTTTTGGACTTGAACAACTTTTTTTTCTTTCTTTCTTTTGTCCTCCCAGAATTTTTTTGTATCTGGTTTATCCTACTGAGAGAAAAAAAAAAGAAAAGACTGCCTTATTTTGTACAATATTTATACAGTACATCCCACTGTGCAACTGCAATGGACATCTGGAGTTTTTTCTTATAACACAAGCAGAAGGTTACCTTCAAGTAAATCTCAATATTTTTATAGACAATGAATTTTACACTGGATTTGCAGCGGACGAGATCAACCATAATAGCTATCTGAACACCTGTGAAGGAGAAAGCCACACAGAATAGAGAGCTGAACGGTAAAGCAGGATGAGGATCGCAGAGTTGTCTATCACTGTCTTTAAAGCAGTCTCCTGGAGGCCAGCTTGCATTGATTTTTTTTTTTCTTTTTTTCTTTTTTTTGATCAAACATCACTTTTTTTTTCTTGTTTTTTTTTTGGCCAATCGTCCAACATCCTTATGCACAGGGTAACATCTTCTTGTTCCAAGTTGGAGTCAGATTAGGATACTAATATATATGTTAAAGATTGATGCTTCTTGAAAAGATTTCCTCTTTAAACAGTATATAAATGCCATAACAGCTAAGCAAGCACCGGTTAATGAGATGCATTAACCACAATTAATTTTGTTTCTCTCTTACGACAGAATTGTACACTTAATCAGGGGATTTGTTTGTTCCTTCTGATTCACGTTTTTTTTTTTTTTTTTGGTCTGAAGGCACGGGGGGGGGGGGGAAAAAAATAGAATCTATTCAATGAAAAATAAAATATTGTCAACTATATCCTTGCATTTGTTTTCTCCCCTGCAACAGTTTTCATCTCCGGCGTCGTCTTTTGTCGCACGTTATCTGGAATAACACGTACTGTGCCTCGCAAAGGTGTTTGTGCCCCTTACGGTCTTTCATGTTTTGTCACATTTAGAGACTCGAGCTTTAATGTATTTGACTGCAGCTTTACGCGACAGGCCAACACAAAGTAGGACATGGTTATGAAGTGGAAGGAAAAAGATGGATGGTTTTTGCAAATAAAAATTTGAAAAGGGTTGCATGCATACTTTGGAGAAACGCCTCTCAAAGCAATTGCAAGTCTTTTGGGGGTTTCTGAAATTTCTGCCCTTTTCTGTAACCTAGCGCAACTTCGGTCATATTGAAGGAAGCGCATCTGTGCCCATATTCACACAGAATCCCAAGACTAAAAGCCCTTAGTGATGTCATTTTAGGAAAAAACTTGGTAAGATAAAAGTTATTCACAAAGCACCTTAAGCCTCAAAAGAGCTCCTAGTGGGAAAATGTTAGTAATGAGGAGGACTTTTAGTGAGCCTAAGAGTGTCTTAAACTGGGAGCTGATTGGCTGATCCACCACCTAAACATTGGAGGAAATAGGCACATTAAACATCTTTAACAATCAATTATTAATATGTAGATAAGATAAACGTTATCATCCCCATAGAGGGAATTTAATTTGGTTAATGGCACGGTTGTAGTAATGTAATATTGAGGATAAATAATAGGAAAAGTATTGAATAAACATGAATAAAAAGTGGAGAAATTTACAAAAATATTTTCAAGAGGTGAGAAAGTATTTTCCATATGGTACATGTTGATGTCTGTAGACTAAATGGTCATCTAGAAGTTTGCTTGCGTGATGCCATCTCCACGCTTTTGATGCTGCAGGGAGCGCTTCCCACTTTCCAGGCGGGTACCAAGTACCAAGACACACACAGAGAAAAAGATACATTGACCTCCAGCAAAACGCTTCAGAGTCCATGTGTTTGTGCCGTGATCCAGGGACCAGTTTACCTTTCAAAATTCCTCTATTCTCCTCTCCACAGCTCCCAGAGCTGTGCGCTGTTCAGCGCTGCTGTTCAGTTCAGGTTTCTCCACTTTATGTCCGCCGTTTTGCAAGATGCAAACGCTTACAAGTAGGCAATCCCCAGTAAAATGCTGACAGGTGAGTGTGCTTTATGTCGAATGGCTATGGTAGTAAAATGACTGGCAAGTAAAAATAAATAAGCAAATCGAAATAACGAGGAATAAGGTGTGTTCAAACATGTTGACGCTGTGTGACAATTTAGCTAAGTTTTATCATTCTCACACATTTCTGAATACAATCTAATTGGTTGATTTCTCTCCATTGATCACTAGGAGTGCATTTGGGTTTTATTTTTCTTGTACGATCAACCAATCACAGCTCTTGAGAGACAATGTCACACCTCCTCACTAACAGAACCTGTCTGTCATCTCCCTACTCAGACTCGCTCTCAGCAGCATATGAATCACTCTTAAGCTAAGACTCCTAGGTAGGAATTTTTAGGCTAAGATGAGCGCTCTGAGAGACTCTGACAAACTTTGTGAATACAGGTACTGGACTTTGACTGGATCATTCTAGCACATGAATATGGTTTAGACCTAAGCCCTTCCACTGTAGCTTACTGTTAATTCACTGTTATATTCCTGTGTGGTTTGTGATCCTGCCCTGCGATAGACTGGTGACCTGTCCAGGTTGTACCCCGCCTCTCGCCCATTGACAGCTGGAGATAGGCACCAGCACCCCTCACGACTCCAATAGGGATAAGTGTGTAGGAAATGGATGGATGGATGGATGGATGAATGGATGGGTTGTGATCCTCAGCACCTTTGCAGCCCCTTAGAGGTTTTCTTCCATCATCCCCGTGTATTTAGCTCCAGTACATGATGATGCTGCCACCACCTCCATGTTTTGCGTGTGGGACAGAAGGAGGACCTTCGAGATGTGTTGAGTGCATGAAGAATATTTTTCCTGTCAACAGTTTCTCCCACCCGAGCTTTTAATCTCTGTAGCCCCTCCAAAGTAATTATTGGCCTCTTGGTTGCTTCTCTGATTAATGCTCTCCTTGCCTGCCCCGTTAGTTTGGGTGGATATCATTCTGATATGTTTACAGCAGCAGCAGCAGCACACATTTTCCATTTTCGGGTGTTGAACTGAGTAGTGCTGCTCCTCCACAACGCTTTCCCCGATCTGTCCTCTGTGTTCCTTCTTCTTCATGGCGCTTCTTTTTCTCTCATTTTCTCCAACCAACGTCTATATAAGGTGACTTCTGGAGGCAATTAGCTTCACTTACATTTTTTATGGCCCTCTGAGAAAAGCCACCTGATTACGAAGGCAAACAACTGATTTTAACTTTTTTTATCCATAAAAGATTTATACAAAAAGGCTGATGTGCTGCTGTTGGTTGGTCCCCATATCCGAACACATTAAGGTCTGTGGTTATGATGTGATATTACATATGAATAATTTTTGCTGCATTCAGTTTGTCTGGCTTGGGGAAATGTTCAGCCCAGTGCAGACATGGAGTGTGTTAACACCTGCTTCACAAAGCAAAATGAATTCTACTTTTGAGTTAAACTTCAAACTTCAACACAGAATATCACATCTGGAGGGGTTTGCTCTTTAACATTTTGGAAAATAACTGACTTTTACAGTGACTGTATAAAGCATGAAAAAGTTTGGTAGGGCTAACTGTGTGGTTTTCCTCTCAGCTACACGTGATTCAGGAACCTATGCTAAAACTTCAGCAAAGATTTAGTAGACCACAGGCACAACAACAACAACAAAAGCCCAGTTTGCAGCAACCAAAATTAGGTTTAATTGTGTTCATACTCACTGCCACCATTAGTCTTCTGCAAAACTGCATAAAGAGAGACCCAACAATTACATCCAGGCTAGAAAGAAAATTCAGGAAGACCACTTTTGCTGTGACCAGGCTCAGAGAGGACAGCCATCTGCCTCAACCCCAACTGGTTGAGGGGACACGAGGAGAGATGGCACCAACACAGACAGATGGGGAAAGAGTTTATCTGTTGCTGGTCAACCAAAACACTGCCTGTCGGTGTAAGACTGGAAAATAGACTGGTCTCCTATGTCTTACAGCCACAGCCAACTCCACCGATTGCCACGATGCAACCAGAGTAACTTTTAATGGAGTTATAAGAGAGCCGTGCTGTACTCAGATACCCTCATCAGCTGAAAATGAATGGACACCCTTACAATTACGTTTCAAAATAGAAAAACTAGCATTTGAATGTGCTTTTTGTTTATTTCTTGAAATATGCTCAGCTCAATAATGTTCTTTATTTTAAAAACCTCTAATACAAAAAAATCAATCAAGTGTTATATAAAGTGTAGATTATTTCTAAATTAAGGTGCATCAATACAACCTTTTTCACAAAACAGTTTCTAATTCAGACTCCATGAATGAATTAGAGAATGAATTGACAAGTGATCGATTGATATACACAGCTTACACGTAAATATTTATACACTGGGTATGTGATGTGCAAATGATTCAAACAGGATATTCTCATTTGTTAAACAAATTTAACTGTACTTAGCTTAATACTCTGCTTATTCTTGTCATTATTCATCATTTTGGTTAACATTTGAATAGAGCTGCACCAAACAGGCCTCTCCTCAGGCCTCATAATGATTTTTTTTTTCTTTCCTGTCTGACCCGTTAATTCTGATTTTAATTAATCTTATTTTCCCCACAAAAGACTAGACCGGGTGAAAGAGAAAAAAATATGCTACAGGTTCTGGAGATGGTAGTTTTGCAACAGAATAGAAAAAAAAATGTTTTATATATTTTTTGTTTTTCTTTGATAATAAAATGTTTTTTAAATCGTGTTTTTTATTCTTATCAATTTATGTTTGCATTGGCCCAAGCTGTATGAAAAAATCTTTGTCAAATTTTGATTCTGTTGACCACGCAGGACCGTCTGGAACGTAGATTGTTCCAGAGACGCACGTTACGTAACACGACAACAGCACAACTTCCGTCGGTTCGGACTTTGCGACGTCAGAGGAAACAGTCAGCGATATCGGCACTGATGGCTGTGGTCCTTCAACAGAAACCATTAAACTAGAGACAGTTTCCAAACGTTCAGGTTTTCTGGGGTCGTGCTATGTCTTCGGGAATGACAGGACAAACGCCGTGAGTATCGCCTCGCTCCGAAATAAGGGCGCTAACTCGAGCAACTAGCTAACAAGCAGTGTTAGCATGCCCAAATATGTCCTGCTACGCTAGCTGCTGCGTTAGCTACCTCGCGGCTACTTGGCCTAGTAGTGAACGTTAGCTCACCGGGGTGTATTTGTGATATTTGTATCGATGGAGAAGTTACGTGTTGGACTCTGTCACACAATTAACCACAATAATCATTATGTAAATATATAGATAAAATATTGGTGATTTAAACAGTGGAAACTACAACTGTAAATTGATGTTGGCTAACTTCGTGTTAGCTCCAGCGTCCGGTGGGCGCTAACTTGCTTGTTTGTTCATAACTATAGCTCAGAGGCAAATATTTGGTGTAATATGTGAAACTGCGTCTTAAGGTACATTGTACCACAAAACCACATTAGAGAGGGGGAAAGGGAGTGGAGAAAACATACATTAGCTGAAATAGTATGCAAACACAGCAGCTATCCCGATTAACGCGGGCTTACGTCTGCATCGTTTGTGTGAAGCATCTTCATTCGATTGCTGTACTCTCTTGTTAATTTTTTTATTTTATTTTTTTAGCTGCCTAACCAGTCGCTGGGATCAGCCAGCACAACCCAAGAAGGGTGTGGAACAGAAGAGCATTGGAAATGCCACCCTTCCCGTCGCTTTACCGGGAGTTGTCGGTTCCCCTGGTCCACACAGTCCAGCTTCTCAGCCCCCAGAAGCAGAAGAAACGCCTAAGGGGGGAGTTGAGAAAGCAGCAGCAATGGCTGCTAAAATAAATGCCATGTTGATGGCGAAAGGGAAACTTTTAACTCCTCCACCATTACTTCCAAAGGTGCGTGGTTTTGAAAAGTTTAATAGCTGGAGATCAGTCTAGGTCTGTTCTCGCAATACTCATTGAGTGAGTCGTTTGTTTTGTTGTTATTAATTTAGAAACCTCCAAGCACCTCTCTACCAATCCCCACGGAAGAAATGGTGGTCACAGAAGTTGATATCAACGATGTGCCCCTAAATTGCAGAGAGCTTCTTACTAAAGGCAAAACGCACGAGGAAGTAAGTGGAATAGTGTCACTTTGCAAATTAAACTGGAAAATCGTATTGTCTTGGATTTTTAACAATTTTCCCGTCCTGTTTTTCAGATCAGATTGTTTAGTGGAGCGGTTGTCTCAACTAAAGGTCTTTACATGCCAGAAGCTGTAAAGGCAGGAGGGTACGTTGCACGTGGAACCTAATGTTTCATTTTCTGAAACTAGTTCTTTCTTGTCTTAGGGGGGGTCCACATCCATGGGGAGAAAAAACACTATTGGAATCCACACATTTAGAAATACTAAAGTATTCTATGGCTTATCCTTATTATTTGTCTAGTTTTAGGATATTTCCACATCAAAGCCCCTATAGCATGTTTCTATTAGCAAAGTGGGCCAAATTGTCTTTGTTTTGTCACTTTATGTTGTATTTTTTTTAAAGGCATTTGTGAAGGGGTTAATAATAGTTTTGATATGTATAGTATACCCAGTTTTGGGAGCTTTATACTATTAAACTACCAAATATGACCTGGAACATGAGCAATTTACATTTTATTTGCCCAAGAACAAACCTCTTTTATATATAAATAGGAAATGTAAGCTACGTTTTAACTACATTACTCTGTTTTCATTGTTGATTGCTGATTAGCTGTATTACATATAAATCTCACACAGTTACTATGAAGTTCACATAATGTCCAGCATGATGCCAAGTTAAAGTGAAATAGAAATATTGTTTCATGAATTCTAACCCCCTCCTTCATTTAAGTTTGTAGTTATATGGTCCTTTATGTTGTCTCTTACACACTTGTGATTTATTTTCTTTCAGACAAAGACCTTTGTATTTGCATGTTCAGGGAAAGACACAGGAGCAGGTCAATAGTAAGTAGGAATTGTTTTCTTTTCTATAAAACAGCAGAATCTCACGTCGTCTTTGAAAAATATTCACAAGGCCTCCATCATAGCTTTTGTTCATTCAACGCACCGTTTATTTATTTTTTTGTTCTTTTTCCTTTGGGAAATCAGAAGCTGTGATGAGAATAAAGGAGATCATTTCTGAAGACGTGATAAGGGCCTCAGCGGCGTCAGGAGGACAGCAGGTTCCTGTGATTCCGCCGCTCACTCTTTACCCCCAGCCCCCCCGGCCCGTCATTCCCACTCCCGTGCCACGAGCGCCCAGCGCAAACTCCGTGCCCGGCCAGGGACATCGACCAGCAGCTCCTCACACAGGGGTAGGCAAACAGCCTGTCTCTGTTGCAATTCAAGCAGCACGAAATCCCAGCAGTTTAAATACTCTTATCAAGTATTTTTGTATTTCAGTATTACACAAACCTCTGTGTAAGCAGAACCTTCTTATACCATGTCAAATATTATATTTCATCACCACTTTTTTCCTCTAACCCAAGTCGTCGTTTTATTTTAGCATAGGGCAAATTAAGTAATAGCTGTTTTACAGAGGGAAAATATATATATATATATATATATATATATATATAAACAAACAGGGGAAAAAGCACAATCAGAAGCCATTATTGAATGTGTTTGGTGGTTGTTGCTACTTTTAGTTTAGTCGAACAAACTTTTTAACGGAGGTAAAGAAAGTGAAGCAAATGAAGATTGTTTCCTTCACTGATACCCACCTCCAAAATTAACTAGCAGAGAGAACGACCTTGGTTTGCAGTGAAAAGCCTTGGATCGCTGCATCTGCTTACAAAACATCCTCTAGAAATATTTAGCTGATGTAACAGGAGAAAAATATTTATTTACACTGTTGTTTTTGTAATATGTTTTTTTTTTCCCCCCTCAGAGTTTTGTGCACACAAAAATATTTGTTGGCTTGGACCAAGCATTGGCTTCGTTCAACGTAAAGGAAAAAGTCGAAGGTCCAGGAGGTTCGTACCTGAGTCACATCCAGACAGAGACGGGGGCCCGCGTCTTCCTCAGGGGGAAAGGGTCCGGTTACATCGAACAGGCATCCAAACGAGAATCCTTTGAGCCTCTTTACGTCTACATCAGGTGTGTTCACTTTTGCCGAAGGGCCACATAAACCTGTTAGGCCTGGTGTAAAGGAGTTCCCTTTTAAAATGAAGCAAATCAATTGATAAATGCCATAACAGCCATGTCAATGTTTTAGTAATGGCGCCTGCTTGCACAGAAGCAATCAGATGCCTTTTGTTTCTCTCTGAGAGTCACTTATTGAGTCTGCTTCTTCCTTACAACAATGGTCTTTTGTGTGCCGCAGTCACCCAAACGCAGCTGGATTAGAGTCGGCCAAGAACCTCACAGAGAGTCTGCTGGAAACTGTAAGTCCATGATGTCACCAGATAGTAACTTTTCCTGTTTTCGTCCGAGTCGGAGAACCTATTCGGAGGTATAAGAAGGTGAAACTACTAAAGCAAATAGGTTTTCACCGATACCCGCCTCCAAAATGAATTTGGTAGCGTGAACCACCGGATCTCCAGTCATAGATCTTGAGTGCTCTGCACCTACCTACAGACTCAGTGTTGACAACAAATTAGTGCTGTCCGTGTGGAACTTGTAGCTCGCCATTCACTTCCTGTTTGTTTCTCATCCTTATTCTTTAGGTGAGAGCCGAACACGCCCGAACGGTGTCGATGTACACAGCCACAGGCGCAACGCAGCGTGAGTATTATTTACGCATTGAAACCAGACAAGACAAATTCCAACAAGTTTATCTAATAGGGTTGTCAAAAGAATCAATACCTCGATATAATCGATACTAAAAAAATGGATTATTCAAAGATACTGATCAGAGTTCAAAGCTGATGTAGACCTGTCGATCTGAGCTTTCCCGTTGAGGTGTGCTTCCGCTCTATTCTGGGGTGTGAATTAAAGCAGGAAAGTGCATGAAAATTGCCCAGATATTTAATCTGATGTTGCCCATTTCGTCGCACTAGAGATTTTTATTTTTTTAATCTTGTGTGGAGTCTGTGATGGGGTCTGAGAAGATCTTGTTGCTGGTCTTTTGTGGTCCACCTCTAAAACAGTCGGTGTTTATTGCCCCAGTGGCAGCGGAGACTCTCAGCAAAGTAACAATTTCGAACCGTTTGATTGAGAACACGCATAAACTGACTAATGGGGCCTATAGAGGCGACTGCAGTGAATTAAAGATTCACCCCATTTTACATGTTGGGCAATTGTAAGGGCATGCATGGGAAAGAAAATAAATATTTAAATTCAAAACTCGTACAGTGTACCTTTAACACTGATACTATGTGTGTTATCTGGTTTACTGTTTTGCCGAACAAGAACAGGACGCTTAAATGAAAGATTTCTCTGAATCATCACCATCTTCTTAGCTTTTCCCTTTAAAAAAAAAAGGAAGTTAACTTTGAATTTGTTATATTGTAATTAGTCAAATCTTTTGCTCTTAACCTAAAAGCCTTGTGGCTGGAAAAACGTTGCGGCGCTATCAAAAAACTGGCCTTGGGTATTTTTCTTAGTATCGTATCGAGTTTGACATTTTAGTAACATGACAACCCTATTATCTAATATCAGAGACTGGTCGGCTGCATTGTTCTTGTGATTTAAAGATTATTCCCGCGGCATCTTTAGTGGTTGAGCAATAAGTTGAGTTAGTCAGCCATACGCAGTTTATTTCAAAATTAACATTCTATAATTTCATTTCAGCATACGCAGCACATGGATTTCCAACTAATAGCAGTTACTCTAACCAGGGGTCCTGGTATAACTACCCAGCAAATGGATATGCTGGCGGCTATGCAGCGTATCCAGGAGCCGGTGGTTATTGGAGTAATGCAAATGGCCCCCCAAG
The DNA here is from genome assembly GCF_011125445.2 of Fundulus heteroclitus. NCBI lineage: Eukaryota > Metazoa > Chordata > Actinopteri > Cyprinodontiformes > Fundulidae > Fundulus > Fundulus heteroclitus. The sequence goes on from NC_046364.1 coordinate 29,489,576, forward strand.
TCAATCTAACCTGTCGACAACCCCATCTCCATCTTCTCAGGCAATGATTCAGTATCCAGTGTGTCCTAGGAAACCACATCCCTTCCTTGTCCAGGTAATTGTTGCACGTTGACGTCTTTATGACGAGAGAGTTGGTGTCTAGCCTTGGATTCATCAGCACTTGAACTCTGTTGTCCTGTATGTTTTAGCAGCTCCCCAGATCTCTATAAACAGTCCCACTGCAGTAAATTGGAATATAATTGAGAAGTAACAATTTTTTAGTAATCAAAAACTCAGATTTCGTTGATTAATCACACCATGTGATTATTTTTCCTAGTTAGGATTGTGGTTTACAGCTAATGAGAACTGGAATGTCTCATTAAACCAATAAAATGGTTAAAGAGAAATGTGAGCCTACTGCAATGTATGTCCATGTACTTTGCAGCAAATGCACTCAGCACTTGGTTGGGGCTCCTTTTGCTTGAATTACCGCATCAGCGCAGCAACACACAGAGGCCTGTTGCTCAGCTGGGATGTTAATGAAGCCCAGGTTGCTTTAAGAGCAGCTTTCAGCTCACCTGCGTTGTCCCCTTGGACGGCTGATATTTTTATTTTTTTCCCCTGCCGGTCCGCCGCTGCTTCTCTGGGCTTTAGGTCAGGGAGTCTGCAGGAAGAACGACTGCAGTGTAGGCAGGTGCCAGAGCCGGCTGGCAGTTTGTCCATCAAATTGTCAGCAGGGGGAAAAACAAAGTTTTATTTATTTGTTTTTGTTTTGTTTTTTTGGCTGACTTGGACTGGCTTAAAACACAGCGAACGGCAGCAGACGACATGAAACGTCCCCGTGCACTGCAGGAAACCTGGCTTGTCTCGCCATGATGGGCCTCCATTTCCAAACCCAATTCAAAATGAACTTTTCTTCTGAAAAGACTTTCCCAGGCTGTAATGTAAAACAAATGTATCTGATATCTAAGTTTCCTGGGAAGCAGTGATAGTTTTTCATTGGCTGTAAGCAATAATCCTCAAAATGACCAGAAATGCTTAATTATATCGAGCTGAGATGCAAACCTGCGCTCTGTCAGTGAGGAAAACCAGACATTATTTATTTAGTGTTATTTAGCCTCTGAATTTGTGGATAAGTTGAGTCCATCAGCGCCTCAGTGTACACATGTTGGTTGTGCTCTACTTAAGGGTCCAGGCAGCAGTGAGACAGTGGAGCCTGCAGGATCTTTAAGCATCCCCCCTGACTCAGGAAGTGCCACACATCAGATCCAGGCGGGGGCTGAGGACGAACAGGTCAGCTGGAGCGCCGCCGCCTCTACATACCGCTTAAAGCTCCGGCCATGCTTAAAGGCTCGGGTCTGTCTGCTACACCGGGAAGCTTAATGCCGCTTTTCTTGAAATTGTTACAATAAACTTTCCCTTTATAAGCCTTTTTTATTGTTTTATTAGACTGCTTTGTGATATTTGTAAAAACAAATATCACAAAGAAATTAGCTAATAAACGCCATATGTGCAACCCCTATAATATCTGGTGAAGTAGCGTAGTTGATCAAAGGGAAGTTTTATTTTTGGACCAATATTTGTGACTCTTTGCAGTGGCTCTTTTATAAACAAAATAATGAAATTATATCTTTTTATTGTCACTTGGGTCATGATCGCTACAGATATTTTATAAAACCCAAGGCCCTCATGTTTAAGAACTGGGTGCTGGGTTGTCTCAGCTGGCTGCAGAACCCCACCGTCTGAATGAACATGGTTTCATTTTGGTTGAGGAAGGATCAGAATCAGCTTATTTTTGCAAGAATAGCTAAAAAGCTAATTCAGAAAATCTTTTAAAGTTATTTAAACTTTAAAAGTGATTTATTTTTGCCCCTCTGTAGCCTGCCAGCTGCTCTCTTGAGGGTCCTGCTCACCTGGAGTCCACCCTTCCTTCATCCAGTGGAGGAGAGGAGAAAGTTGTGGAAAGGTCTGCCCCATAAACGTTCTCTCTCTCTCTCTCGCGGTTCTTTTAACGATGATTTAGGGATGATATTAAAGTTTCTCTCTCCCTCAGGATATTGATGCCGCCACCCCCGCCCCCCTTTGTGGCTCCTCCCCCCGTTACACGCAAGAGGACGAGGGACCCCGTGCCAGAAGACCCCGCCAGTCCCCCTCCCCCCGCCACCTCCGCACCAGCGGGTATGCTTTTCTTCTCTTCTGAACTCCTCACACAGCCTCGGAGCTCAAAACGTTAACTTGTGTGGAGTTGTGTGTAGCATGACGTAGCATCTCCCCCCATGGATCAATGGGGGAGGAGTGGAGACCTGTATGAATGGCGCCACTGTTGGAACTCACTAACGCGCTCTTCTTGTATATGTTTTTTGTCTTTCCCTTGTTTTCTCTCTCAACATGTGTCCCCGGACGTGCCTGTAATGGATGTGTGCTGTGCTGCCGTTTGATTTTGATATCTTCCCTCCCCCCCCCACTGGCTCTGGATCAAACCAACTCAAAAACCACGGCTTATGTCGGGCTCCTCACTGGCTTTCCATTTGGTTTTGTTCTCTCTCTGCCCCCCTCCCCCCCTCCCCTATCTCTCTCTCTCGTCTCCCACCTTTCCCTTTTCTCTGTTTCTCCGTTTGTTTATTGTGCCCTTGCAGGTGTTGAGGAAGAGGTGCCAGTGAAGAAGACTAAAGTGACCGTTGACTCTTCTGGGCTCGTGCCCTATGGGGGAGACTCCTCCGACGAAGAGGATGAGAGGACACACAGCAGTAAGACAGAAAACCTATAACCTCTGTCCACCTCGTCCCCACTGTCCCAAGGTTTTTAAAGACCCCCGAGCTTCAACTTTCAGTACGTCGACAAAACTCAGTCACAATAAAAGGAGAAGTCTGTCCTGAAGTCGTCATACCAGCACTTTGACCTACTTTGTTTTATTTTGGTTAAACTCTGAATCCTTCTAAAAAGGGAAAAAAGGTTTAAATGAACCTTTTAAACTAGCATTGACCGGTTTAAAACGGTGACTTACAGTATGTAATATACTGATTTATGCTGTATAGTTTTCTAAATTCCCGTGTTTTATTAGTCTAAACAAAGGCCGTAGTCTCTAGAAGCTCTTAAACGATTAAGATTTATCTTTTAAACTAACAAACACTTTGTAAGCTAATGTAAATATATTAATTTAGACTAACTAGTCATTGTTTGCTTGTAGTCAAACGTCATTCAGGCCTTTTGGGGAAAAAAAACAAAAGTAAACTAAACTAATTTCCACTTTAACCAGGCTATGAATATTGCTCTTATCTACTTTTAAGATGACCCAAGAAGTAAAATAAATCCCAGTTTATACACTCTTAAAGTATGGAGGTACACAGGGCAGACTTCTCTTCAAGATGTGAATACAGCTGTAGATTAAGGGTTAACTTTTTTTTTTTCTTTCATTCCCTCAACTTTTGTTAAAGTCTCGTCTTTCCCGTTTTGAGCTTAAACGTCTGGCCTTGCTGCAGTTGCACATTGTTTAAATACATATTATAAACTTCAGTGAAACCTTTTTCTCATCTTGGAAAATGGTGTATGCCTGTTCCCATGGAATACTATAATAAAACGACTTCAAAAAGTGTCTGCATTGATGCATTTGTGTCTGACTAAACGACGATTCACGCTGTAAAGAATGTCACCGGACACTGTCGAAGTAAAACGAAGTAACACTTTATTTATTTATTTTTTAGCTGTTTTATAATGTTGCACCAACTTCCTGTTGTCAGGTGACTGTGTAGTCAGGAGCTGCTATGCCGTTGTGTACGGTCAGCGCCCCTGGGTTGTCCAGGCTGAAACAGGGGTGCACGTAGCTCTGAAAGTGACAGCGAAAGGTGTGCAGATGTTGCTCCAGATGTGCGTTGAAGAAGCTCAGAGTCCCCCTGTCGTAGTCGAGGGCCACTCCGATACGCACCGGATGCACTGTGATCCTCAAGTCCGGGCTCCAGCCGTTATGCAGGAACTCGTATTTATGTCTAAAAGGAAAAGAGGACAGCGTGACATCAGGCGGATCGGTTCTGTTTTCTCCCATGCGGCTGTTTTTTTTTTTTTGCTTTTCGGGAAAGCACGAGACGGAGCCAGCTACTGAATCTCTGATGGCTGCAGATGAAAGAAACCAAGAAAACGTTGCTTTTGGAAAGTTTGCGTAGGCAGAATGAACACGCTGCCCACAACGGGGGAATCACGCTTGCAGCTTGTATGATACGCTGGTCTGAACGATCCGCTAAATGTGACAATTCAACCATCCCGACTTGTACCAAAAAACCGGTTGCTATAGAAACGTGGAGATATTTCACGCCGCCTCCTTTGAGCCTAGGCTTTCACCGAGCTGATGCACATTTTTATTTTGCTTAGGAAAGGAAAATGTCTTGACTGCTAAAAATACAGCCTTGGCCCAGTTTCCAGGATCTGCAGTGATAATCCCTCAGAGGATCAGCGCGTTAATTCTGATAGATCGGATGAAAACAGAACCTGCTCGGGGGGGCCCCGGCTCTTAAAACGAGAGCCGGTTTATTTCCCGCTGCTTGTGCTGCAGCAGCTGGGAATTGTTCTACGACAAATGACTTAGGATGGAGGCAAGGGATACATTTCTGGAGTGGGCAATGGAGGCGTATGGTTTCACACTGTAGCACCTGGTGGTAGTGAAAGCCTGTGTTTTTCTAACGGAATGATTAACATCAAATTTGACAATATGGAAAAAAATCCACAGTAATATAAATCATCTAATTTAAAAAATGCCCTTTGGGATTTCGCGGGGACACCATATTTGAACTAATAGATGGTTTTTCAGTCTGTTTAACCTTCATTATGCCACTGAAATATACTTTTTCCTGTCTTTTTTCATCACTTTGAATTGTCTTATAGCTGAAATGCGCTATACAAGCAAACTTGCCATTGTGAGAAGACTGGTAAAGGATTTAAAGAGGTACCAACAGAATTTCAATTCAGTTATTTGAGAGTGCAGAAAGAAGGCTCCAAAACAGGTAAAATGTCCTCTCAGGACGTACAGCAGGCTCTTGCTGTTGACGGTGTTTAACCTAACCTGGATTGAACCTTCATGGTAAATGCACGGACACCTTTGCTTAAGAAAAAGATAAAGGCCAGCCTAGAGAACATGGCCAAAGACCAGGACGCCTGGAATGATGAGTCTAAAATTTAGTTGTTTGGACACCAGAACAAAGGGCACGCTTAAACAAAACGCAACATCACAGGAAAGGAACGTCATACCAACTGAGGCATGATGGTGGAAGTGTCATGGTTTGGGGATACAGCAGGACCGTTTACCATCAATCTACCGTGAACTGTGCCGTGCTATCGGAGGCTGCGTGAGAAAACTGAGTCCACCTGTAGAGTCAAAGCTGAAGAACAACCGGACCCTGCACATACAGGACTGTCTCAGAAAATTAGAATATTGTGATAAAGTTCTTTATTTTCTGTAATACAATTAAAAAACATGAAATGTCTGGATTCATTACAAATCAACTGAAATATCGTAAGCCTTTTATTGTTTTAATATAGCTGATTATGGCGTACAGCTGAAGAAAACTCAAAAATCCTATCTCAAAATATTAGAATATTTCCTCAGACCAAGTAAAAAAAAATTATAACAGCAAAACAAAATCAAACATTTGAAAATGTCCATTAATGCACTCAGTACTTGGTTGGGAATCCTTTTGCACAGATTACTGCATCAATGCGGCGTGGCATGGAGGCAATCAGCCTGTGGCATTGCTGAGGTGTTATGGATGCCCAGGATGCTTCAATAGCGGCCTTTAGCTCATTTGCATTGTTGGCTCTGGTGTCTTTCAGCTTCTTCTTCACAATACCCCACAAATTCTCTATGGGGTTCAGGTCAGGGGAATTGGCAGGCCAATCAAGGACAGTAATGCCATGGTCAGTACACCAGTTACTGTGAGAATCTTATGTCGTCTCTTAACCACTACCATACTTGTGATTTAGTTTACTGAACCAAGCTGAGTGTTTTTCAAGGCTCAGGAAACCCTGCAGTGTTTCGAGTTAATTAGACGATTCAAGTGATTAGTTGAATAGCCTACTAGTATATATTTTCACGATATTCTAATATTTTGAGATAGGATATTTGGGTTTCTTAAGCTGTAAGCCATAATCAGCAATATTAAAACAATAAAAGGCTTGCGATATTTCAATTGATTTGTAATGAATCCAGAATGTATGACATTTCATGTTTTTTAATTTCATTAAATAAAGAACTTTATCACAATATTCTAATTTTCTGAGACAGTCCTGTACTAGTAAATCCACCAAGGACTGGCTGAGATGCTGTTGGGTGACTTAAAATGGGCTGCAGATGCAAGAAACATCTCAGATAGTGGGGCCAACCTTCCTGTAACGTTCTCCTAAGCAAGAGACATATATTGTAATCTTGTTTAAAGAGTGAAACACTTTTCTATAAGAGCAATTAATATCACCTTTTTTTTTTTATTTGTGACTGTAAAACTGATAAATGCATGTAGGCAGCCTGGACACAATGTGTCCTGATGAGAGCCTGGGGTTGTGCACCGTTACCTGGATGGGGTGCGGATGTGTCTCATACACCAGGAGCTGCTGTTGGCCCCGAGATACGAGTCCCTCTCTGTGTCTTCATAAGCGACTCCAACGCGAAACTCTGTGTCCTCGTCCACCTCCACCTCCCAGTAGTGCCTGCCTCGCACTGGAATGAGGTCTCCCAATATGGCTACACATCTGCACACACACACTTCGCAATTAAGGGCCCAGTTGGATGTTTCCGCAACACGGCAGCATACAGGCAACAGGTGGGATACTCAACCGTGTGAAAGTGTTGTCTTCAAAGGCCATTGCAGTTATGGGCAACTCCTCATCGCCGTAGAATATAGTGAAGCCATCTTCTGACATGGAGAGGCAAGGATGCGCAGTGTCCTCCAGAAGGTAGAAGAACGTGCCTGGTTATCACACAATAACACAGGGTGCATTTCTAGTTAGGATTTCTACCAAGGTCTCCCCAATTTCACTTTATAATTTCCGTCGATCAGAGCCGGCCCTAGATTTTGTGGGGCCCTGTGCAGCATTGGATCTGAGACCCCAATTCCAAAATAAGCCCATGATAAAATACAGCCAATACTGTTTAATTCTAATGTGTCTATTTTAAAATGTCAAACTTTTCTTGTTTATGTATTGTGCATAAACATGGTTTGCTCATACGTAGGGCTGGACTGAGATATAGGCGAACTTTGCGACTCATTAAATGTGTGACAATTGCATATAATCTAAAGCTACTTTGATCACCTTGCTTGTGTTTGAGCTCGGAACTCGTTTTATGGACACAGCTTTTGAATATGTGGCTGCCTAGGTTCAGGTTTTGTTCAGTACAGAACAGGGGCGAACTGGGACAATAATTCAGGCTGGGAATTTCATACCATCTCAGGCCACCACCAGCACAACCTTAGAACCTGCAGGTGGGTTTTGTGCTCTTACAAGGCACCTGAAGGTTCCTGCTCTGGCTCCTTTTCCAGCTCCACTGCTGCACTGAACTGGCACTACTTTCGTGTAAAAATAAATAAATAATTGAAACCGACTTCATTTTTTTTAATGTACTACAGTACAGAAGTACTGTGGTTGGCTGACGGGCTTAATTGGAGGGGCCTCGTCGCAAACTACTCAACTAACTCAGAATGTGTGTTTTGCTTGACCCACATAATTGCTCAATCCAAGCTATTTAATAAATAAATGGCAATATACTTGTGAGGACAAGGCTGTTTCCCTGATTTACTCAGTTGGCCTCGCAGTCATGTCAAGAGTGAATCAATTAAGTGTAAACTCAGGGATGCTGGGCCAGTTTAATTTGTTATGCAAACAAGACTACAAGATAAAATGCCATTTAATTACTGATTCATCATTTGGAGACAGTCTAAACAAAATGTAACCCTATTTTTTTTTATGCGTATGCATTATTCCTGAATCTTTGAGGCAAAGTCTAAGCTAAGATAGGGTTATCGCAACTGTTCTGTGATTCTTTGTGAGAAGTTAAGGGTTCTTGGGAGACCCCTGGTGGTCTGGAGGCCCTGTGCAGGAACTCAGTTTGCTTATACCTTAGGTCGGCCCAGCCTTCTAGGCAAAGTAGTAAAGGACAGTTTTCATTTGGGATCTGTCAACTATTGATGAAAAATCTGCAAATGATGAATAGCTCTGAATAATAGGTCCACAATTGGTCAAAAGCACTTAAAAGGTTGTCGGCAAGGCTGCATTGTTTGTTTTACCTGTTGTGGAGATGGTTATAGCATCACTCCTTTCACTTGGACCGCCGATGTTGACAGCTCTAACAGAGATGAAGTATTGTCGGCCCGCCTGCAGCTGGATCAGACACTGACAGGTGGGCACGGCCACTATAGACCTGCGAATAACACGGGACGAAAAATAACTGACTTTTCTTTCCTTAATTAAATTCAAACCAGCCAGGAAAAAGGCACTACACCTCACCATCTGTGAAGTACTAAATACATACATTGAGTCTTGGCCTGAAGCTTTAAGTACTTTGTATTTTGTGACAGGCTGATGAAAAAATAAAAATGACCCTAAGTGTGAGGACACACTTCCCAGCTGAGGCAAACATTGCTGCAGGAGCTAAAGCTAAGAATAGATTTTCTAGGACAGAGATCGTCTTGATTCAGCAGCTGTATAACCAAGGGACCTGGAAAAATCCCAGGCAAGCAATACCCTGGGTCATATGAAGGTAAAACCAAAAGCATCATTTAAACAAAAGCAGATGAATGAGTATTATTACCTGAGGGTGCAGTACTTTGCAAACTTTCTTGACTTTGAACAGCATTTTTTTTTCTCCTATTTGTAACATACAAACCCCGGTTTGTTGCCTTATTGAGTAAGCTTTAGTTGGGTATTAATAGCTCAGGTCTTACTCAGTGATGTTGCTCTCTGTGCCAACTGTTCCCGTCTCACTGAGCTCCACGGTATAAGAGTCTACAGGGTTGGTGTTGCCTGACTCCCATCGGATCAGAGCAGCTTCTGGGCAGCTGCTGCACTCCCTCTGCTTGATCACAGGAGGCGACGGCACTACGGAGACACAATTTGGACCGTCATTTATAGCCTCACACCCCCCGAGTTCAGGCTCAGTTTATTATGTCTATAGTTTAATGACCTATACTTGCACCTGAAAAATAACATTACAAGGACTTTATCCAAATTGAGCAGTATTTCCTGCTTTCAGAGACTACTGCAGTATTGGAACTTCAACAAGGACAAGGATCCATAGAATATCCCAAGTCCAGCATGGCTTAGACTGCATCCGATGTGTTGTAATTATAGCTCCTAGCTCCTGTTCCTTGCCCTTTCATGAGGTCAACAATCAGAACTCTATCATGGGGAGGAAAGGAGCTTCGGACTGCTGTGCTGATTTCAGACAGCCTTTAACTACGACGTCATTGGGTGACAGAACTGCACATGGATGATTGTAGTCAAATCCGGGCCTACAACCTCCAAAAAATTAACTACAAAGTGAGCGCTCACTTTTCTCTGGACATTTTCGTTAATTTCCGTAAGGTGGTCGGTGCTTATACCTCATGTCACGCAAAGGATTGTGGGACTCCTTATAGCTCCTTAGTTGCTGGTGAGGGACCTCGCAAGGTTCCTATGCTAAAGGAGCTATGAGAGGAAGCATGCAGGCTCCTTTTCCTACCTCCTTCTCCACTCACTGCACTATTTGCACAACACTTATCATAGCGACCACTGACGCACTTCAGCTTTGGCTGAACAGTTCTTACCCAAAGGTCGTGTTCGAATGCAGCCTTGGTTTCAAAAGATGTCACTGGAAAATATTAGGGACCCCATTATAGCCAGCTAGCTGACTCTATGAACTCTATAGAAAATCTCTCCAACAATAACAGTGAAGAGTGAACTGGAGGCCTTTGCCTATGAGGAGCAGGCTGCGAGTCCTAGGGAAAGTTGCAAGAAGCTGATAAATGACATTTGTTTCATTTGGAAGAAACTACTTGTAATATCTCATGCGATGGGCTAATTAAAATGTTTTTTTAAGATAAAAAAACCCTAATTTGCAGTGGGGGGTGATTTTAAGTGCACCCGAATCTCTGGGAGAACAGCGGGACGTTTCATTACCTGTCATGTATAAGGCCTTCTCGCTCGCTGGGCTGATACCTGTCGTGTTGGTAGCCGTCACCCAAAGCTCATACTGAGCATTGGGGAGCAGGTCTGTCACAGTACAGTGGGTCTCTTTCACTTTTACTTTGCTTTCTGGGGGGGGGGGGCACACACCAAAACAAACAAACATCAAATTAGTTGTACCCATGAGAAACTCTAGACTACTAAATCTGTAGATACTTCTTCAACCCTATTGGTTCCATCATGCAGGGTAAACTTGCAGCCAGCCTGGAGAGAGTCATACCCTGCGGTGCACAGGTACCGTCTGCAGGCGTGTCCTCCAGCACCGGTCTGTAGTAAAGCTCATAGTACTCCACCGTGTCGTCGGAGAACAAGCTCCAGCACACATGCAGGGAGGTCTGGGTGGCCGAGTTGGGCAGCTGCGGGTTGATCACTGGAGCAGACGGCGCTGTTGTGATGATGCACACGGACCGTTAATCCAGCTACTCAAAGCAACCAATGTCAGAATGGCTTCATTTTAAGCTTAAGACACAAACATACCTACACCGCACACACTCGTCACAGGCCTGAGTGTCAGTTTAATTTGAGGCACTTAAAGGTATTTATTTGAACTGTAAATGTTACAGGCCAGAACACTCACGCAGCATACAAATGTAATGGCTTTAAAAAAAAATGGTTGTGTATTCATTGACAACCTTCTGCCATACCTGGCTGAATGCTCGACCGCTCCTTTGGAAGAGCTGGTAGATTGTATTTAAATGGGTTGTTTTCTCCCATGGGCCCAACATTTTAATCAAAGTCCATAAACTAGAGCTGGTACTGAGATCTGGGCTTCGGTGAGGCTATAGTAGGAGCTTAATGGCCACCTGTTTTAAACATCTATAAACCAGTTGCAATGTTTGTTTTTGATCTTTGTCCCCTTGGAACATCCAGGTTCACCTTTCGATAAAACAAATAGGTTAGGATGTGTATTATTTAATCGCCGTCGACTGCCAAGTTGCTGGAAAAGACAAAAGCCCCTGCCCAAAAGACAGAGGGCTCCTTATGTGAGCGCGTCAGACGGGAAAGCTTTCAAGGTTGGTTGAGACAAAGACTGAACAGTTTGCCCTCAATAACGATAAGATTGTTTGGAGGAGTGGAGACGAGGCTTTCCAATCTGCGCACACCATACCAAGCATTGTAGTGGCGGCATCATGCTCAGGGTCAGATGTACTGCTGCACTGCAGAAAGGGGATGGGATAATGAAAAAGAAGGACCATCTCATCGCATGACGGCTTAAGCATGGACACGGTTTATTGTTCCATTGTTTGGGATAGATATAACAGCCTTAGGCTTTTGCGACGGCTCCAGTCTCGACTCAACTGAACATTTCTTGATATGTGTCAGGAGTCCAGCTGATTTCAATAAGCTGTCATATTTCTCTGTTACGAGGTTTATACTGACTGTGGTGTAGCAGTGCAGCCTGTGCCCAATTGATAAAGGCTTTAAGTCCTTGACACAATCCTAATATCAGGATCTTTAGTGGATGCTTTCTTTCCTTCTCACTCTCTCTGTTTCCAAACTATGAAAAAAAGGCCATTAGTGCAAGAAAATGTTGAAGAAAAGGCCCAAAAATAAGGCAACATTCACGCCAATTATGAGCATATATAAACTTCTAACAGCAGCAATATGCATCTTTTGGGGCGATTGTGGCTTGATGGGTTGAGTAGTCTTCTGGCAATCAGAAGGTTGTGGGTTCGATTCCAGCTTCCCCTTGCCACATGTCGATGTGCCCCTGGGCAAGGCGCTTAACCCCAAATTGCCTACCGAGCTGCGTCTCGGTGTATGGGGAGTGTTGGCCCAGTGGTTAGAGCAGCGCGCTTGCACTCAGAGAAGGATGCAAGTACCGGGTCGAATGCCTGCACTCTGGGTCCCTGAGCAAGACCCTTTACCCCAGAACGCTTCCCGGGCGCCGCACATGGCAGCCCACTGGTCCCCAAGGGTGATGGGTTAAAAAGCAGAGAACAAATTTCATTGTAATGTATGTTTCAATGTGTGTTTCAATGACAATAAAGACGATATTACTATTATTACTTTGTATTTCTAACTCACTGTATCAATATTAATACAACAAATTTCTCTTTCAGATTTATTACACTTTAACCCATTATTCTGAGTCATTGCAAAATCCTTTAAGGTGTTGAATGAACTTTGCTTTTCACTAACAGCTCACACAGAGTCTCCGGGCAATCTCCATACCCCAGAGTTTTCTCTGGTTTGCTACAGGTTTGTAGCCTCGTGAGACCATCCTGATCTCGCGAGCTTTCAAGGTTTCACTCGCAGATCAGTCTGGCTACTTTCCGTTAAAGAAAATTTGGAGCCGTTCACCAAACGAACGTCCAATCAGCGTTGGCTTTGAGGCGGGTTGAGGTGTGACGCAACCAGAAGCGCGACAGTTCAGTCTAAAGAACATGGCGGCTTCAGCCGATGAAACTAGCGTTAGCGTGGCTATCGAGCAAGTTTTATCGGAATTACAGAGTATTTCTTTGCTGAGCTAACGAGCCTTTACCTGCAGCAGCAAGAGCAGCTTGGCTTGTGGTTGTGTTTTCGTCGTCGCTCGTAACAGAGTGACGACGAAGCATGTTGACGAGTACGTCATATGCTTCGTTGATCTGATTGGTTTATTTGGCTTGTCTATCACCAACATAGGCCAATCAGCTAACCAGTATTTTCGCCCCTTCCCAAAATTACTTCAACGGAAGGTTTCCAGATGGATATGCGAAGCAAATCTATCTGGCGGTGTCAGGTTAACAGGTTTGTGTGCTATGCCGACAACCTTGTGGTTTACTCCAACAAGTGAGTTTACGAATCAGACCTGGAACAATATTGATGGAGTCCATCATGGTTTTCACATCTGTCAGATCGGCAAGCGGTGTGCTGAATTCGAGGCTCGTGGCCAGCGTGAGGTCAATGTCTTCCTTGGCAAACTCCTCGACTCTAGTTAAGTATAGAGGCAATTCAAGTAAATTACAAGATTTAAAACAAAGATGAATAAGTGTCATGCCACCTGGATCACACAAAGTCTTAGCATGAACATGAAAACATAAAGACATTTATGTAACCTAGAGTTAATATTTAGGCCTTGTGGCCTAAATGTTAGCCGTGCCAAATCACTCCGCAGTCGCTGCTAGTGTCACAACATGCATTCACACAGAGCAGTTTCAAGATTACCTTTTAATGATGGGCATAACTGTCTGTTAACGAAAGTCAAAGAAAACCCATAAAGCAGGAACCTTTACGCCCACAATTATATCAGCTATCTTTTTATACATCTGGTATTATTAACTGGTGTAATTTATCTTGTTTTTGAAAAAAAAACACATCTCCAAACAAACCAAGCTAAGGCACCTTAAGGAAGAGCCTCTTGTCCTGGCAGCGGTAAATCTCCTGGGCCGTCTCGATGAGCACCTTTGAGGCGTCCAGCGCCTGACCGCAGACCAGCAGCTGACCGTACAGGGATTCCAGCTTACTCTTCTTCTCCTCCTGTAGTCCAGTCGCCCTCTCGTCGTACCGCTGAGACAACGTCTGCAGCACGTCGTTGTAGTGCTGCTCCAAGTGCTGCTCCTGGCGGCCGAAATTCTCCTGGACGAACACGCAGGCAAACTGATGCAGTTGGAGACTCACACACTGATCCGTATGTATAGTTCTGCTGACACGTTTTTTACTTTCACCAAGACCGGACCTGGATTTCAAGAAATTTCCGATCTTCTCCTCTCTTGAGGTTCCTGCAGCCTTTCATAATCAGATGATTGAGCCTGTTGTCTGCCCCGTCCTTCTCTTCCACGGCTCCTGGAGCTCCCCCTCCCTCTCCCTCTCCCCTGGTTCTGCATCGTCCTCTCCCGCTCCATTTTAATGGGATACTCTGAGTATAATCTAGAGGAGCACATGCGGCCCTGTCTTTACAAGTAACGCCATGACTTCTCAATCTGCTGGTCCAAACCAGTCCGCTATCAGATTCCAAAACACAGAGACTGTTTAATTTTGTGACAGGGCAGTGTTGCCATTGACCTTCAGCCGCCTTAAACCTGAAAGTTACAGGTTTAGTGCCTCCTAGTGGTTAAAAGTAACATGATGCTGCTTTAAATTGGCCAAATCATGAAACAACAGAATGCTAAAGTTGGATTCCAAATTGTTCATATGGTAAAGGTTCACTGCAGTTTTTAGCCATGTGGAATAAGAGAGACCATACCCATTTTAAAATCTAGAAAATTGAGATAACAGATTCTGCGAAGCACAGTTTGTGATCTGTGGGTTCTGTCGCTACTTTAAAAACCAAGATGTCAAATAAAGCTGATCAAAACGCAGATTTGTGATTCAGCATATTAAACAGAAATGTCGTATTTAAAATAAAAATCAAACTGAAAAGCCTTTCTGATTTTTATCTGCCAGGTGATGCAAACAGGAATGAAGTCTGCAAAGGAATCCTGATGAACAATAATTCTATATTGATTATAAGTTTTCACTTATTTATTTGAAATAATATTTCTTCTTGGTGGAAAGATCATATGGTTAACAAAATTATTAATTATAAAACACAAGAATTATCTGAACAAGTTTGAATTTATTGTGTTTTTTCTCCAACACTCGAGTCAAAACTATACATTGACTATTTATGAATACATAGATCTGCCTATATTAAAACAAAATACTTGGGTTGAAGGTTCTATCGTGTTTTCTTGATTAATAAGGCATTCAAACTTGCAACTTGAAAAGAAACATTTAAGGAAATTTCGCCTAGTATGTGTTATTTCAAACCTATGTACATTAGACAAAATCTACAAGAAATTCAAACTTGTCCACTCAATTAGGTTTTGAAAAAGTCGTTTGAGTAGTTTGTTGTATAACTGTTGCACACTGTAAAATATGCTTGATTTAAGCACCAGAAGCTAAAAGTGACCATGGCATTCATTTCCAGGACGACTGCTTGTAAACTGCTCAGAAAAACTGTATGTATATCCGTAATTGGGTCACAGCTAAAAGACTAATTTGAAAAAATGTAAGTATCCAATTCCACACCTATATGTCTCCAAATGTAATTGCAACAAGAAAAAAAAGAAAAAAAAGAAAAAACAATTCAGACTTGTTAGATTTACCTCCACAGTGAGAAAGATTTCCTCCAAATGACCAGCAAAGTTCTCCATCTCAGCGACCTTCCCCTGCAGCTGATTCCTGACGGAGATGATCTCACCCTGAGAGAGACAAAGTCAGGGTCCAGCGCTTATCAAACCCCATAAATAACTGCCTCATACATTTTAACAGGACTACACTTGAGAAAGAAATATATATATCAAATAAATAACTGCATCATATCTTTTAACAGGACTACACATGAGAAAGAAAAAATATATTGTTGTCAAAAATATTGGTATTTTAGTCACAAATTTAAACATTGAGTTTTGGTTCATATTGCTTCTTTTTTGTCTATTGTCTGCAGAAAAAATGTTTATTACATGCAATTTAAAACCAATTAATCAATAATTATTAATCAGATAGTGAGCTTTTCATGCCCCCACCTCAAATTCGCCTTTCTCAAAAACGTCATCTTCTGCCGCAGTGGGAGACGGACAGCTTTCTTCACAGGGTTCAAAGCGCAACGATTCATTGGTGTTGACTGAGAACCTCTGGAAGGTTCTTCCTCCAGGCTCTGGAACAACATAGCATGCCTCCATGGTGCTCGATTCTCTGCTGAAGTCCTGGTGCTCGCCCTCTTCTGAGATCACATCCAGCCTGCCCCCTCTGATGTCATCCAGCTCCATGGGAGCCCTGTGCCCAGTGACAGAAGTCTGCAACCTGTGTTTGATAGAAGATCAGGTTATTTCAGATTATGCTGTTCTAAATTATATTAACTTGTAGGTCTATAATCATTTGTAAGAAAAAAAAAATCTGAAGAAGCACCTTATTGACTTGCCTATGTGGATAAATGAGTTGAAATCATTAGAAAATAATTAACCTGAATAACATACAAAGATAATCTGCTCTGAATAACACATACAAACCTGTGTTGGTGTCTCACAAGCAAACTTTGTGAGGTGCTCCAACCCTTGAAGCGCAGGCTGTGACAAAAATAGACGGAACTGACTCTGCTCACATGTCACAACTATTTCAAACATCCATAGGATTTGTTTCTTTTAAATAGAATATGTGATTTATATTAACCGGGCGGAAAAGGTTTGTTGGCAAAACATAATCTATCATACAAAATCTCAGGAATATTATTTGATTCGGTAATATAATTTGGAAATCCCCAAACATGTGACTCGAAGGTCAGAGTTGAATGCAAAACATAGTGCGCTGTGGTACGTTCGCGAAACCTCGTAACTTTCCAAGATTCACCATAGGAAACTCTCCTATTGACTCCGATCTGGATTATGAGCTGCTTCGTGTTAATGGCGTCTAGATTAAGCACTGTCCGGTTTTAGAAATTTATTTTAAAACCGTTCTTTGGGTTCCATGCCAGTTCAACTATAATAAGTGTTACGACAAGTTAGTTCATGACACAAGATTTCTGTACTTTCCCCGCTTCTATTTTCTTTCTTCTTCTTCTTCTTTTTTTTTTTTTGGTGGTTAAAAAGATATTTTCATTAAATATGACGGTAAACTGATAGAATAAAGGGTCTTTGTTTTTGTTGTTGTTGTTGTTTGTTTTAGACACATCTGTAACATTTCCAAGGATGTACGGCGTCCCTGAAGGCAGCAGCCGTCACACAGATGGCGGACGGTGTAAACAGAGGCAGCAGCGTCGCCGGGGCCGAAGTGAAAGCTCCGCGTTCAACATGGACAGCGTAGAGTTCGAGCGGCTGGACAGCCTGGAGGGCTGGGTGGCCGTCAAAAGCAACATATTCGAGGAGCACGAGCCCTTCAAGCTGGGCTTCATCGTTCAGTGGAACGTCATCGAGTCGAAGTTCGCAGTGACGTGCCACAACCGGACGCTGCAGCGGCAGAGACGCAAGGCGGAGGTGGCCCCCGACGGCGGCGGCGGCAGCAGCGGCGACCCCCAGATGAGCTGGGCAGGACTCTTCTCCGTGGACGACCTGAGACACGTCCACCAGCAGCTCGCGTGCGTGGCGGACGTCCTGGGGGGATGCTTCCCGGACCTGTCCGACTTCGAGGAGAGCAACATTTGGGATGTGCTGCTGCTGAACCGGAAGTCGGGTCCAGAGGGCGACGAGCAGCGGGACTTTGACGCGCCGTGCCGGGGGCTGGAGAAATACTTCAGCGCGGCCATCGACCTCTGCGGCCGGAAGATCGTCCTGGAGACGCTGTTCGCCCAGGACGAGAGGGACGTCGACGAGTACTTCGAGAACCTGCAGGAGTTCAGAAAGAAGACCATGCAGGAGGAGATGTCCAGGGCCAAGGGTCACCTGAAGGAGGTGAGGGGAGGGGGGCCCATGGCTGCAGATTTCATTAATGATTTTAGGTAACCCTAATCAGCTGGTTTCTTTCTGCCTGGAAGAGACACGCCCGGTGAGAATCCATTGATTTTTCCATCACAGTAAGATGGAAAATTCCAAATATCCCATGGGAATCTCCTCTTTTATTTATTTTTTTTTTATTTTTTTTTGTTTGTCAGCATTTCCCGTCATTTCTCCGACTCTCACGTCGCTTTACCTGCAAATAATCTCTCAGGTTATTTATTGTCTGTCCTGCATTCAAATCATTCCAATTCCTTTAAACATCTCACAGCCTACTAAGCCCTTTTCCTCGCATCTTCTCTTGCAAGGCTTCGGGGGCCAAAACCCAAATCTAAAGGATTACATTCTGGTGGTTTCTATCCCTTCCTGTGACTCATCAGTTGTCTTAAATGAGCTTCAGACGTGTTGGATAACTTGTTTTTTTATGTAAATATCTTTCTTTGAGGCAGCTGTCATGAAATGTACACCTGCTTTTGAAAACGACACACAAAAGAAGTCAAAAGAAACTAGATTAAGGCATAAAGAGGCAATAAAACTGCCCCCCCCCCCTTTTCCCCCCCAGTGCCTGCTAATATTGGGCCTGTCCTGATTATTGATGATTCACATTAGAAATGTTTGCTCACTGCTTGTTGTTTTTGTTTTCTGCTTCAACTTTTCTACACACCTCAGAAAGGCCTTTTCATTTGTGGAGGGGGGGGGGGAAAGCAAAAATTAGATTTTATTTTGTTGATATGTGTTCTCGCACATCGCCTTCCCTTTTAAATTAAGTATTTGAATCCCAAAACACAGGATTGCTTCACACATTTACCTCACTGTGCCTCCTGGAGAGGAAAACAGCAGCCTGTCTGAAGAGCGCCACACAGTGGCTGGTGGTGGAGGAGAGCTCTTAGAGCAGGATGAGCATGAAGCAGCTGTCACTCCTTGTTGCTGCAGGGAGGAATTGACGCACAGGTTTCTCCCCCCACCCTCTTTTTTTTTGTCTCTTGCCTCTGACGTTTGTATGAAAATGAGCCTGTAGCTGACACCGTCGACGTCGCCTGCGCGGGTTCACCAGGCGATGAGGGATCAGGTGATGACGGGTTTGACAGAAACGCTTTCAGAGACTGGATGAAAAGCATCCGTTTGTACGTAGTCATAGTAACAGCTCACAATGTAGTGTGAAATTCATACATCAGTCGGCCTGTTTTTAAAAAAAAAAAAAAAAGCACGTTTCTGGGTCAAGGTGTTTTTATCACACCTTGATCAAAAAAAACAAAACACTTGGATGTTGCATCTTTTCTAGTGTTTTTGGGAACAAAGTCGTGGTCATTATAATTTGACATGTTCCACCAGAGTTTTTAAAACATGTTCTCCTGAAAAGGGGGTCTTTAACAAATGGATGTCAGTTCATTCAAAATGTATAGGCTAAGGTATTCCTCCCCACGGTCCCTGTGTGTGTGTGTGTGTGTGTGTGTGTGTGTGTGTGTGTGTGTGTTACATGCTACGTTTGGTGGAAATGCCACATCACCAGGAGCACAGCATCTCCAGCACGAAGCACGGTGGTGGCAGCATCATGCTGCGAGGATGCTTCTCTTCCTCTGCAGATTGCTCAGAAACATGGATTTCTTTTCCGATATAAAAAAAAAACCCGCATAAAGCAAAAGGTGCAGAGGAGTGGTTCAAAGGCGACCAGGTGTACGTTCAAAAGCGCAGATCTCAGTCCTGCTGAGAATTTGGGGCTGGATTTGATTTTATTTTTTTTAACCTTTTATCTTTTATGAAGTATTTGACATCGTTTTGTAAAAATCAGTTTTCCGCTTTGATCTTAAATAACTTTAATTTCTTGTCTGAAAAGCCTAATTATACTGACCATTATGTCATTTCTAACAACAACAAAAAAATTCCTGAGCTTTTTGTTTATAATTTTTTTTTTGTGCAAATTTTTACCAGAAAAACTGAATTATTGCTGTTTTATAAACATTTTTTACAGAAAACTTTTTTAGAATATTGCCTTTAAAAAGTTTCAACATCTCAGTCAGACGCTGCCAGGCTTCAGCCCGTCTGTCTGCGCTTTGTAAGGTGTCGGCCTTCATTAAAGCCGCTGTCCTGAGCAAACATTTGTTCACATGTAGATTTCACTCGCTCCATTTCATTGACTTTTTTTTTTTTTTTTTTTTTTCTTCCAGTGGCTGCAGAGTCACAGCACTACTAACGGGATGGTGGCACTGCTGGGCATCTATGAGCAGGAAGACGAGGCCTATCAGGACCTGGTCACTGTTGCCACCACCTTCTTCCAGTACCTGCTGCAGCCTTTCAGGGACATGAGAGAACTGGCCTGCCTTTACAAGATGGAGATTCTGGTAAGTGCGTAGCTTCATCACGAAAAAAACATTTTTCACTTAGTGATCAATTAACTCTTCTCCCGTTCTTGTCTATATTGGTGGCTGCTGCTGATCGCCATATTAAGAGAAAGCTGAACCACTCTCCTTACTTTCCATCAGACTTACAGCCTTACACACGTTATTTTGGATCCATGGATGCGGTTACGTTTCTTTCGAAGAGAAATTACTGGAAGTTTTCTTTCTTCGGCTACGGGCCCTTTAAACGAACATCAAACCTATGCAGAACCTGAGAGTTTGCCAGACCTCCGCGCCGCTGTTCTGAGCGTAAACTGTAAACTGTCCCACCTTGTTTTCCTTCTGTGTGTCTCTGCAGAAGACTTTGGAGTTTGAGGACTTGGGTCCCAAGAGAATTGCAGCCCTGGAGGCGGAGGCGGAGGAGTGGAGAGTGAAGGCGGAGGATGCTGTCGCCTCCATCCAGGACATCACTGTCACCTATTTTGCACAGACTTCAAAGGCCCTGGCTGGTATAAGATGTTGGATTTTTTGTTGTTTGTACAGATAGTGTCATTTCTGTAGCATGATTGGTCACGAACTACAGCTAAACCGATTTTTATTTTAGGGTTTTCTTTTCTGAACGACAAAACCATAAGTTGTTAAAATAAAATAAAAAAGACTACAGCTATGAAGTAAATTGAAAAGTCTACCGTACGTTGTCTTTAAAAGAATGTCCAGATTTAAAAGAAATACCAACATTAAAAGCCCAAGGCCGTGACGTCCCTGGTGGTCGGGCTAAAAATCTTTACTTTTAAGTTTCCTTTGTAGCCATTCCAGGTGCGTGGTGAGGTGGCAGGTTAAATTGAAAGACACTTTAAAAACAAACTACGATGAGCAGAATTGAACAACTTGAAACCACTGAGCTGTATAATACACTGGAGTGCTAATCGCGGCTGTTAGAACGAGCCGCTTTGAAGCCACCAGCCGCCATATTGGTACTCCCTATTTCCCCCCAGTAACTAGGGAATATGTACGCTACAGCATCGAATGAGGATTTTCTAATGTTCGGTGGTGGGGGGGGTTAAAACTTTTAAAATGTCAAATGCCATATACTTTTATGTTATGTTTTAAAACTATCAAGTACTTAAAAAGTCATGTGCTGAAATATTTTGCATTTTATCTATTTAGAAAAAAAATAAAAAATTATATATATATATATATCATTTATAAATATATAACATTTATAAATATATAAATAACAATATACAAAAACATATATTTACATATATGTATACATATATCTACATATCTACATAAACACATACTTATATATACATATATATATATATATATATTTAATATGAATAACATGTAAAATATTTCAGCACCTAATTTCCTAGTAGTTGATAGTGTTAAAATCAGCACTCCAGTGTATTATACAGCTCAGTGCTTGAAACGGGAAAAGGTGACTTCAAAAGCTTCTTTTCCAGCTTTCACCCTACATGCGGCGTTACGGACCTGTTTTCAGTTGCTTCCACAGAACTGTGATCAAATCACAGGTGAATGATCTCATCTGAAGATTCTCAGCCCACATTAAAGCTCATTTGAGTTATCAAGTAAAATCATGTTAAAAAGGAGCTCCGTTGGGCATCTGACCTCTGAGCTGAGAGAAAACACGTTTCTGATACGAGAACGCTGCTCTTAAAAAAGGATGAGTTCTGCCAAAACCCCACAGAGTGACCTCCAGGCCGCTGGTCTGAATGTCTCTGACCAAACCATTAGCACCAGACTTGATGAGGGCGGCCTGAGGGCCCGATGTCCTCTAGTGCGTCCTGTGCTGGCTGCCCGGCACCCTGGAGCTCAGCTGGCTTTTGCCAGAAAACAGCAGAGTTGGCAGGCAGTAGTGATGGGTCCGGCAACACCGATGCGTCGGCGCATGTGTCGGTCTCATAGAGCGAAACCCGTGTCGATGTGTGTATTGCTACGGAAAAGTCACGTGACCGATACAGGAACTGTTTCGGTCACGTGGCCAATACAGCACCTGTTTCGAACTGACTGACGCGCCAAACTGTTTCTGTTCCCTCTAAGCTGCACCCGTGTGCATTCGCCCACAGCAGAGCTATGCTGCGCAGTAAAGAAAATCCAAGCTGAACTGTAAACAAAATAACGGTTAATAATGGTTAATTTTTAACTATTTTGCAACTCTGGTGTGATGGTGTTGTACCACAGTCTCGCTCTGTGAGCGCCAGGTGCTGATCGGAGCGCACCACTGATGGATGGGTTCTGCAACGCTTTTTTGGTTGGGCGGGTTGCGCTGTGCGTCTTTGTTCTACTTCTGAGCGTCGTTTCAGAAAAAAAACGGCTGATCTACACTGAGTAGAAAGTTGCTACTCTGAGTAGTTTTTCCTCCCTTTGTCATACTCAGCATGTCCGATTTCAGAACAGATGATATCAGTCAGGTAACTAAACACAGCGCCCGATCAACCATTTGTAAAAAAAAATAAAAAAAGCCAGTCCACAAGCATCCTCCTTCACATTATTTATTGACTGTATCTAAAAAAAATCAAATATATGTTTAATTCAAATGAAAATATTAAATAATACAATGCAACATACAATGATTTAAATTGTATTGTGTATACTTGGTCATCAAATCAGTGTCAGTTAACTCTGTCAACCAGGTTGCCTGTAGTGATTTTTAAGGTCCAGCAGGTGTCAGTATTCAGTGACACAGTATCGGCACAGTATCGGCACAGAGTTGCAATGTGCCGAAACGTTTCATGACGCCTCATCGACCCATCACTAGCAGGCAGGCATACAAGCACAACGGAGCCAGAGAAACTACTGAGGACCGTTCTGAGTTGCTGCAGAGATATTCTGGAGCGGCCTGCAGCATCTGCCTTTCAGTTTCCCTTTCTCAGTGACTTCAGATTTAAGTCCTACGTGGACTTAAATCATTTTCAGCAAATGAATTTGGCATCCTATTGTTCCTAACACATCACCTATTCCATATCAGTATGGATATCCAGTATGATTGATTTAAAAAGACAATTTTTTTTAGACTTAGATTTAGGCTTATCTTTGTTATCATTTAGAGTTGCTTCATCACATAGATGTCTGGACCAGATTTAGTTGCAACGACTCAGGGAACGTGCAGAAACATAAGATTTTGTAGATAAGATTAGCAGAATTGAAGCAAAACTTGCCCTAAAAAATAGAAAGTAAAAATGTGTATAAAGAAATGATGTCAAAAATACTAAGATTTGTAAACTATTGCACTTTATGAGATAATTAAAAAATTGTCTATACTGCACTGCTGGAGCAAACCGGGAAAAAAAGCAACTTTTCTAATTAAGATTTCTTTTATTTTCAAAGTGTTCCTTACATTTTGTTCGAGCAGTGCATTTTCAGTTTTCCTGGTAAAAAAATCATTTTTTTTTTTTCTTTTAAGCTTACCGCTGTGTGTTTCAAGCGACCGTACAATGTCTGATAAGTTTGTTTTGAGCCGCCGCAAATTTGACAGATCCTTGCGTCCACGTCCAGGCATGGTGAAACAAATGGAGGAGGACAAGAAGCGCTTTGGACCGGCCGCCTGGGCGTCTGCAGCTCCCCGACTGGAGAAGCTGCGCTTCCTTTTAGCTAAAGAAACCCTGCAGCACATGCGAGCCGCAGAGATGTGCCTCAGCCGCAAGAAAGATACCATCAAAGAGAGGGTACGTCTGTAGTCGGGGTCAACAATCTACATTTAATTCTTGGTGTCGATAATAGATGAGAGCTTTTAGAAATCATGCTTTTTTTTAATTATTATTGTCATACCAAGGCAAAAGCTGCTCTAGTATTGGCTGGAAATCTCAGGCAATTTACAGGGACTGCTTTCTTTTTTTTTTTTTTTTCTTGGTATTCCAGTGTGACTGTGTGAATCTCTGGCTGCAGAGGTTATTTGATCTATTTATAAAGCTCTCTCTGAGAACTGAAGCAACCCCCCCCCCTAAAAAAACACCTGCATGCATGAATAAGTGAGTATGTCTGGGTGTGTTCCACATATTCACAACGTTCTGCCTACGTGTTCTGTGGCTGCACGCAATATAGAGGGAAAAACTACAGCAGATTATTTGCAGCTGCCATGCTGTGCATCTGAGCTGCTCTTTTCTCTTTTCTCTTTCTTTTTTTTTTTGGGAATGGGAAACAGGAGAATACTTTCAGCATCTTCACCTGCATTATTCATCTGATTACGCTGGTTAGAGTCGGGCTTGAGGATGCTGGGAGCGGTTACTTCTCTGAAACCAGCGGGAGTCTTTGCACAGTCGGCTGTGTGCGAGTGTCTCTAATGAGATCAGTGAGCTGCACCTATGCAGGGTTCTTGCTGCCGGTGGCACAGAACTCTGATGAATGAGCCGGCGTGCCTGCAGATTTCACAGCGTGACACGTTTTACATCTGACGTGTTCTTGTGCGCGGCCACGACGCCGGGGTCGGAAAATTCAAGACGTCTTTCTGCAATTTCCACGTTCTGGTGTTCGGTGCTCGAGGCAGATATAATTCACGTTTAGTTGAATAAAATTTAGAACGAGAAGCGTCGTCCCCTCACCCCTCCAGAACTTCCTCATGGCCAGATTTAGCAAAAAGGTGAGAGACGTTGATCCGAGCATTGAAAATTATGAAGTTTATGTATTTTTTTTTGGTTTTGTTGTTAAAAATGGTGTGTAGCATTTTATCAAGTCCTGAGGTCCCCAAAGCGATTCACACTATATTCAGTCATTCACACATGCTGAGCTACAGTCTAGCTAAAGCTACACATACAGGGGTTCAAACCGGCAACCCACCGGTTAGAGCAGGGGTGTCAAACTAATTTCTATCTAGGGCCACTTTGGCGTCATGAAATCATTAAAAGGGCCGGTTGTACGTGTATAGACGATACTTTTCATTTCATAATTTCATTCCAGTTCACATAGAAGTATAAAAAATGCACAGTAACATAAAAGTAGCACCTTAGGCCCAGTTTATACAGTTTATCTGCAAAAAAAGTTGATATTGGTGTGAGTTACACTTACAGGAGGCACAGTTTCAGCCACTTTATACACTTTAAAAGGATATATGCCTCTACGTTATAACATGAAGTGCCTTTTTTTTTGGCTCTTGAGGGCCGGATAATTTACCTTGACGGGCCGGATTCGGGCCGCGGGCCTTGAGTTTGACATCTGTGGGTTAGAGGATGCACTCCTAGCTCCTGTATAGACATAGATATTAGAATATAGAAAAATATCAGTATTTCTGCACTTTATTTCTTTGCCCAGAAGTAGCGTCCATCCATCCGTCCATTTAGCCAGCCAACCAGCCTTGCAGGGACGGTCTTTTATGACTTGTCTAACTACCAAACCTGACATTTGTTTGAACCATTTTGGATCTCTCCAGAGGATTTTTTATTTTTTTTGTCACATCTGATCCTATCTCTAAAGATGGTCGACAGACAAGAATGGGAGAAAATCTCCAACTCTCCATCAAAGGTTTTAGCAGAACGCATGAGACAGAAGTCTCTTCCATCTGTGCTTCTGTTAAACTCTTGAGTCGATGCCCTGAATGTTAGACTGCTGATTACAGTTTGTCGTGGCTCAGTCTAAACGGAGGAGGAGAAAATGAGTTTTACCTGGCAAAGGCTTTGGACCGCTTCTGGATCTCTCACAGTGTTATTTGTGACACAGAGCATTTAGGGACATGGGTCTGAATGTAAAGTTTCTGCTAATACTAAAGACGTCAAGCAGCTTTGCCTGTCGTAACGCTGCAGGTAGCCGTTGATTGCAGCCCCCCTTCGTTAAAATGTTGCCTAAAATAAGCCGGCCTTGAGAGGTTTTTACATCACACATTTTTATGTCAGATAAAAAGAAGGGAACATGGAGTGTTTTTAGGATGCATCTGGTTTTAACAGGTTGTACATCAAAAACTTCAAACATGGCCCACTTTTTGGGAGCTGACTTATCACGGGTGTTTTTTTTTTTCTTTACAGCTGGAGAGCTTGTCGGGAGGAGTCCAGAGCCGGCAAACGGATCGGGGCTCTGCGTTTGAAGACGGTCTGAAACACGACACGGTGGACCAGCTTGAACTGCAGTTCTATGAAACCCAGCTAGAACTGTACGACGCCAAGTTTGAGATCCTGAAGAATGAGGAGCAGCTGCTGGTGGCTCAGATAGACACCCTGCGCCGACAGATTAAAGGTGTGTGATCGCTCAACAGCTGCTCTGTGGTCTGGGTCCAGGGAGACGATTGTAAGGAACAAAAATCCAACAATCTGTACAAAAAAAGTACTTCCATTAAAACAAAAACAGTTGCCTGTAGGTTTACCGAGGCATCTCTAAATTAGGGGTTCCCAAACTTATCAGCCTGGGACCCACAAAAGACCAGTGATTTTATTTTAATTTTCTTTATGGAAATTACGAGAATAAAGTCATAGAATAAAGTAGTCATTTTATGGGAGCGCTTACAAAAAAGTGTTGTCTTCCCCCTGTGTTTATTCTCATAATGTTCTTTATCCTTGTACACCAAATATTAGACTTAGACAACTTTATGTTATGAATATTATGAATTTTGTTCTCGTAAAATCCCCCCAAAAGTTGTATTCTGGCCATTTTTGATGAAAAAACATATATTACCGGCCATAGAGGAGTACATTTCCACAAAAAAAACTCCTAAAGACTTAAGATTAATTTCACCTAGTGACTAGAAAAAAACTTTTGATCTTTCTAGTTGTAAAATTTTTCAGGATTAAAGACATACATTGTCTGTATTGAAACAGGTACATCTCTGACACTTTAAAGTCAATAATTAAGATCATCTCGCGACCTTCACATGGCGTCTCGCAGTTGTTGTCATTTTCCAAGTCTGGACAAGAGTAGGGTAGAAATAAGAGATATGGAAAAATCTTTGCATTTACAAACTTTATTCCTTATGACATTATTTAGATAAAAATCATATAAAATATATATTTATATTAATTTATATTTCCATGATGCAATTTATTTTTGATTTGCCTTTATCAACACACTTCATTAGAAAATAGGGAGAGTAACTTCACCTTTTTGTGCTTTAGATCTTCTTAGGCTTAACTTTCAACTGGATCTAAATAAAGGCATTGCATTGAAAATAAAGGCATCACAGATCAAACACTGTACTTTAGAGAGTTATTTCATGAATAATCATGAACAGATTTCAACATAGAGCTGGTCTAAGTTGGCCTGGAGCTCCCACAAAGCAAAGAAAAACAGACCTTTAGCACACGGCCAAGTCTGATACCAACTTCGACATCCTTTCTTTACATTATTTGTGTAACAAGCATGTCATGAAACAAAAGTGCTTAGTTTTGCACTAAAATCTGCAGAATGTTATATAAAAGTTGCAAGATAATCTAGAAATGTATTAGAAACCTGAATTTAAATGATATCATACATATTAAAATTTGTCATAAACATTGAAATAGCTCTTTGATTTGGGGTCACTCTGGGGAAATAGTGCACTCTGTTCATGTAAATATTTCCCTAATTGCTCCTTTAGGGACATGGGATGTTTGCCTCGAAGGTGTGTGTACAGTATTAACACGGTGTGTTTGTGTCCACCCGTATTTTTAACCTTTAATGCTTTCCAGATTTTCCAAACTCAAGCATAGCAGTGTGCCTTTCACTGTTTGTTGGAAAGAAGTGTGGGGCAACATGAATGTTGCAAATCACTGACTTTATGGAGCAATTAATGGAAATGAAATACTCACAGGGGAAGTTGTGTCAGCAGTTTACTGTTGATGATGTTGTAACATTATATATAAAAAAAACAGGTAATTCCATTACATTTATTTATTCATTTAAACCTTTTTATCGCCAGGAAGATCCTATTGAAGGTAAAATATATATATATATATATATTTCAAGGGATATCTGGCCAAGAGAGGAACAGCAGTACAATTAAGTTACAATATCACACACACACACACACACACACACACATGCAATTTTCGAAGGGAAAATGTGCGGTCCTCACGGCAACTCTGACCCAGGCGTACACTCATTTTGGCGACTTGCAGCCAAACTGAATAAGGATTCCTCTCAGATGTACAATTTTACTCTATAACAGACTTCATTCAATACAGTTCAAACTCAAAAATACATTATTTATCCCAAAGGGAAATGAAATGTTGATGTAACTCCTTTGGTCAAGGAGTTGTTATAGATGGTGATGGCTGTGGTGGTCTGTTTTACAACCAATCTGAAGAAGCCTTTGACTGAAGAGACTGTTTTCCAATGACAATGTCATGAAGAGGATGTTCAGGATTGTCCATACTTTTCTTGATTATATGCAAAATCCTTCTTTGGCTCATCGTCTCTGATGCTGCTGCCCCAACAGATGATGGCAGAGGAGATGACGCTCTCAACAACAGGCTTATAGAAGAAATGCAACATCTTGTATTGAACCCTTGAAGGACCTTAGCTTCCTCAATGAGTACCGTCTACTCTGTCCTTTCTTATAGACGGCTTCACTGTTGCGTCTCCAGTCCAGTCTGTTATCCATATGAACACCTCCACTTCTTCTCCCATGATGGAAATAGGGTTTGAGCTAACCCGGTTTCTCCTGAAATCTACTATCAACTCCTTTGTTTTGTTCACATTCAAGATGAGATGATTGTTTCTACATCATGCCACAAAGTGATCCTCTAGCTCCCTGTACTCAGATGACTCTGCAGGTGTCAGGCGTATCAGAGATGGACAAGAAGCTGAGTATTTCTGCAGATGACAGACTGGAAGTCTGAAGTGTACAGAGTGAAAAAGGAGCAGTGAGAGTACGCTCCCCTGTGGCACTCCTGTGCAGCTGACCACCTGGTTAGACACACGGTCCTTCAGTCTCTCAAACTGTGGTCTGTTTGTCTGGTAGTCATTGATCCAGGTGGTTGTAGAGGCCTCCACCTGAGTCTTCTGGAGTTTCTGTCAAAGCAAATCAGATTCTCTGCACTGGTGATGCTTAAGTATACATATGAGACCTTTCAAATTAATAAAAAACACACATAAGCCATCTTGAATAAAAGTCCTCATAACATTTTATCCACTCTCCAATGACCATCAGGGTGGTGTGTACCACAGATTATTGTGACTTTAATTGCTGTTAACAGTCATGCGTAATGCTGAGTAATGAATGCTTTGACACTGTCAGAAGACGGTGCAGATGGGAGAATTAGGAGGAAATACGGTTTCAGGGATCAAATTTCTCCAGGCTAATGATGATGACTGACTGAAAAGCTGCGTTAGACTCGGAGCATTGCATTCTGCTACAACCTGTAGGGGAAAAATGCTGCACCTCTCTCCTAGGTGCTGAAAGGCCGCTGTCCAACCTCTACTGAGCAAAGGAGGTGCGCTCACACCATTGCAGCGCTCAGCGTCCATCGGCTTCTTCAAATGCTTTTTGCAGTTTTTTGGGTTTTTTTTTTTTAAAGGGAATGTTTTTTTTTTTTATCATAACAGAGGAAACTTGTCAGTCCATCTGGTCTCCCTCCCTCCTCTGAATGTCGAGGAATTTCAACGCGGAGCACAGCTTTCATCCGCGTTTAAAACTGCAACCCAGCTTACTTTGTGACAAGTTATTTTAATGGGGGCATCATTTGTGCTTTTACCTCTGATTTTCACATTTGATTAACTTCTCTTTTTTTTTTACAGTTTCTTTGCCTTTTCTCTGATGTCTGTGCTCTGGAATAAGGTGGATAGGGCTGAAACAATCGGATTAATCGATTTTTGAAATAATCGTCTACTAATTTAGTAATCGAATCGCTAACTGGAGTCCACAGATTCTAAAATATGTAATTTGCTGAAAGAACAACCCACTCAGAGCAGTAATTAGGCCAGGACTGTACAAGATATATATACATTTTGCATTTAAGATTAAAACCGCTTCTTTGTCTGTAAATATGCTCTATTCATAACTGCTCAGGTTTAAGCTTCACCTGGTTTGATTATTAATCCGTTAATCAAAAAGTAGTAAACAGATTAAACAATTGTTAAAATAATGGTTGCAGTCTTGTTATTTTGTTATATTGTCTACTGTTTTGCCAAGCAGGTATTGTTACAATAGATGGATAGATGGAGACCTTAATTAATAAATGATCATGTTGCCATGTCAGTGGAAAAAAATTATTAATGAATCAATTGCTAAAATAATTGATGGCTGCAGTCCTAGTTCTTTACAGTTAGTTACGCAGAAGACGCATACATATAAAAAAGATCTTGGTGAGCGCGCTCTGATGGCGCAGGGGTAGTGAGCACGACACATGTACGGAGGCCTTAGTCAGTCTACTTTGTAAAAAAAATTAGCCCCTAGTGCTACAGAAAACCCAGAAAAACAATATGTAAAAAAAATCTCCGTAATCCAATACAGTTAAACACATTGCGCTACAAGCGCCTTTTCTTTTTTTTACATTGAACTAAAAACAAAACCTATTACAAAACTAAAAAACACATTAGCCTCATTTGCTTAAGAAGTTTCTCCACATGGGGGTTACAAGATTTGGAAAACAGCATAACTTTAGTGTTGTCTGCATTGGGATCAAGCTTCAGTTATAATAATGAATTCTGGGTCACTTCAAAGGCTTTCTGCAGTGAATCAGCAGCCCGAATAAAGAGATGATGACCATCGGTAAATAACTGTGTCATCAGCATAAAGATGCAAAGTGACATCTGACACATTTAGACCCAGATCATTTATATAGATGGTCAATAAGAGAGGACCAAGGACTAAACCTTGTGGCACCCCCTTGTGGACACCAAGAAATTTAAAACATTTCATGCACTGAGCTCTTTTACTAAGGTAATATGGGAAAATTTCAAATCACATGGTCGACACAGTATCAAAGGCTTTGGACAAATCAATAAAAGTGCGTGCATGAATGATAATAGAATACTGAGCTTATTGTTTTTGTTTCAGAGCTGAAGGAGGAGGTGGTGTACTATGATGTGTGTGAGGACCCAGAGGAGCTGCATAGCATGGTCCACACAGCGTTTCAACAGGCAGAGCCTCCGCTAATCCGTCAGCTCAAAAGACGCCTGCAGACCCTGGAGACCAAGAGGGGCAACATCTGCGCTCGCAGGGCTTATCTGCGCAACAAAAAGGTGTGGACCGCGCTGCAGCTGCTTTATTGCCATTTGCCCCTTTACAAAGATGGTGTTTTCACAGCAGTTAAGTTTTTCTTAAGGGTAAAAAAAATACATATCCTCAAAGTGAATATGAGCGTAATTCATTTTGGTTGTGGATTGCGGCTTGTAACAATGACTGTGCTGGGGCATCTTGCTGGTAGTTTAGCTTCACACTGGTTACAGCACTCGCAGGTAACTTTGATCACCCCTAAGCTGAGTCTTTGGCTATTCTTTGATCCATTCTTGTGAAAGTTTATTTTTTTCCTGGTTGTGGCTTCTATTTCAAAACTTTGTAGGTTATAAAAGGAGAGCATAATTTTCTGGACTTTTTTTCTCTCTCTGGTCAATTTTTTTGATGAATGTACTTCTAATCACGTGAACATCGGGAACTTCTCCTTTTATCAAAGGTAGAGACTGTGATCTTTCCGGAAGTATAAGGAAGAAACGCCCAAGTCCCTTCTTGGATACCTGCGTTTGCGCAAGTCTTACCCGCTCTACCGCTCCTCAGGGGATTCGAGTGGAAAAAAAACCTCCCAAATCCTCTCTGGTCTTATTTCTGTCTACTGAGGCCTTCCTCTGTTTCTCATAAACTTGTATGATGTTTGTTTCTTGAGACTCTCAGCCATGTTCAAAATAGATGGTGAGAGCGGCGGAGCTACAATGAACGGCTAACACCGAAGCTAACGGCTAAGCTAACCAGATAAGATGAGATAAGATAGTCTTTATTGATCTCACATTGGAGAAATTCACTTGTCACATGGGCTCAATAGTCAGTCAATAGTCAGAAGTAGGAAAGGGCGCATCAATTATATACAGTGGATCAAAAAGAAAATGAGAAAAACATAAGAATATAAAAAAAGAATACAAAAGAAGTCGGAGTAGGCAGATGATGTCGTATACTTCCCGGTTATATACACACACACACACACACACATATATATGTGTGTGTGTGTGTGTGTGTACTGACATATATTCACTTGGTGATATTAGTAGAAGTTCTTCCGGATCATTGCACAGGTTATAGCACAGTGTATTAAATAGATTAGTTGCACATTAGTTATTGCCCGAAGTTATAACAGTTGTGGTTACAGTTATTGATAGCAGCAAAAGTCACTTCTTTCAGGATTAGATACATAAACACTAGAAGTGTGCAGCCAGAAAGCAGAAGTTAATCAGAAATGTGCATGCACACTGACGTTATGTGAGCGCGTCAGAATGATTGGGATGCGGGACAACCAACGAGACATGAAGGCATCTGATTGGTTCTTTCCATTCGGACCGAATGACAGGTTTTTACAGGCCTCCAGTTCTCACAGAGATCTAATTTTTTAACCTCCCTTTTCTGAATATATATTATATTCGCTGCTGTTGGGATGGAAAGACCATTTCACCCTGTATAACAAAAAAGTGTTTAGCAGGATCACCAACAATGGCTTTTAGCTCTTCAGGCAGGAACACATAACAACCAACAAGTAGATCTGCCGCCTTCATCCTTAAATAAGACCCATCTATTTGACTCTACTACACCTACTGGTAAATTGTCACGTAGCAGAATTATTTCAGCTAAAAAATAGGGATTGATCCTGTAAGTCGTGTTGAATTGCTATTATTTTGAACGTCGCCGTGTTAGTTTGAGCGCTCACTATCATTCAAAGCACAAGGGGTGCCTTTAAATATCTCTGTCTGTACCCAGATCGATTTTTTTATGCCTGTGTCTTCAGGATCAGTGCACGGAGGCCCAGGAGCAGAAGCAGACGGCAGCCAAGCAGAGCTCCTCGCTCTTCAACCAGCATCACCAGGTCCACCTGGTACGTCACCACAGCAACCATCCGGCCCACACAGACCCTCACACGCAGGCAGCGGTAGCTGGCTGCCCATGTAACTGGATTTGGTCGCCCCCCCCCCCCCCCCCCCCCCCGTCTTCAGTGGTTCTCAGTGTCTCCCTCTGTTGCCTGCAGAAACGGGAGAAGAGGAAAGAGGAGGAGCAGAGGAGGAAGCAGTGGGTGGATCAGGAGCGAGAGAAGACCCTGAGCAGATTACGATCCTTTAGAGAGGTCAGGCCCCCACGCCGTCTCTGCTGTTTTAAAAAAAACATTTTTTTTTCTGTTTTTATCACAGTTAGGATCACAAAATAATTTTCATTGGCAATGAATCGGTGAATATTGATAGAAATTTGTGCAGATTTTTATTTCTTTGTTTCTTTCTAATCTGTTTACAGTTAGATTACGTTGTTTTAAAAAAAATATGAGAAGCCCAGACGCTTCGTAAGCTTCTGATTCATTTACAGCATGTGAGTTAAAGGGATTTGTTTAAAGGCAACACCTTACACATCCTTGTGTGAAATAGTTTATTCCAACGTTGACATTTGGGGATCTTAGCCTTCAGCACCTTCACTTCTGCCAGTCTGCAATTCAAATGGTCCTCATCAAAATGAATATTATTGTGCTTAAAACCCATTAGGAATGACCTCTTTTCCTTTGAATTGTCCGAGGTTAACAGAAAGGAGTTAAGAGTGGATCCCATGTTAGCGTTGCTTATTTAACCTATTGTGAATTGACATTATACTGTGCTGTGTAATTTTGACTTCTTTCCAGAAGCGACAGGGCCAGTACATCCTGAAGACTCCTCAGTCCAGGAGGTCTCCCTCTGAAGTCTCCTGTCCCTCCCAGCCCATGTCCATCATCAGCCTTTCGCCTTCAGCCTCTCCTGACGAGCCGTCGTCCATCCGCCCGGCACCCAGACGCAGTAAAACCCCCAAAAAGCAGCAGCCTAAAGAGATCCCTGTTCAGATCTTCTCTGCGCCGCCGCCGCCAACATTCACCTGCCCCACTGCACCGCCTCCTCCTCCTCCTCCTCCTCCACCACCCCCACTTCCACCGCCGCCTCCTGCCGTGCCACCTCCGTCTGTCCGGGCTTCATCTTCCCCCAAGGACACACCGATGCCTCTCAGCGAGAAAGAGGAGCCTCCTTTTCCAGCCAAGAACATGCTCAAACAAAATATAGGTGAGAGGAGAGCACACGGCACGATTCAGACTTTTAGAGGGAGCTTGCTTTAGAAGCATAAACACGGGAGGCTGCGTGAAAACTGCTGTGGGCACGGAGCAGGAGACGCAACATGTCCCCACTGCTGGCACGGTTGTTTTAGTTCTGGTGGAGTGTGAGAGCGTGTTGGCACATGGCGTTCTGTCCTATATTCCCAATGTCTCCCATGAGGACAGGCGATGGCTTTTACCTCAGTTTGCAAGTCCTGCTGCTGTGCATCTTCGACTTGTCATCAAAGGATGCTGTTTTTAATGTTCCTCACCTTTTTAAAAACGGGGGGGATGCCTGTGCTGCTTTTTTTTTCCTCACTTACTGCCTCCATTGGTAGAGAAAGTTAACTTAGGCAGCGTACCTGAACAACATTTTACATTTTTCTTTTTGGCTTTACTGCAGGAACGATGGACGAAGTGTTGGCCTCACTGCAGCGCGGGCAGGTTACGCTCCGTAAAGTCCCCGCTGCTCGGACCGGCACAGGGGAGAACCCGAGGAGCAATCTGATGTCCGCCATCCGGCAGGGAGTCACGTTGAAGAAGGTGAGACGCCCCCGAAAACTCAGAAAAATTTCATTCGTTGTCACGGGTCCTTTACTGCATAAAAAAAACCCACATAAAACATCTCCAGGTAGTGTTTATTGGAACTAATGCAGGATGTCTAATTATTTCAATGCCTAGAGGCCAATGAGAAAGCTGAACCAGTCTTGGATAGTTATTGTGTCACGCTCTATAATAACATGGTGATATTCTTTTGGCTTGTTCGTAAAGGTGAAGCCAAATCTCGTTTAGAAGACAAACATTTTATCTGATTTCTATAAAACTAATTTTGCTTCAGTATAAAAAAAAAATAATTTTTTCTAACAAGCATTATTGATTAATTTTTTCCCTTGTCACACTGCTTCTGTTCTGTTTCATCAACCTTGTAAAATATGATAAAAAGTGGGCCTGCACAATAAGAGCCATGCTTCCCTCGATAATCACTGCTGTGCATTTGTTGCGTTAACACAACATTGATACAACGATAAAGCCCGAGTTTTATCCTGAAGCTTCTTTTAGCTAAAAAATGAGCCAAAAAGTAATTTTTTTATTATTTTTTTTATTGTTACACATGATGTGAAACTTCTTAAAATCAGCGTCCCAGCTTGCTTATTATCTCATAGATCTGGAGTATAATTGGTCTGGGGTTACATCGTCACTCTCTGTGTTGCAGGTGGTTCCCACGCGAGAGGAAGTCCCGAACAGCGCAGACAACGAGTTAGAGCGCAGCATCAAGGCCGCCATGATGAGGATGAAGAAGGTGGCGGCCGATTCGGACGACGAGGACGGAGGTGACGATGACTCCCAGAACGCAGAGTGGGACAGCTGAGAACACGAGGCTGGAGATGAAGCTGTGCCTGACGTGACCCACCACCCACCAACACCACCCCCCCCCCCCCCCCCCGCTCTTTTTCTTCAATCCGAAGCTTGCGCTGTAGCCAGATTTAACCAAAAACGCTGCTTCTCCTGACAAGGCCGGGGATTACGCCTCCTCTGACTGAGACGCTTTAGTTTGTTGGAGCTGTCACACACTAATCCCATCGGTCCTCCTAAAGTAGCACTAAGATGTAAGCGATCCAAAACAGCTCCGATTCCAACTAAGTAGTAAGCGACCGCATCAGGATTAAATCTCTGAAACCTTTTGTGGTGGGGAGATTTCTCAAAGCCAGTGGCCAAAGGGGATGCTGTCGTCGGCGGTTACCGCAGCGCAGCGTGTGAAGGAAACCTACGCAGCCGCCCGCCTGAAGGCCTTTTGTGGGACTGCCGCTCAGCAGGGGGAGAAACCCAGTCCCCTCTCATTTCTGAATCTTAACTCGTTATCATGAATGTAGCAAAGAATGCATTTCCTCGGAGCGAACGCAGCGACTGCTCAGCAACAGAGCAGCTGCTGCTCGCCGTTTGCCGTCTACACACACACAGCCTTCAGAAGCTGCCGTCTCGTCCGAAACGGCTCAACTTATAAGACTTTTGTCTAGAAAGAAATCTGATTGTTTCTTCGTGATGCCATAAAAAAAACACAGTTAGAAACGCAATATATTTTTAAAATAAATACTTATGATCAATGACGGAGCTTCTTCTCTTCCAGGTCTTGGTTTGAAATGATTTCCGACAAACATTAGAGGGTTCAGAGTAAATAAAAATGTCTGTTAAATGAGCTGGAAATAGCTGCACTGGAAACACATGCACTACTGTTTTATTAAAAATGAAACCAACATGAAACGTTGCAGTTTTTGCTTCAGTTCAGAATCTACTGGATTTCACTGGATGCCGTCCTGTGTGCTCCCATCGACCCCCCCACCCTCGTTACGCACCATCCACCACCGGGGGGTACCGGCGCGGGCAAACCCTGGTGACTCGTCGCCCACCGTAATGAATCACAGAGCGGTCCCCCCCGCCAGCTGTGACTGCTCTTAGCCGTGTGAAAGTTAAAGAGCAGCTGTTGGCGGCGGTCGCCCCGGCTCCTCCCCGGGCGTCCTGCGTTTGGGAGGGGCGCTCTGCGCGTGTTTTCTAGGGAAGCAGCCGGGTCAGACGCCTCGGGGGAGACGGCCGGCAGGTATTTTGACAAAGCCAACCGATTGTGCATCAACGTGAAATTCCCCAGCCTGTTACTATGGTAACAGTGAGTCTTGGTTGTGGTGGCCTCTCTCTCTCTCTCTCTCACACGCACCGAGCAGCATAGTGTCTTAATGATGTTTCAGCAACTCGCCCACTCACCACCAGTCACACAATGCGCCTCGCAGAAAGTCGGCAGCAACCAACGGCAGACGGGAGAGAAACGCCGCTTCCACGCTGGAGTGGAGTGGGTTTTTGATGCGAGGCAGCTCAAAAAGAAATGTTCTGTGGCAGTTCTAAAGATAAGTCTAAAAAGAGTAAAAAAAAAAAAAAAAAAAGAGGTTGTGAGATTCTTTCATTTGTAAAAGAATGGAAACGGCTTCAGTCTGCAAGGAGACAAAAGATGGGAAGTGAGGCCCGGCATGTTGCTCCACTTCATTAAGTTCTGTTGAATCAAAGTCACTTCCTGTTTTTTGTGCCACGTTTGAAGATTTATGCAGTTGTTCAACTTTGCGTCATTGTATCTTTATACCCTGGAGACGTTCATTTCTATTGGAAATAACAGCTGCTCATACTGTTAAATGGAAAGAAGTGGAGAATAATTCATTCAAGTTTCATTGACTTGTTTAAAAAAAAAAAAAGGAATAGACTATAGAAGACATTCTTGCATAAATTGATTTTGTCTGCGTATGGATTGATTTTTTTTTTTTTTTTTACACACCCGTTAGAAATCCTCTGAAACCTGCTGATCTCTGAAGGAGCAAATGAAAGCTGAAGGGGCGTCATGGCTGTAGAAGGTTTCATAAGTCTTATCGTTCAGTTTTATTTACAATAAAAAAAAGGTGAGTGAGTTGCCAAGGCAACCCGTCCTCTGATCCACTGCAGCAGCAGCGTGACGACGATGTTTCAGGTGTTTCCCTTCGCGCGTCAGTCCCCAAAATCAGCATGTGCTGGCTGTGATCTACGCACCGATCCGTTGCTTTTTACTCATGTGCATCTCCACTATGTAACTGGCTGCCTGTAAATCAACAGAGGAGCCGACAGGCGGTGGTGGAGCCTTGACAGCACTTGGCTCTGAGGGTTTATCCCACCTCTTCAGCTCTTCTCATCCAGGAAAGAAAAAAAAAAAAAAGCTTCAATTTGTAGACGATTAACATTTTCCTTCACACACTGACACGAGTGGGAATTAAGAAAAGCTCCCATCTCGTCACCCTGGATCCCGTGCAGCAGGAGAAAAAGACACTTACTCTGTTTTAATTAAACTAGACTTTACCAGTTTGTCAGTTCTGTAGGTACAGTATTGAACAAGAATCACAAAAGTGCACAAGAGGCATTGGTTCAACAGGAAGAATCATGTTACGATTCAGGTGAGTTACGAACAGGAACAGGGAAAAAACCAAAAAAACAATCCCTTTGATAAATATCTCAGTGTTGCGACAAGGTCAAAAGAGTCATGAAAAATAGTCTCGTAATAAGATTACAGGGTAAATATTTCACTTTGCAAACATACAGTCTCCAAATTGGACTTCCCAAAAGCAGCTGCAACACATGTCTTTATTAAGAAAACCTTCAGATCCTCAGTTTGGTATCCTTATTACACAGTTTCCTACATCTGGACAAACAGATCAAGATTCATAACCTGGTCTGGACACACTTGTTTGTAGAGAGGCACCAAACAATAAACATACCAGTAAGACTAAAAGCAAAGACGACAGGGCTTTTAGTGAAAAGGCTTGCTCCAACCAAACGTTTTCAGTGAAGTACACTTTCACATTGTTCACCCGTCAAGCAGCACCATAACCTCCTCCAGGAAAAAAATAAATAAATAACCACCACCATAATCAAAAACCAACACGAAGGAAGCACATAAATAGCCTTGGACACGTGCAGGTCTGTCAACACTAATGCACACCAGCCAGCGGTCCTTGAACACTACGCTCATGGCGGGACAGGGGTTGCTCTCATTGTGGATGTTTTTTTTTAATAGGAAAGATCCAGAGTTTTCCTTCTAAATGCAAATGTAATCAAAAGGCGCTTTACTAAAAAACTTCCTGCGGCAGTCTCCCCAGAGCCCTCTCCGTGTTTTTCTTCTGAGCAGCTCTGGAAGAGGATGATCCGTTTGTTCTCAAGCGGAGGAGGACGTCTTACGGTTGTACGGAAATAATCAAGTTATTATGGTGATGGTCATTGGTTGGCCCGTTTTCCTTTCCAGGGAGATTTAAACTTACCTGGAGGCACTTTGTGTCACGGCCATTTATTCTATATGTGCATATAATTTAAATGTATACAAACTGTCTTCTAACACACCTGAGATACATAAGAGGCAGCAGCAGGGACAGTCTGTAGAGGGACTTAAACTTCAAATATGAAGGGAGAGGGGGGGGCAGAGTTATTACTTTAATAATGATGTCTGGTTTATTTTAGCCCTTTTAAGTCCCCTCTTCTACGTTAAGCTCATACAGCTTGTGTAGAAGTTCTACAGCCTCCAGAAAAGAGACAGATGGACAGAATCTAAGAACCCACCACCAGCCTTTTAAAGCCTTCCCCCCCCCCCACAGAAACGGATGAATGAGCTCAAAGCGTGAGGCTCCGATGTTTCATGAAGCCAGCACGCTAAATGGAGCCATTCTGTGGGACTTGCTGGTCTTCCCCTTTTATTAGGTCTGCCAACAACTCTTTTTTTTCACAAGGTAGTGTTGATTAAAAGCCAAAGCTGTTAGATTCAGAGAGGACATCGCTTTGGGGGGGAGTAGGTGCCGCGTAGTTTCTGCCCTGAAGAGACCTTTGAGTGAATCCTTCATGCCTGACCTCTCGCCCTTTTCAGCTCAGCAACGTTTCTCAGTTATCGACACCGAGTTTGGAGAGTCCCTGTCTGAACTCGTGCAGCTCCTCCAGCTTTCCATCCAGGATGTCCATGAACTTCTTCAGCTCGCCCTTCATGTTTCCTTGTTTCTGTCGACTGTCACTGACGTCCATCTGAAGACCGTCAATTCTTCCCTCCAGCTCCTTGTTCTTTGATTCTGCAGCCTGCGGGGCAGATGTTGGGAAAAGTGGTTTTCAACACAGAGGACAAGTGCAAAATGCGACAAAGATTACATTTGATCCATCGCTACAGGGATTGCAGAATTATGTGCAGCGCTGGTTATACGCCACCTTTTTACTGCCATAAAGTTGCGTTC
Source organism: Fundulus heteroclitus (assembly GCF_011125445.2). Classification (NCBI taxonomy): domain Eukaryota; kingdom Metazoa; phylum Chordata; class Actinopteri; order Cyprinodontiformes; family Fundulidae; genus Fundulus; species Fundulus heteroclitus. The sequence continues at coordinate 29,529,409 of NC_046364.1, forward strand.
TGGTCTCATCCGACCAGAGCACCTTCTCCAACATGTCTGCCGTGTCCCCTGCATGGCTTGAAAACAGGACGTCTGGCAGCTTTCTTTTATGAACGTATATTTTACATCGTTTTGATTTGGTTGCAGGTATAAAAAAAACTGTTTTTATTACACATAGGAGTAAATGTGTGCACCGGCCAAATACATCCAACTACAGCAATAGCTTTGTTCCTGCCACTTTTCCATAAAGCCAGACGTCCGGCATACAGGTTCCTCCACCCGAGCTAAGGACATGTACAGCTTCTCCAGAGTTACCATGGGCTTCTTGGCTGCCTCGCTTACTTTTTCCAGTTCAGACAATTAAATAGAGTAAATGTTTAGGGTAAATTTTAGTTAATTCAGGGGCATTAGAGCAAAAGGGTTGAATGCAAACATATACCAAACTTTTCGGTTATGCATTTGAAAAATTCTAAATTTGTTTTCCTTCCACTTCATTATTATACAAATCACCTAGCATTGGTCTGACAATAAAAATAACAGTAAAAGTTTGTTGTTGTACTGTGATAAAATGTGAAAGTGGTATAAAAATCTTTCTTAGATACTATATACCAAGAGCTTAATTTTTCCTCAATTCCCTAAATCCATTTAATAACAATACAATTTCCTTTAAATCTGAAAGCCACGGTGTCAGGAACCCGTATTTTGAGAGCGAGGACGGTTGACACGTCAGTTTTTCAGACCAACAGGCGACACATTAATGCCACGGATACTTTTGAAGGGAGGAGATTAAAATACGCGGTGCCAAACGGGACTTTCGTCTGCATGACTGCGTCCTACAGCTGACTCCTGTAACCTGACCCCCTCACCAGGAGGGTCATCTTTAAATAGGCGGCAGCTCCAAACTGCAATAGTTACACTTTCTAATCATGTTTTTAACGTTGACAGTGATTTACTTTGTAGATAAAGACCGCATCAGGTTTGCGTTTGGAGTTCGCCAACAAAGATATCTGAGGAATCCCACTGCTTGTGGAACTTGTGTGTTTGGATAACCAGCTAGACGCGCCGCCCGAGGCTATTTTTCACCATCCCTGCTGGCAGAATATAATCCTGCAGTGAAGCTTGTGTGATGTGCAGTAGCTACAGGAATGCCACTGTTGGTTTTACTCTCATCCACGCTGCGCCTGATAGGCAGCGCATTCACGACAGTCAGGAGGATCAATCCCGAGCGTCGGTATCAGTGCGGCTCACGTCAGGCTCGGCATCAGACAGCCTATGCCGTCATTCACGCAGCCTGGCTGGTCTGGTTTTACAGAAAGTCACAACAAGACAAAAAAAAAAAAAAAAAAAAACTTGCTTTGAAGCCGCTCTTTGTTCTCAAGACGACGCGAGTTAAACCTGCATTGTTTTAGGGTTTCTCAACACTGGAACAGCCCACACACACATCTACTGAGGTGGTATGGGACCTGATCATTAAAGCTCTGAAAACCTCTAGAAGTACTTTATTGTATTCACTAAAACAGAAAACCTGCATAACCAGGAAACTAATGGATGCAGAGAGCAATGCAAAAAAAAAAAAAAAAAAAAAGAAGCTTTTCAAAGAGCCAATAATCCACTCAGTGCTGCGCCGGGCACAGACCTTTATTAATAGATACAGTAGCAACAATGTGTGCTGGTGAGACACGTGATAGGAATGTTGTGTCACCAGCCCTCGAGCAGAATGACGAAAAGAAACTCCTTTCATCTGAAAGTGCTACGCACGCCTCAGAGCTTCCCGTTCTCGTGTTTTCAAGGCCTGCGCGGCTTCACGGCTCGCCTTTTTGCTCCGCCATAGATCGAGGCGAAGAAAGGTAAATGGATTGTCGCTGCGAGCTTTAAACATACCTTCAGTTTTGCACCGATGCTCTCGCACTCTCCCATCAGCTGAGGGATTATCTCCGCCTGCCGCCTCAGATTCTCCAACTCCTAGAAGCAAAAAAAGAAAATGAAATAAAAAAAAGAAAAACATTTCATCCTGACTCATTCTGCATGATTAACTTCAAAACATTAGGGATTTTTAGCATTTGTCTGTTACACAAGACTTTGTAAGTTTCTAGATTTTATTTTGCCAAACGGTACGTCCAATTAAAACGTTTTATTACCCAGCACAGAGCAACACACATTAGAGCTAGAAGCAAAAGGAGCTCTAATCCTGCCCTTCATCCATCCCTAGCTTCAAAATTGGGAATATTAGACATAATTATTTTTGCCTGAAATTCTAATTTTCTAACACTCGTTTTATTTCACTATACTTTTAGATTCTAAATGTCATCCCTCTGTTGCAATAATGCAATCCTCTTTATTCAGAGCAATTCAACCAGACATAATTGCTCTAGTCTTTGGAGTCACCTGCAGTGGTTTTGTCCTTTTACTTTCCATTTGGCCAGCGCAGAGGGTCAGCCGCACAGTGGGCCCTAAATAATTCATTGGCTTGTTTTTAATTGGAGGTAGTGACGATGTGCATCTACAGAAGGTGGTGAGTCACCGTGCAGATGAGGCTCTGTGGGCCGCCTGCTGCATCAGTGCTCGGCAAACGGCGAGCCTCTCTCTCTCTCTCTCTCCGCGCCCCCGGGGTCAGTTGTTTGGAACATGTTGGCCGATATACCGAGGAGAAGAAATGCTGGAGCTCCCAGAGGGCCACATATTTCACCTGTAATCTTTCAAAAATAAGCTCGGGCCTCTTTGGACGGTGGGGAATCTCGCACACTGTCGGGAGGGAAAGTAGTTCAAAAGGAAGATGTATATGTTCTAATAATATTCCACCTGCCGGGTTGTAAACTCCTGTTTTCCAGACACAGTTTACCTCAGAGCCAGTGTGGACATTTCTCCTGGCAACATGACTCAATTTTAGCAAGTCTTATAACACCAACTATAGAAATCCAGCAATATAGCGTCAGTTCCAGATTTTAAAAGAAAATATTCCAGTCTGAATCTATCTAAGAGTTATTTAAAATAAATTACATTTGTTCAATTTGAGCTATTGTGGTCCAGTTGAAACCACATATTTACATGCATAAAGAGACTCAACCTTTGTGGTGGGGTCTGTTTACCTCTGGTTGTAAACACAGAGTTGGGATTTCAAGTGACTGATACAGATGGTAAACTGTTTTTTTTTTAGTTTTGAGTCAAGAGAAGAATCTCTGAACTCAACATTTTCCTTTCTGTGCTGCAAATAAGTTTTGGGGGAAACGAGCAATACCAAAATTAAAAAAACAACAACAAAAAGCTAAAGTAAAATAGCAAAGTTAAGCTGTGTTCCATGCTGCGTTTATCCCCAGATAGAATCACATACTGAACCATTTAGAAATGCTAATTCAACTAGTGTTCATATCCTACAGAAAACTTCATTTATTGTGATAGTGCAGTCAGAAAATGTAAAAGTTGTCCTCATACAACCTTAAACAACTGATTAGATTTTTCCTAACAAGTATAAATGAATCTTCCAGCAATAATGCTAAAGTTAATTACAATAGTCGAATTTGGTATTTCCTAGGACTGGACAATTTATCACATTTGGAATATAATCGCAATTTCCAAATTGGTTGGCTATGTAACACAGACACGTCCCTTAGTTGTCAGCAATATGTTTAAAGTGGGTTTGCCTCCACATGGGAAGAGTTGCAGCAGTGAGATAATCTAATTGTATTCTTTGTTTTAGAGTTTATATAATCAGTATCTTTTTACCTGAAACTTTCATGTACAATCTAACCGCAGCATCAAGTACCGGTCAAACTTTAATACATAGACTTGTTTGGTTGTGGCAATTTACATTCAACAAGGATTGATGTCCCACTCAACAAGCTATTCTCTTGAATAAGAATATTCTGATTAATAAAAACAGTTACATTTCTTGTTATAAATAGTCCTTCTTTACAATTATATTTATCTACAGGCCATTTTTGTTGAAATAAGTTAAAAAAAATTAAGATTGAAATAAATTGCAATTTAGATTTTTGGCAAAAAACAAACAAAAAAAAAAAAACATGCACAGCCGTAGTATTACCTAAATCATTGTTGAAGTTTTGGCCAACACTTTTTCCAGATCCTACTAATTATATCAACAAAGTGTAAATGTTGTAACAATATAAAATTCCTGAAAGCACGCTGCAGAGCTAAACTCCAGAAAAACACATAGAAACATGCAATTAAAACAGAGTTCTCTGGTAGCCGCTAATTGGTTTAGATATATGTAGCCTACATACACAATGACACTAGACTAATTACCCGTAATTACATACATGTACATATTTAGACCTAATGGTGCCTGTATAATCTAGCAACACTTTACAGATGCTCTGACCCTTTTTCCCTCCACAGGGGAACAAATTGGAGGCGAGTTGAGTTGAAACACAAGCAGTAATCAGGGAGTAAAGCATTAATCAGAGCCAGAGTGGCCCACCAGCTGAAACGATCACATGTACAAAAAGTTTCAGCTCTGAAAAACACAGGCAAGCGCTTCATATTTCAGTAAAAAGTGTGGTTTCTATTACAGCTAAGAGGTGTGCACTGAGACAGAGAGGTAGTATAAAGGCTTGAGTTTAGCTAGATAGACGTGACGTAGGAACTCATCTACAGCAGGGAGAAGAAGAAAAAAAAGAACCCCCTCCTGTGATTTCTTATAGCGATATAAAAACCTACTGAGGGAATATAGAGTTTCAGGAACTTCAGAGAATTAGGGGGTGGAGAGCAAAGCTGAAGGCTGTGATTGCCGTCGTGCGGGCGGACGGAGTAAATCACAATGTTTTAAGTGTTGCTGTGCAGGCTCGTGGAGAGAAGCCCCGCTCTGGAGAGCAAGGCTGCTGTTCTGAGATGAATGTGCTGCGGTCTGGTCTCACCTGCTCCTTCTCCTGCAGCTCCGCCTCCAGCTCCCGCACTCGAACGGTCAGCTGGGCGTTTTTCTGCTTCTCCTGACTGGCTTCGTTGCATTGGGCCTCCAGTTCTCCGATCTGAACAATGGGAGAAAAAATAAATAAATTGTATTTTGTCTGCTAAAAGGTAGTCAAGCAGGCAGCACGGCGATGTTTAGAGCATACACATTTATTATTATGCAGCTGACACTTGTTAAAGAGTGTTTGTTACTGTCAGGATGTGTTTTAGGTTACGAGCCGGGTCGCCTTGACGGCTGGCTACTGATTAATAAAATAAAAGGTAAAGGTATGTTGCAAAGGGAAAAGCATGGCTGCAACACCAGCCCAGCCCCAGCAGCAGACGCGGCCCCCATTGATTATGAAACTGAAGGGCTTCTATTTATAGGGGACTCCGACTTTGCTGCAGGGAAAACAGCAACTAATGAAAAGTACAGCACTCTGATGAATTTGATGATGGTTTGAGGAATCAACCTTTCATCTTATTGAATTGATTTTAATTAAAATATCAGCCAAATTATTGATGGGAATGTAATCCGTTAGAGCCAGACAGTGATTCACCTTAAAGCCGTCAGCTTCTCCTCCAGCGGCATTGATGAGTTTGTGTACATGTTTGAGCTTCCCTGCTGAACAGTGAGTGTGGTACCTTTTTCCTGAGAGTGTCACTCTCTTCTTGGCAGGCAGCTAGCTCCTTCTTCCAGCTTTCTACATTAGCTGAAGACTCCTGCAGCGCGTCCACCAGTCGGGCATTATTTTCTTTCAAGGTCTGGAGCTCTGTTTCGTACTTCTTCGCAGTGGTGTTGCTGCCAGAGAGGAGAGCGAAAGATCAGCGAGCGGTATTATTCATGGAGTTAAACCGCTCGGCGCTGAAATGACTGGGCCTCATGGGCACCGACGTTGTTAAACTCATCGGGAAAAAAAAAAAAAAAAAAAAAAAAAAAAAAAGGAAAGCCGGAGACAGTAGATTTTTAAGAAGCAACGTTCTATCCATAAGGATGGAGATGTTTTGTTATGCATCGCTGCGTGTTTCTTTATGCATGGCCGGGTGACATGTGCTTCAAATAGGGACTGGGATGCTTCTCGGCATCCTGCTGTCCTCCAACATTTCCACAGATCCTGATCCTTAATGCCCCAATAAGGAAGGAGAAAGCCCAATTAAGACGGGGATCCAAGCAAAATTACTACAAAAGCTGAGAGTGAAAAACTCTCCTTTAACAAATATTTAGGAGTCTTTGTCTCCTTAATTTTTTTCTAATCACATTTTATTTGAAAATTCTCAATTTTTCACTTTTTAGGATAATCCCAAGACGTTTCTGATTTGGTCTAACCCATAAAAAACTGATGGGATTTAAATAGCATTAAAGGAATTTTATTATTACTGTGAAAAAAAAAGTTTATTTACAATCTCATTTGGATACAAGGGAAGAAGAAGAGCAACTAGAAGAAACCCAAAGCATTAATTTGAATAATAATAATAATAAAAAAGAGAGAGAGACAAAAGCAGACATGACAAATTAATCTGCCACAAAGTGCCCATTTTAATATTTCCGGCTGAAGGAAATGATCCCCATATTTGTGCTATTGCAAACCTTTTCGGCAGTAGTTTATGTTGCAAACTTTCTGCTGATCTTTTTAACAAGATGAAGAATGTACAATTAAAGAAACGGCATTGTTTTGGTTGCTGCCTAGAAGCAGTTCTAGAAAATCTTGCTAAGTATAATTTTAATTGGCTCTGCCATCCTGATGTCCCTCTAATCCCATCTGGATCCACATCTGGCGCAGTTATAATTAATGCACCTGGCATCAGGATAGAGGTCCGGATAACCCGACAGAGCAGTGAAACCTCAGTCGTCTCAACAGATCATAAGTGTTTTGTTCTCACAGTTTTGAAAAAAAAAAAAAGAAATATATTGACAAAGAAAAAAAAAGACAAAATGTGTAAGTGATGAAGATCTGCTGAAAATGACATGAATTACATTAATTTGGTTTTGCTCAACTGTGGTGAGATTCTAAAGCTGGTCTGAGTTGATCATCATTTTTGACATCATTACATTAAGACTAGAAATATATATTCATATGATTTGTCTCATGACTGATCTGTTACACATCTATCAACAATATAGTTCAGAATTTTCTTCATAACCATTTTGTTGCATAATTTAAAAAGGAAGAAATGGAAGGAATACACATGATAAACTCACAATAAACTCACAATATTGATACTTAAAATTGACTGATTACACTGGAACCATTTAGTAAAAAATAAATAAAAAAAAGAACATATTAAATTCTCTCACTAATCTAGTTTAATGACTGAGGAAAGATCCACAAACAAAACATCATCCAAAGAAACAAACATGGAAATTTCAAATTTGGAAGAACTGTTCAGGGTGTTCATTTATGATTAGACGTCTACATTTATTTTTCAAGCTATTGAAATTTTTGAGCCAACAGCTCAGGCTCCGCTGAAAAGCTCCTTACATTTGCCTGAAAGCAGACTGCTGCGTTACATCGCTCTGGAAACCACATATAACCCTCCACAGGTGCGGTTCTTATAAAACCTGTCTCGGACGTTGCTCACAGGGAACATATCAACAAGTTTTCAGATGCAATCGGTGGAATGGGCTTTTATTTTTATTTATTTTTTTTAAAACAGACACCTGGGCAGCATGTTGGTGACTTCTGGTCTAAGACGGTTCCCGTCTTCTGAATTCAAAACCCAACAAAATGTAATCTCTCTGTATAAGATGGGGTCTGTCTCTGTTGCACATGTATGAAAAAAACAAACAAAAAAAAAAAACCCACTTTGCTGTAACTTTAAAATATCAAATACAAAAATATACAGGGAACACGTACAGCTCTGCATTTAAATTGTAACCAAGGCTTGTGTGATTTCTCCCAACTAATTTTTACGCCCTGGGACGTCAGCCTGAATGGGAATTTATTCACGTGTAAAGCCTCCTTGTCTCAGGTCCTTAAAAAGAGACAACACCGAAGCAATCTTTCTGGCTGGCAGCACCGGCCTATTCAAAGTTCACCAAAATAAAAAATAGTGCATTTAAAAAGGTATTTAATCTTATTTCAATAACTATTCTTCAACTATCCTTTCAAAAGATGACAAAATTCTAAACTAGCAGAATAAGATTATCAATTTTTTCATTTTAAGATTTGTCTCAGGAACATCCACAGAGTAAAAGATTATTTCAGCTCATTTTAAAGTCATGCTGAAAGCCTTTTTCCAGACGTCTTGGTCAGTGTGGTAAGGTGTGTGTCAATTGTCAGGATTCTGGGAGTTGTAGTCACAACTTTTGATTATGGAGTAGTGGCACCAGTTTCCCTGCATGTTTAAACCATGCAGGGAAACTGGTACAGGGCTGGGATAATACCGACACTTTGGGAAAAAAAATGTGTTTGTGAAGCTTGTTTTACATTTAAATACACCTGATTAAAATATTACCCATGAATCATCTGTTGCTAGGCAAAAACTGTTACGCTCCATTGGAGCCTCCAGCTGATCCACCACACTGCAGTGAGTTCTGATAAGATTCAGCAACAAATGATCTCATATTTTATCCTCTTTCAACTCAGAAAGACATTAAAGCTCCCTACTTGATAACCCAGCTCCAGTTTAAAGGTTTGTATCTTTATTCTACCCCCTACTAGCCGATGCAGATGGCCAACCTGTCACCTACCTGTGAAAAAGAAAGTGTCTCCTACGTTCCTTTGTATTCAGAAGAGGTGACGCCATGCCAAGTTGCAGATTACATTGAATCAGAACTTTTTCAGCTGAGCTTTAATTATTGAATTTGAACTGAAGGCAGTAAAAAAATCCTAATAAAACATTTGTTGGGAACTTCCTTAATACAAGAATGACAATTAAATGTAATACCAATATTAAATGAATAGAAAAAATTAATTATGAGGTAAGAAAAAAAAGCATGTCTTTAATGTGACAGAAAACAAGTTGTCGTGACGTTTTCATGAATTGAAATCTTACCTCTGCTCTACGAAGCTTTTGAGACGTTCATTTTCACTCTTCAGCTGAGCGCTCTCCGGACTGAAGGAGATTTTCTCGTCATCTGTCCCGTTGAAGCTTGATGCCTGGTTTGCTGAAGGCGTCTCCCGTCCAGACTCCTGGGAGGAGATGCAGGTAAAATTGTATACGAGGGTTGATTTTCAGCATGCTTGCAGTTTACCTGCGGTTCCTAATTGTCTATTAGTTGAAAACCTAGACATGGGTCTGATATTCTGCTCCCTCTCTCTGATAGGAGACTCGGGTCATCTTTCAGCTCAACATTGTAAAGAAATTGAGCAGGTATGCCCGCAGAGAGGAGGAATGAGGAAACTTTGCCAGTATTTATCTTGTCATATGGCCCAGCAGCTCCCCGTGTCTCGGGGCTGAGATTGAAGCCTATCATCTGGACTCACTGCCAGCCTGAGAGTTGGGTTGGCAGCAAACAGGCAGACTGCTTAATAATGCAACTCCAATCATCTTATTATCGCTGGCTGCTTGTCCTCCAGAGATCTGGCATACGAGGATATTCTCACTTCTTAACTGTGAAGTCGTAAATGTTTGCAGAAATAGTCTCTAAACCATGTTCTCCCCTCTGAAGTTGTAGAAATGAGCTCTCTGTTGCAGTCTTACAGGGATGAGAATTGAAAACAGCTGAGAGATTCTTTACCTGGGAGTGGTTGCTCAACGTGTCGCCCTTTTCTTGTGATTTGTCCTTTGCCAACTTGGCTGCGTCTTTAACTTCCTGGAACTTCTCTGCAAACTGAAAGCATGAGAAACATGAGCTGTGATGAGTGGCTATACAAGCCGATGCTTATCTTTAAGAACACCTGGGAGGATTTGTTTAGTTTATTTATTTCATTCAAAAATTACTTTAAAATGCATACACACAATGCACGCAATCCCAAATCAAAAATATTCAAAACGTAATATCATACATTTTCTCATAATATCTGTCAACCACAACTTTCATACATCCCTAACATTCTAGTTTTTATACGTTTTTTTTTTAAACCTCATCATTCTTGACTCTTTAATTTCTTCATGAAGTCCATTCCACAAATTAATTCCCTTTACTGTAACGGTCCGTTCCATGATTTTGGCTTTGAACCTAGGTCTTTTTAAAAATGTCTGTTCCTTTGAGATTATAGTGACTGTTTTTTTCAAACCGTTCTTGGATGTTCAATGGCAATATAAAATCTGAAGAATTTTATAACCCACTAAATCATGACATTTTAATAATGTACACTAAAGACAAAGTGGGTTTGAAGGATCTGTCTTGTATTATTAGTTTTCAAAGCTCTTTTTTGTAATATGAAGAAAGACTGTGTATAGGTTTTGCACATTGATCCCAAACCTCCACACATTAGGTCGAGTATGAAATGATCATGTGTGTTTTGTACATAAGTGAGTAATGCTGAATGAATTAGATAGAATTTTACTTTATGTAACACAGCTATGGATTTTGCCATATTTTTTTGTATAATTTCTGTGTTTTCCAACCAAGATCAATGATAACATTCCTAGAAATTGTTTCTTTCACCCTTAGTATTCCCATGCCATCTATTTTTGTAGTCATATTAACATCTTTCCATTTGTCCTTAAATATTATATATATATATATTTTTTTTTTACATATATTGAGAGCTAATTTGTTTTGATCAAACCAATCTCATTTTTTAAAATTCTTTATTTACTACTTACATTACTTCGTAAATGTCTCCCGAACTAAATAATGTGTCATCTGCAAATAGAATACTTGTAATATATCCAGTGCTTTGGTGAAATCATTGATGAATATTATGAATACTATTTTTCCAAGTATACAGCCTTGCGGAATCACACATTTTATGTCACACATGTCTGATTCTATATCATTTATCTGAACATATTGTTTTCTGTTCTCTAACTTGTGATCCATTTATGAGTGATCCCTCTGATTCCATATTTCTTGAGTTCCCATAGTAACGTTGAGTGATTTATTACATAAAATTTCTTTTGCAATTTTTTCAGTTAATTCCATTAATGCTCGTGCAGTCCAACGATTTGCCCTGAAACCATACTGACTATTGTTTAATATATTTTCTTTTTGTATAAATTTAACCAGTCTTGTTGCAAATACCTTTTCTAAAAAAGTATTTTGTTTTTGACTACTTTGAAAAAACCTGTTGTAATTATTAATCTAGAAACAAAATCACAGTACTGGATCTGAACACCATTTAAAAAAAAATTATTTTAAGTTCCGCATACAGTGTTTGTTATCAAAGCTATGCGCTGATGAATGAGTGTGTTAGCACGATTAAACAAAAACAGCTGTCTCCACCATATATGAAGGCTGGTAATAAAGACCCTTGACATGTTTAATCTCACCTTTGCCAGCTGTTGCTCTGAAGCAAATCCCAGACCAAACACCGTGTTGGCCCGGCTGTCCGCCCACTGGCCGAACTTCTGGGACGTCTTGGTGAAGGTCATATTGGGTGTGATTGTGCTGTTGATAATAACCTAATAAATGAAAACAATATCACAAAATTAGAAAGAAAAAAATAACACCACAAATACAAAAAGTGAAAGCTATTTCCATTTTAAAATGGATTCCTTGATTAGGTTGATACTTTTTCCTTTGCAACAGAGTTTAATAATCAATTTTGCTATAACTGGAAAAGCAAATAAAAAAAAGACATATATTTTGTTTCTGCTACAATTAAAGATGTCCAGAATATAAAGGAAAGAAAGCTCTATGCTCTGATGGCTGTTGACCCACTGACATTAAAACGGCCTGTGTTTGCCACAATCCATGTTTCCTGCAAGAATCTGCTACAGTATAAAGCATCCGATTTAAGGACACGGCACTAGAAGGCTGAACATCTGTGCCTTGCTGTGAACACATACTAGTCTAAAGCTATACTCAAGGAGAGAAGCGCAAATAAGCCCAAGATGCCAAACCCCTCCAAGCCCACCACCAAGATCTAACCCTACTTAAAAGCAGCACATGTTAATTACCCCAACAATTAAGAAACAATAGAAGACAGATTAATCACAGAGCAGCCCTGGTCTCATAGCAACATGGCTCTGAACACCAGATTACAGATTTCAAACTGCCGACAGACTCGTGTCCTTTTCTTACGCCCCCACTGTCTCCCTCTCCATCTTTTCAGTGGCCCAAGTGTTAAAAACATTTTCACTGAATCATTGCTGGACACAGAAAAATCTAAACATTTTTTTACTGAATCATTGCTGGACACAGAAATGCAGAAACAAACCAACAGTTCAAAAATAACCCTGAAGACTTTTCAACAGATCATTTCACACCTTTATATACTTCTTATTTACTGAGGAGCAGCGTTTTATCAAGCCGACACTAGTCTAATTAAAATTGAAAAACATCTTTTTCAGAGGCCTCACCAAAACAAATGTGACCCAGTTTACCCTGAAAAGAAACCTGTTTAAAGCCTGAACAACACTCAAACATCTCATTTTAAAGCAGCCAAGTGAATATTTAACTGACCTCATTGTGATGGCTCAAAGCAGTGCGTTAAGATAAGATGAAACTTTAATTATCTTTGTGAAAAATGCATCTATAAACAGGACTGAGACTGCAGGATAAAAAAGACAGGAGATTTATTCCAGTGTTTGGCCAATAAAACCACCTCAATATGCAAATTAATCAGTATAAATATGTCAAATGTCCCATTTTCCAATTATTCATTAAAACATTTTTTGCAAACTTGATATTGGTTGCTACTATGGCTACTGCCAAAGAATAACCATACACATGCTTTGCTTTGGGGGTGGGAAGACTCTGCTGTCAGTGCGTACACCCCACCCACAACTCAAACTCTAATCCACTTTATAGACACACATCTGCATTCAATGCAACATTGTACAATGCCACAGACACACGTGCAAACACCACATCGGGAGAGGGGTGGGGTGTCGGGGGCATGGCGTACTCCTCTTGTTCCCCACATGGTGCTTGTGCTTCGGCAGAGACTGGAGGTCTGGCGATGCCCTGCCTCCCTCCACCTTGGTGGGTTGTTGTTGGTGTGGGATCTCAGGTCACATCCTGGAGTGGTGGGCCAGCCTTAGGTGCTACGGTGGAGCATCCCCCCCTTAACATCCCAGGGCCTAGCTAACCAGGGGGGGTGGCAATGTGCCCTCCCTGCCTTGCTCCTCCTGAGGTCCAGCTGCCAGGGTGAGCTGCTACCCACCTCGCCTAGTATGGCTGCCCTGGGGTGATGTCTTGTGCCAGTCTGCCTGAGATCCTGCAGCCTTCCCCGTCCTTTGCTGCTCTTTGGTGCGATGTGTTGAAGGCTTTCCAACGTTCTCGCCACCATTACACCTCCAGGTGAGACACTTACTCGTATACACACAGACACTAAATGCATTTATTTTATACACATGGTCACAGACACACAATCCAAATGGTTGATGGTCACACAAACACGTCAGTATTACTTCAATGTAGCCTGCCTACTGTGATGCGGGACTGAGTCTATATTCAATAACGTCAATCATGCAATCGGATACAGTCTAGAGATATCCTTTTTGTGAAGTAAAATTTCCCTTTGTGGTGCACCAGAAATGCTGCGACTGGAAATGTGAAACGAAAAAACAACAGCATTTAAAAAACACTATGGTGGCCTCCATCAGTAAGACTATAAATGGATAATCGCTGGGCCTTTATCAGAATAATGCTATACATCATGCGGTCCAATCAACACAGAGGGGGGAAAAAAAGCAAACAAAACCTGTTCTTCCACAACGTTCCGCTTCCTAAGCTTTAAATCATGTAGAAAACCTGCAGTGTGCAGAGTGAGCTCAAGAGAAGAGCACATAGGAGAGGACCCAGAACTCTGGACAAACTATACGTTTGCTTCAAACTTCTGAAATGTTGCATGAAAAGAGTAAGTGCTGTCCTACTGACAAAACAATGTTGCACAGCTTTAATGTGCGGGGTGCTAATAACATGGTTGATTTTGTACAAAACAGTTTCTGCTGAGGGAGCGTTCTTCCCCACTGAAGATCCGCTTAAATTAAAGAACACACCTCTACACACCAAGCGAAAGTATGCTACTCTAATAAAGTCCTTTCTTTAAAAGACTTTCATGCATTTTTACCAGCGGTGCGACTTATGGGCAAGCTCTCCTGGGTTAGTTACAGTTTATTGTAAGAACTTCAAACCAACACCGGTATGTGGGCCTTGGGACTTTATTTTAGCATGTAGGTGAGCAAGCAAATGTTTGAAGGAGGGGTGACAGAGTGTGACTGAGTGACGCTGGCAGCTGTGTGGACGGCGAGATGGGCTGCAGATCAAGTGGCACATGAGGCACAGACAAGACCCAGGCCAGGCCAATGAGGGTCAGATAAAAATCTCAGATGTTCAGAAGGTTACAGCAAAAATCTTGCAGCCAAGTGTGCATGTGGAGAAGGATCAAAGAAGCCAGAAAGTATGAGTTGTCAATACAGCAAAACTCTAAATACAAATCATGAATTAGCTGACAGAAAGGCCGTCATAGTTATGTCCAGTGGGGAAGAAAATATCAAGGCTAAATAAATAATTTTGTAGATTTGCCAACTCTTAATCTTTTTTATGGCCAAACATAATTATATACAAGGAACAAAAATGCACTCACATGCCCACATGGCTCTGCGGTGGCAATGACGCAGGTTTACTTCAGTAGATAAATATAGTTACAGTCAGTGACGGGATCAAAATCTCAACTCATGATCTAGATGAGGGTGAAAGCCCACACCTACTCTGCCCCTGGTTGGTTTGAGTGGGAATGTTTACTGGCTGAAGATGTCAAGATCGGAATGCGTGAACTTCCTTTATTCTCCGTTTCCCACATTACCTGGATTACCTGCATTCCTTCGGTGGACACAGCTGCAGGGTTTGTGAGAACATAATATATGCAGAACGTTAGCTTACAACACAAGAGAAGAGCTCTCCTGTATGTTGCATTTAATGCAGCAAAAAGTTAAAGAAGAAATTCAGTTCCTGACATTCAGCTGATAAGGAGCAGCATTTGTGAATTATGTTCCAGATTAAGTCATGTCTATGAACATTGCTGCTGTTGGAGCTTCAGATTAACTGATGCTAGGCTAGTGTGACGGTGAGGCAAGTAATAATCTTGTTGGATGATTGGTTTGGGACTTAAAAGCTCTGTGTAGACTCTTAATTTACAGCAAAACACTCAAACAAGCTCCATTTTAAAAATTCCCATTATGAGAATAAATAAACCTGAACAGGAACCATGAACAGGAAGCTACGACATGTCCTCTCTGTGAAATGGTTTCAAACCCGAACAAAACTATTACCGTCTGGACACACATCTGTGCAAATTCTCAGTTATCTGGGTTGTCGCAGCAGCAAACGGGCTTGAATTGGAGGCAACTGGACTTCCGCTCAATTTATATGAAAACGTTTCAACACCTATCCAGGAGTTTCACATGGAGGCCCATCCTCCTATGCGCATTCCTGACGTTCCAGTCTCTACATCCCTCCGAGACTGCAACATCACAATTTTGCCAGCAGACAAAGGCAGAAGCACAGTGGTATTCAACACAACCGATTACCATGAGAAAATAATGCATCTACTGATGGACTGTAGCACCCACAAGACCATGAAAAGGGATGCAACCAATAACTACAAAGGAAAATAACTATCTGCAACAACTAGAAAGAGAGGAAGCAATCATTCCCTCCCGCTACCATCAGCTGTATTCAGGTGTCTCTCAGACCCATTGTCTGCAGCATTAACTCGGTTACATACAACATTGCAAAACATCTTGCACCAATTTTGGCTCCGCTGGTTGGAAACACTCCACAGACTTAATTTCCAAAGTCCAACACCTGAGACTGGCACCAGGGGAAACCATTGTTTCCTTTGATGTCACCTCTCGTTACTAGCACTCCAAAATCAGAGGCAGTGAACACTGTCAGGACTCAGCTGCGTCACTAAAAGACAGAACCAATTTAACACCAAACCAGGTTTGTTGGACCTCTGTCTCTTAACCCCATATATCGAGTACAGAGAAGACTTTTACAGACAGAAACATGGGTGTGCCATGGGCTCCCCAGTGTCACCCACTGTGGCCAATCTGTACATGAAGGTGGTGGAGAGCAGGGCACTTGGTGCTTACAAGGGAACACCACCAACTCACTGGTTTAGATATGTGGATGACACATGTCACAATACAAACCAAAGAAGTTGAGGCATTCACCAACCACATCAACTCAGTGGACAGCAACATCAGGTTTACAAAAGAGGATGCTAAGAACAACATGTTGCCTTTTCTGGACTGTGCTGTGCACATTGAAGAATATGAGAATCTCAAAACTGAAGTTTACAGGAACGTTGCAGTAGTGTACCAACTGCAGGTTGTTTAAGTGCGAAGGGCCAGAATTGACAAAGACTCCTGGATAGGTGTTGAATTGTTTTCAGAAAAACTGAGCCAAAGTCTGGTTGCAAAAATGCTAAGTACATTAAACTCGTTTAAAAACTGGTTATTACACAGGCACATAAACATTTAACAAGCAAACCCCATCTAGAGTTTACATTAAACTCAGGCACTATTGGAGCTACCCATACATGACATTTTCAAGAACAGAGCACCCGTTAGCTTTTGGCAGGTAAATGGTAAATGGCTTGTACTTGTATAGCGCTTTAACTAGTCCGACGACCACAAAGCGCTTTACACTACAGTGAGTCATTCACCCATTCACACCCTGACGGTGGTGAGCTATGTTAGTAGCTACAGCTGCCCTGGGGCAGGCTGACAGAGGTGAGGCTGCCATACACCGGTGCCACTGGACCCTCTGACCACCACCAGCAGGCAATGCAGGTGAAGTATCTTGCCCAAGGACAAGTCGGAGCAGGGGAGCTAACTGGCAACCCGGCAATTGCACAACGAGTTCCCTAACTCCTGTGCCACTGTCTCTTGTCATCCCCTTTAGTCAAATCTAAAGCTATCGAAAACTTTCATTTTTGTGGATTTTCACTTTAGAGTGTAAAACAGGTTGAGTCGTAACGTCCCCTAACGCAGCAGTGTCAACAGAGGTTTTGCTCATCAGATCTGATTTTCAGCAATAAACTGACAGATGACTTAAGTCCCAAATACACTTTATCACTTATAATTTAGTCACTACAAAATGTCACACAAAGGCAAAACTACAACCAATCCCCTGACTTCCATGTACTATTGCTTTGAGTTGAGAGAAGACAGCTGTGGTCAGGATTAAAACCTGCTGTTCAAACCATAAACATCATCATTTCACAGTGTCTACACAGTCAAACAGAATTATAATCTCTTTAACAGAGGACATATGCATAATCCACTTTTTTAGCCCTTAAATAAATTTTGTTGAATGCAGTCTGTCCAGGTGCTGCGTCGATATCTTCGGTTGTTTTGTTTGGTTCATATTTTTCAAGCCATTCAGTTTTCTCTGTTCTCGATTACGTTTTTTTGAACAAATACACAGTAAACAAGGTCATGGACATTTTGCTTACCAATTTCACGAATCCACCATTTTTGCAGTTCCACAACTGAATGATTTCAATGTGAAAAGCAAGTGCTGAAATGCATATGTCCCCTTTAAAGTCAGAACTGGTAACATTGACAGTTATTTAATAAACCCCAAAAGTTGCTCCCAAAGAATCAACACACACACAAATTTCACATTGACTTTCATTCATTTTCCATTAATTTCTATGGCCTAACCTTAAAAACAGACATTTTTCTTAGAGAGCAATGGGTCCTCACAGGTAATATATGTTAGAAAATATACTTTATCCAATGCTAGAACACACACTTAATTTCTGTAAAAGCTGTTATGGACCCACAGAGGTTGTCGTTTTCCCTGCACTCTTACTCTATACCGCAGCCTTTTTCTAGGGCTCTAAATTTTGGGGGAGTGAGGGAGTTCCTTTTCCTCTTAGATGAACGCGCTCCCTCTCGACAACCATGGAGGTGGATTAGAGTTTTAACAAGCTGAAACTGTAGACAATCCAAGAGATGACAGACGGTTAACTAACGCCATTTGTTTGTTTTGTTTTACACGCTGGGTTAGAAAAACCCATTACACCCAGAATAATTCATGAGCGTAGCAAGAAGTCTCTACTGCATGGTCAGAGCACTTTGTAGGTTCCTGTTTAAGTGCTAAGATTCAGGATAGTGATGGTTAAAAAAAAAAAAAAAAAAAAAAAAGGGCTCTTGTGCTCTTCCACTTGCCGTCGCATCATCAGTAAGACGTCTACGCATCATGACTGGACAAATATAAGCTGAAGGTCTGTCACTGCTCCGGTGTTCAGCAGAACAGATCATTATTCTGGACAGACCCGTTTCCCCCTGCAGCAACAGTGTACAAAGTAGAAACTATATTTAACATCAGCTGACTCAGCATTTCCTCGTATTTGGTGGTTTTGCTCGTAGAGATGTCACATTGGTTTAGTAGACAAAAAATAATCTAAATCTGTAAAAGTCATCCCTTTTTAAACTGAGATAACATTTCAGAAATCTTCATCCTTGACATATGATGGTTCCATGCAGAGTTGTTATGACACACCTCAGAGGCTACGGGCGTGTGGGAGTAGACAGTGAGGACAAAAGAGCAGAAAACAGCACCCACAGACATTTATAGGGGATTGTTATTTGTATTTCCCATGCTCTGCAAAAGTATTCAGGTCCCTTGAAGCTATTCACATTTTATCACAACAGACCTTAACTTATTTAGGATTTAATGCAATTGAAAAACAAATGTGTGCATTATTGCAAAGTGAAAAGAAAATTATGCACAATATAATTTCAGAATTTATTCTATCCCAATTAATTTCAGCACTCCTAAATAAAACACATTGTAGCCAAGTATCTTTGTAGATCAACTAATAATCTGTGTGTAATTCAATCTTCCTATAAATCCAACTGTTCTGTCAACGCCTTAAGAGGTTTGTTAGAACATTAATTACATCATAAAGACTGAGAAACATAAGTCAGAAAAAAAAGGTTAATAAAAGTTTAAAGCAGCATTAAGTCATTGAAATATCCAAAGCTTTGGACATCTCACAAATCACTGTTCAAACCATGATCTGGAAAAGGGCATAACTTTAAATTTACAAATACACAGCTGCTCATCTAAACTGACAGGAGAGCGTCGATTAGCGAAGCAGCTGAGACCAACAAATCTGGTTTTAGGAGAAAAATAGCAAGAAGAAACCCACTGCTGAAAGAAAACCACTAGAAGTCCTGTTTGCACTGCTACCTACATAACTTGTAAGAGACATACAGCGCCGTCAAAAGTCAGATATTTAGTGAAATGAAGTCCACGTGTGTACAAGTGTCACGTGACCTGTCAGTATAAACACCTTTTCTGAAAGACCCCAGCGGCTGCAACACCACCAAGCAAGAGGGACCACACCATGAAGATGGGAGGGGGAGTGAAGCCACTGTCCCCTGTAGTTTATAGCAGAATGCATTGCTCAGAGTCTAAAATGGCATATTAGCCAGTCATCACCATCGGCCAGGAAATCTTTGCTCGCTGAAACAGCGTTCTTCCTTCCAGCAGTGCCTATGAATCCACTGTGCAGAGTTACACACAAGTGTGTGTCTATGATTAAAGTCTGATACGGAGTGAAATTGAACGTTTGAGAAGAATCCTCATACTGTCTGGCTAAAACTCATCACTTCATCTGCGTCGCCAATTCTATGTATTTTTATTTATTTTATTTTATTTTTTTTTTTAAAATCGATCCTAACTTTTGCATGAAAAGTGATGTACTCAAGTTTCATGCCCCATTTTGTGAGTCTGCAAGCTTCAAAAAAGTAATTACTTAGTGTTAAAAATAAGACCTTTTGAGTTTGCAAAAAGGCACGTGGGCGACGCCACAAATGTATGCAGGTGCTCTGGTCAGTTTGTGATTGTAAAGTTGACAAAATTTGAGCAAGTGCAAATGTTTGTAATGCTTATGTAAAATCACTAAGATTTCAATGTGTTGGCAAGAATTTTACCTCAAAATTACAAGCTCCACCTACAGAAAACAACCTATCCATTTGGTCAAATTTGTAAAAATACAACATGTAGTTAATTAGATCACTCAGGTTTACATTATTGATCGCCTATTGGAACAGGCAGAAAGGGCTTTCTGTCCAATATCAATGTACAGACATCCTGTGAGAACCAGCGGCCCAATGTTTGCTTGGTAATCCTAATCCACCGTTTCTCAAGTTGCTCTGTGTGCACACAGGGTGATTTAAGCCTCAAACACTATTGCTCGGCCGCGTTAGCATAGTGATATTGCTGTCATAAAGCTCCTCTAGTACCCACACAGAGAGGATTGCCATGGAAACCCGTCATCTCCTTCACTCAGCTGAGAGAAATTGTTTTAAAACCAAAGGCAGCCAAACCCATGTGGAGCAGCTCATAACTGGAATGTCATAAATTCTGTTATTTTAGTTTTTCAACCCATGTAACCTTAAAACAGAATTAGGAAACAGAAACCTTCAGGCACAGCACCCAGAGGATGGACTAGTATCCTGAAACCAGTAAAGAATGCACAGGATTTATGGAAACCTTTTATAAAGCTGCACGGTAAGGATTGAATAAGCGTTTCAAACCTAGAAAAAGTAAAAAACAAACAAAACAAAAAAACACACCAGCATGCTTAGCTTGTCCCCACCAGTGTGAGCTGCAAATGCAACATTAAAACACTTAATGAGTCAGTCTGTTCAGTCTAGCTTTGGCTGCGTAACCTCCTCTTTGTCTCCAGAAAGCGGCTAAAATGTTTATTGGTTATGATTCTATTACACTTGGAAGGAAGAAACGGAGCGACACACACACCTTGGATCCATCCACGCTGATAATGCGATAGCTGTTGCGTGTGCTGTCGTAAAAATAAGAGACGGTGACGGCCTGCTTGCTGGCGGGAACCCAGTTCTTCTTGGTGCTCGGATCGATTTGGAACACGTGGGCCCTGGTGGTGTAGATCGGCTGCTCCCTGCAGGGTTGAAAACAAAGAGAGGGAACCACATCATCAGAGGGGACCCGAGATAACATGAACAATATATCCACAGGTTAAGATAAATGAGTCATGTCTGCAACTGAGGTACAGCCTCCTGTAATATCTGCGTCTCAGCGGGCCTTCTCTTCAGGGTCCCTGGAGTCTGAGGACAAGCGTGTAGGCGATAATGTAACACAAACCCTGGGGTAAATCCTTCTAGATACTCCAAGCCATTAGCACATCAACACGCTCCGCTATCTCAAAGGTGTCAGCAACACATCTTTACTTGTACGTCAACAAAAAGTGGGCACTCCTCTTTGCAGCCGCCTTTGTTTTCATTCGGATACAAGGTACAATAAATTACAGACAATCAGTTTTTCAGCAATCGTTTTAATTTACAAGCTCACAAGATTTTTGTATCAGTGTACGGTATTGTTTTGTTACCAGCAGACCTAAGAAAAAAAAATTAAGGTTACTTGACACAGGAAATTAACTGGCTATAAGTGCCAAACTCAGAGGTGATTGTGTCAAAGGAACGTTTAAAGTCAACTCAATTTTCTCCAAGAGAGTTAAATAAGCTACCTCAGCAATAAGCCGTTTGCTGTACCAGGAGGAAAGTGGCCTGGATAAAAGTCCCAGTTAAACTCAGACTAAATGCTCCTCGGCTTTATAACCTCCAAAAATACATCCCATTCTTCACAGAGATTACCCTCTGGCTCCATCAATTGCCCCAACAAACACACTGCCTTGGCCTACAACTGAGATACTAATGATCTGAAAGCATCCCACAACAAAGGCTACTTTTCCTTCATCATACTTGTCTCACTTGCACTGGGACTGTGCAGAGCTCTGAGTTGGGAAGAGAAAATGGTCACAGAGCACATTTTAGAAAGCTTTTTATCAGAGATAGATATAGATCATATTTCAAGTCTTCGCAGTTCAACATTTCAAAGTGGAACTTGAACTTACAACTCTCCACAGATGGTAAAAGAATTTATAAAAAAAATGCTGTTTCCTGCAGACCACATAGACTCCTAAACATTAAGTTCACCTCTGAACAAAGCTGGAGGTCTTTATATATTAGTTTAACATCGAGGACTGGATCCAGGTAAATTCACTATGAAGTCTGTCTACAGGTGAGTGGAAGTGTCTTCAATTGTTCTGCTGTAAAACTAAGAGAACAAGGAATAAATCAGTCTAGAGAAGAGGCACAAGAAAAGAACGTAATGGGTAGAGTTGAAAGTATTTGGATTAGCAGCAAAGCAGTAACTATTTTCAGCACTTAAAAGTGAATTAAGCACTAGATTTCATTCTCCTCTATATCCATCCAACCATTGTGTGGAACTGCTTATCTGTGCAGGTTCGCCGGGGAGCTGGTCACCAGTTCTTCAAGATATACATTAATTTAAAATGATTATTAGTATATCAAACGTTAAGCTGTACACTGTTGTGCAACAACCCTTCTCATGCATCTAATAAAAGTGATCCAACCTTAAAAAATATTAAATACAACGGCTGACAGAGTTAAAGCACTAAAATAAAAAAGTACAGAAGGGAACGACAATTGCAATTTTCCACTTTCTGATGCATGAAGAGTTAAATATATAATTTTGCCATGGACTAGAGGAAAACCTCAGAAGAGCTTTCATTTGCAAACAGTGCAGTGCAGGATTTGAGATCATCAGTTTGGCAACAAAGTTGCTCAACTTGACTGTTCAGGGTTCTGGTCAGACACGTTTGGCATACCGACACATTTTAACACGAAACTGAGAACGGCACAATTTATTTCAGTGTTTAAAAACATGAACATGAGGATTCCTTCCACCAGTGCGACATATTTAATTTTTTTCCCCTTTTATGTAATGTTACTTTGATTGTCAATTTTGCCTCTTTCAGCAACAAATCTCTACTTTGCTGATTGATGACTATATTACATCTCCCTAATATGCTCAATGTCTAGCTTAACATGTTTTATTAAATGGTTATTTTTATTATTATTTTAAAATCGGTTATACACTTAAACTCTTACGCTTTAGCTCAGAGGTCAACATTAGACATAGCCCCTTTATTATAGAGATGCACCAGTCAGGCTTTTACTGGCAGATACTGCTTTCTGGTTTTCTTTGAGGTCTAACCTCAGCCGATTCCACATTTTTATACAAATAATAATTCTGTATAAATTGTCTTAATTCAAAAATTAAATGCAATACAGCCATTGTCCACAAAGGAAATAAATGTGCTGGAACAACCTGTTCTGAAGACAGCAAAAATGTGTTATAATATTCTCCCAATTTATAAATCTCATGCATGCTTCAAACATTTAAACTAAAGAACAGTGGTATACAAATAAACTTTGCCAATTTAGTTTATATATCCAAGAAAGACAGGGATAAAGTGCACACATCCAATTCTGCCTCCATAAACAGTTTAAGTGTTTTGTTGATATAAACTTCAGAAGCAATAAACATGTCACTATTTAGTAGAAGTATGCCAAACATATCATCTTATTACACTTCCACAACTTAATAAAAACTCATCATGAATTTCCATGAATTTCCATGTTTTCCAGTCATGTTGTGCCACTAACCTTTGATTAAGAAAGTTAGTAAACATCAGCAGATGAAGTAGATGGACACTCCACAAAAAAGGTTTCAGGTGCAGAAATGCAACGTTCAACAATATGAATTGGAAAGCAAGAAAATGTCAGTAAATGCTTCGAAGATCATGTGTGAACTTTATCTACATGGAAACTTTTCTCTGATTTTTGTTAAATTCAAAATAAATGCATCAAAGCAGATGTGTGTTTTTTAAACCAGAATGGGGCTTTCCAGCTTCAATTTATTTAAGGAACACTGTGTCCAGGCTGTACCCCGCCTCTCGCCCATTGAAATGCTGGAGATAGGCACCAGCACCCCTCATGACCCCATGAGGGATAAAGCGAGTAAGAAAATGGATTGATGGAAAAAAAAAGAAAAAAAAAATTGAAATGAGATTGAGATTGAGATACATCCAAAGAAAAAGTGGATATTTGATTGGTCCATTACTCATTACTGCTCACATATCTTCATTTGATTATATACATAATCAGATAAATACTTTATAGCTGGTTTCCTATCCCAGTTCTCAGAATACCACTATATATTTTTTTGCATTTGCCTTTTGCTCGACTTTTACTTTTCTGACCAGAAATTGAAATACAGGGTTTACTTGTCGATACAAATAAAAGACATTCAACATTGCATTTATTTGCATATATGTTCATGAAACCAAATTTTGTGATACCGTTACAGTCAAAACAGCTGCAAACAATCTGTTTTCATAAAAAACAAAAAAACAAAAACATAAGAAATGAGCCACATATGGAGTAGACAGCCTGCCAAATATTCATGAGCTAATAAAGCTTTTTTTCCTACCACTGGGATTATGCTTCTCTGAAAAATTAAAGCCTAATAAATTTGCTGTCCCCTTTATGCCTAATCTCTATCTTCATCTGCTTTGGGAACAACAAAACCCATTATACAGATCACTGCTGCTGCTGCTCCACACACACACACACACACACACACACACACACACACACACACACACACACACACACACACACACACACACACACACACACACACACACACACACACACACACACACACGCTGACCTTTGCCGGGGCTGCAGCGTCTGAAGCCAGCTCACACTGGCAGGGGAACACAAGCGAAAGGCCAACACTGAACACATGGCTGCATTTACACAACTGTTAGTGGAATCCAGTGATCTTTGGGGATAAAAAGGCATCAAGTTGATTGATTTTTCCTGAATTAAAAAACACTGGGGATGTTTCGACTCAATTCTGCTCCCACCGACTGTCGAGTGCTCTCTGTCCCCATCTGGTGCTTTGAATAATTTACAGGTGGGTGTGTGTTTCTGTGAGGGGAAGCAAGTCTGACTTAATCTGCTCTGTCTGTCTCTACATACATCATCTCTATATTCATCTTAGGCCAATACATACTCATGGGATATTAAATGGGAGTTGTGTGCTTTAAAAGAATACATTAAAAACAACCAGCTGTGATAATATAGGTCAGCTAATCATTAACTGTGCATATTCAGCCAATAGATTACAAACCTCTACAATGATAAAATCTAATTAGAGCTGACAACACTTAAGTCCTGTAAAAGATTTAATGTGCACTACATTTAATGTCTCTCAACATGACAGCCTCAACGGGAAGATACTTTTTTTTTTCAGCACAATGATCATCTTCAAAAAGATATTTTAAAATGACTTGAGCTGACACTGTGTTCCAAAGAGAAAGTGTGAATAAAAGCACACTGCCGTCATTTTTCACCGAGACTTTAAATGCTCTTTTTAATGCAATGAGTGGCAGGCACATTGAGTTTCTGTCCTACACAGTTTTTAATAAGGGATTGGGGGGCGGGGGGTAGGGGGCGACAAGAGGAACTGGTTTTAACAAGATTCCTGAGTTCAGGAATCCGCTCCAGGCTAATTCGTTAAACTTTGCTCATCCAGCACAAATAGTTGGACATTTTTTGACTCCGAGGTAATCTGAGGTCAAAAGGGAACAATCAAAATGTCAAAAGGAGCCTGTTTGACAAAAACCCTGCAGCATGAGCAGCTTCAGAGATGGAGGCTGCAGATTTCCATTTCCGACAGAAAGTGAGCAGTATCTGACCGACAGGTTATGCGACATACATAAAGGTAGAAATTAAAGCGGCAACTGTTATCAATCCCCATTCAATAAAGGGGAGGGGATGAACCTGAAAACACATTAGTGCATTGAAGTGAAATACGGAGATGGTTTCTTATTTAGTGGTGTACACTAAAAGACCTAAAAATGTTTTTTTGAACACTGAGTGCCATTTAAAATGTCTGAAGTCTGCAGGTCAGAGCAGGAGTCAGCACACTGGGCTTAACACCATGTTTTGTGCTTTGAATGAGCCAAAAAAGAGAAAAGAAAAAAAGAAGCAAATTGTGCATTCAGATCCTAATAGAAGCAGAACCACAGGCTCCATCATATGGGACTAAGTCATTTATAAGATATCTGTCTCTTTGCAACCAGGACATTCTAAGGTCAGCTGTCCAAGAAGTAGGTTTTCCTCTTTATAGTTTATACACTGAATATTTGAGAACACTTGTTCCAGGATGTCCAACGGCTCATCATATTGGAAAAAGAAAAACTTTTATATTTTCATTATAATCAAGCTTTCTCCATCAGACAAGAGCCAAAACAGAACAACTACCAGTCCAAATTTTGACAAACAGAATATAAAAACATGTTTACCAATGTCTTGGTCCCACATGGGAAATGGTTTGTATTTTTGTTCACTTCAAGAGCCACATGAATAAAAGCCAAATTATTCACAGCTGACTGTGGACAAAATCCATTTTATCACCTTCCCTGCCGGAGCAGATAGAAACGCACTTGGGTTTTCTGTCTGACTGGGGAATATTTAGTCCGTTAATGTGAGAGAGAAAAATAAAAAAATTAAAATATTCCTTGATCAAAAGATTGACGGACCACGTGCACAATATGGCACCATTAAAATTAACCATTTCTGTCCGATGTCTAGTCAGAACCATAGCAATATTCCTCAGCCTAAACTACTAGAAATTAATAAAGTGTGTGCGAGATCTTAATACATCAGCTGCGTCTCTTCAAACATGCATGGTCAGGCACAGACAAGCCGTCCTACTGAGTGGTAGAAGCTCACAGATATGAATGAGCAAAATAATCAGGAGAGAAGACGTCTATCAATTACTCCAAACCACCTGGGTTTGCAATGTAATAAAAGATGCCATCTCTGTAATAAAGTCCAGAGGTTAAAGCTAAGTTTTCCCCTCCAGATACAGCATGCAATAACCTGGCTGCAGGATTTCTGCTGAATGTGGCTGAAATTACAGGAACATCCAAAGTTGTGCATCGTGAGCGTATCCGCTTCTTGTGACATTTATAAAAAAATAAATAAAAAAAGCCCGCTTTCTTTGATTCAGAGACCCATTGAGACATATGAAGTGCAATAAAATACATTTATGCCTTTTTACAATTTTCACTTTCAGCATTATCTGCTATAGGCTTACATATAGACTATATAGCAGAGGTTAAAGACATTCTGTGGAGGGGCAAATGCTTGGCTTCTGATTCGCTTTGTATGCCAACCACAATTTCTACAAGTTTTATACAATTTTAAAATGGACCATTTTAAACAAAATGTTTTTCATGCTTTTATTGACCAACATGAATATGTTTAGCAAATAGAAGCAAAGTAAATTTGATCCCAACAACAAACTCGGCCAGTTGCCCAAACTGAAGCCCCACTGGTTGAATATCGTACATGAATGTGTCTTGCATTGTTCAATTTAGAAAAAAAAAAAAATAATGCATTATCCTGTCTTATCAGTAGTACCTTCACACATATGGACAATTACTGATTCAATATGCAGTGATGCACCCACTATAATTGCACAAGTCTTGCTCTGTGACTTCTTTATCACTGACTGATTTTAGTCCCCAGTATTTGACATGTGGTGCCCCTTAAAAAAACAACAACTCAGATCTGGTTTAATGTGAACACAGAACATGCCAGAAGCATTCTGTCCATCTGAAATCAGCCTCTCGCTGCCTGCTTTTTAAAGTAACGCTGACATATTCCTCCCTTTGCTCAACACATCTCTAGATTCAGCAGGGGACTGCGTGTGCTGTCGAGTATGTTGTGAAACACCTACTTGGTTTTATTTCGGAGGATGCCCTTTTCTCCACAACATTTACATGGCGGCTGCCCATTATGCTGACAGAGACAGTTTCAATAGCAGACTGGTTAGTGTGACTAAATGTTTGACCACGCATTTACAGTTTGTTCGACTTTTTATTGAGGAAAGAAGTTATCAGGATGCCAAAGCAACGCTAAGCAGTGACTTCAGTGGTGATGCAGGTGGAGAAAAAGCAATTAAGTCTTAATTTAGAAACAGAATGGCAAGTTGCAGCATCATGGCAAGTATGCACCTAATCATTTTTTCCAGCTGTCAGACACTTACACACTAATTATATATATCTATATATATAGATATATATATAGCTATATATATATATTATATAGTATATATATATATATATATATATATATATAGATATATTATATATTATATATATATGCGATATATATATATATACTATATATATATATATATATATATATATATATATATAGATATATATATCTATATATATATATATCACACTCATGATGCCTTTTGTATTCTTGGTGTCATCACTTCTCATTTTGTGTGCCAATACTATTATGTTTAACTGGTTAGAAATAGTTTAGATGTCACTCATCTAATAATTATCCCAAAATGACTGAGTGACACTGCAATCTCAGACTTCTTGGATACCATATTTGGGTGGAAACTATCCTTCAGTTATCAGAAAATCACACTCTGGGGGCAGTGCAGGGGGTAGTCCACTCAACATACAGAGGTCTCGTTCCTCGACGGGGTCATCCTGCGTACGACTCCCAGCCTGTGGACCTTTGCCACATGTCTGCCCTCTCTCTCGCTCGCAAGCCTATTGCCAGTATGTCCCCTTTGAAATAAAGGCCACTCGTACCACAAAGACAAAAGAAATGAAAACAAATTTTCCAAGGCGGATTTATTTGCAGGAATGCAGCCGCTACTCTAGTCTGCTCTAGTGAAGAAAGAGCTGAGCCGAAATGCAAAGTTCTTGATTTACTGGTCCGTTTACGCTCAAGAACGACATCCTGGATACAAGCAGCTGAACAGAACTTCCTCTGGATAGTGGCCGGTCTCAGCCTTGGAGAAGGTGATGACCTCCGTCATCAGGGGGGACTTAAAGTAGAGCCGCTGCTTCTCCGCAGCAAGATGTCAGACAGGGAGGAGATCCCAGGGAAGACCCAGAACTCACTAGAGGTACTATACATCCCTTCTGGCATGGGGACGCCTTGGGGTACCCCAAAATGAGCTGAAGGATGTTGCTGGGGAGAGGAATGCCTGGGTAGCTTTTCTTCATCAACAAAAAAAAAAAAAAAAAAAGGAGGAAATTTTTTTTTTTTTTTTTTTTTTTACACACAGCAAGTACAATTATGATCCTGTAATGCAATAAATCTGATGTTTGATATTTAGATTTTCATAGTTTCATTTACAACATGCAAAAAAGCAGGCTACTGAAAAATGGGGGGGTCTAAAAACTACATGTTAATAGAAGATAACGTAAGGCCTACATTAATTAGCATCATAAAAGTAAAAAAGTGCAAAAAATAATTATACCAGGACACCAATCAGTAAGTCTTGCCTTGATTATTATTTTAATAGTCGAAGGGAACCTTGAAACCCTAGAAGCACCAGCAGAGTCATTACTTTGAAGCCTATTGGTCTCTGTACTCTGACATGTGGTCAATCACAATGCAGCCAAATTATTCATGACATAAAATGCTGAGTAAACTTTAATTTCATTCATATCAGGTCTCCTGGCTACATTTGTACTGATGTGTTGTACGCCCAGCTTTGCATTCAGTTTGCAACGGCATATTCTGAACAATTCAAGCGACAACCTCCAGTTTCTCCCGTTCACTCCCATGTCAGGCTGCCTCATTCGCCATCACCAGTGACCTTCATAACGCTTGCCAGCTATTGCCGTCATACAGCCTCTCATGTAATGCAGGCGACAGGCCAGCTTCACGCCAGCAAACCGCAGCGGGCCCCTCCACACCACACTGAGGTGAGAAGAAGAGCCCAACTTAATCCAAGAGAGCCAAGGAAAAGGGAGTGAGGAAATCTCCCCAGAAACCCAGTACGACAGCAGATGGCCTCCTGGGCCTCAACCATCTGGTGAGATAACGTTCAGTTCACTATCAGTTTGTCCCCTTTTCTTTACTCTTAGCTTTTCTTTTTCCTTTTCAACCATGTTCTTGTAAACAAGGACTCAACGAGGGCCGTCTCCAAACCAGAGGCAGACAGAAGACACTCTCGGGTTAAGCTTCAAGTCCGGCCTCCTGTCAGGGTAGCCAAGAGAGCCGCTGCCATGTCACAGAGCCTAATCAATGAGTGTTAAGCCTTTAGATGTCATTCTCTGGCCAGCCAGGAGATTATCATCTGTCCCTGTGTTGGGGCTGCTCCCGGCATAGCTCGCTTTAAATAGCAATATGCTGATTATACTGCTGGCTGCTCGTGTTCCTCTTCTGTACAGAGCTTCAGGCAATCTGAGCTTTGGTTGTTTTTTTTTTGGTACATTAGCAGCAAAACGCCTCCTAAAATACAGATTTCTTTCACAATGCTACAGTACAATTTCCTCACTCCTTAAATTCAGCGTTCAACTGCAGAGAGGCGATTTAGGCTTATGGTTAAATCATAATTCAGGGCAACACGTAATATCGTCCTTAACAAGTCCTATGTAACCTTAATAATGATTTAAAAAAAACAAGAAAAAAAACAAAGCATGAAACCACAGAGTTCATATAATTAAAGATTAGTAAGAAAAAGAAAACACCCTGGGAGTTGCCATCATATGGCAAGTATTCTTATGTGGCATGATTAATCTACAAACGTCATTGTTTGGAGATCTTCTCTTGGAAACCATTCACTGCTAAATGAAGTGAAAACAAAAACTAAGACACGCCTTATCAGCTCTGGCTGATCCTTAGGGTGCGACATTATTGCATCATTGCAAGGGTGTGATATCCAAGAGCAAGATATTGCGCAATTAAGAACACCCGCATAGAACTTCAGCTGCGCTTTCCTGCTATAGCAACTATGATAAAGATAGCCAAGATATCAGCCAACCATAAGTCCATAAACCAAAACCTACAGGCAAAAACAGTAAAGTGCCCAGTCTATACAGCTATGTATTTTAGGCCCGTCACAATCCAAAGTGGCCCTGATGCCAAAATAATCATGAAGCAAGTTTATTCTTATTTATTTTTTTACATTCAAATAGTGTAAAGGCTTCGGATTTGCTGCGAGTTGGAACGTCAGACAAGAAATTAGACCTAGAAGACACCGTACACTAAAACTACTACTGCTGCTGCTTACAGCTTCAGACGCTCAGTCAAATCAGTGAACGACACCAGACAGGAGGCATTAAACAGCAGCAGCAGCAGCCCTTCATTGGGTTTGATAGGGATTGCATTTTGGGCATCATGAGACCTGATGGCTGGACAAGTGCCAGGCATGTGGGACATACCCTTATCAGGACGACCAGGGGTGTGTGTGCAGCCACGAACCCGTCGTTTGCAGCATCAGGCCAGTGTGGGGTCAGTGAGCGCCATTTAAAAATCAAGTGGTTTCATATTACTGTCCAACTCTCTGGTCACTGCCTGCACAACTATACCTCAACTAATTATGTCACAACCACATCCACAGGGTGCCTGTTTCAGATGGGCCAGCTCCGTGCAAAGCAAACAGCCTGGGATTTCATTATTTAATGACAAACAAAAACGCCAACAGAAGCAAGAACAGTTTTTGATTGATGAGAACCGGATACAACACTGCCTAGATCAGATTCAAGCATAAACTTGTTTAAAACGGAGCTATAGATGCACCGCCGACTCAGTTCTGCCTCACGTCCTGAAGAATAATGAACGAGCTCGGAAGCAGAACCCACCCCCATCCTATTCAAAGAAGGATTTAAAGTCAGTCAGGTCGTAGCAGACTAAAAGCACAGAGCCGTCTCTCCACCATTGGAGGCCTAGTTCCACCGGCTCTGCCCCGTCTAGGTCTGGCTGCTGGTCCACGGGGCCAGTTTCATGACACAACAACACCAACTCCTTTCAAAACCGGCTCAGTGACTGTAAAACTTCCAAGAAGGTGGCAAGACTGCAAAACTGGTTGGATTACACGTGTACTAAAAAAAAAAAAAAAAAACCTGTGTGATCAGGAACAAAAAAAAAAAAAAGTGGAAGCGGATAATAAAATTACCAATGAAACAGCACTGATTTTACATTGAGGTCTTTGTAGAGGCATTCCTAACATGTAGGCTACATATGTCTGAGAAAGTGTGGATTCAAACCAACTCTCCTCCCATCGATCATTTGTGTCAGAACTGGAGAGGAACCGGAGTGGGTACCTCAATCATGTCATGTGAAGTGAGCTGCTGATTGCATAACTATGGCAATGAGCCACAGGGACAACACTCCACAACACAGCGGGCAGCTAGAGACAAAATAACGTGAGATCCCCCCCTCCTTTCTTTCTTTTTGGTAAACCAAAGTGAAAATACACGCAACCGCCCCCCAGAGAAACACGCGATCCCACAAGTGCCATATCGCTCCTTATTAGTGGGCAGCGCTGACTCTGACACCTCCAGATCATGAGCCGCAAAGCTGTAGCTGCACAGACCACAAAAAAAAAAAAAACTGTGAAATTCCGAGAGAAACACAAGGATTCACTGAGAACGATGCAAGAGACATTAAGACTTTTTCCCCCTTCCTTTCTACAGATAAAGTCGGAACATCTTACAGAGAGGGCAGTCTGGTGATAATCTTGTAAAGGGGTCCTTACGCACAGGCACAGCGTTTGCCAGCGGGGATCGTTGCGGTTTAATCTATTCAGGTGTATAACAGGTGAGCAGCTATGGAGGCATTTCAGCGAAGCGACACACATTGAACAGTCAGGCGCTCCGAAGGGCAGCGCTCTCCGGATCACTCACCCCATTGCCGCGGACTGCAGGTGCAACTCCCGATTGTATTATTAATATGTTGTTTGGAGGTTATAATAATGACAGAACAAATAAATAAAATAATAAAAAAAAAATAGGTCTACGGCGCGGTCCTCAGAATATTTAGCGGTCAGCAGAGTCCAAATTCCGCTCTGTCCGCAGGAGAGAGAGAGAGAGAGAAAAAAAGTCCTCTTGCTGCTGAGAGACAAGTGAAATATGAGAGCGCTTCTTCGTGAACTCGATTCACCGGGTTGTCAGGCTCAGTTCAGGAAGTTTTTTTTTTTTTTTTTTAAATCCTCTCCTGGTTAGTCACTCCTCTACTGAAACGCGTGGCTGTAAATCCTAACGAGGGATGGCTTCCTCCTCGGTATCGCCCCCCCTCTCCGCAATAGGGCGATAATGAAATAAGTTGAGGTTTGTCTGTCTGTCTGCCTCCCTGCCTGGGCTCTGCGCGGAGTTTCTTCCTTCCCAGCGGGATTGTGTTTCACATGAAGAGCAGCAGCAGCGACACGGAGCGGCTTCTTCCATCTGCCTCTGCAAAACCGCCCACTCTCTTTATTTAAACCTGCGGTATATGCCGCGCTGGCAGCGGTTTCACGCCGACAATTGTGTCCAAACTGTGGTCTGAAACCACAATGTTCAAATAAAACAAAACGCATTTACTTACATTTTTAAGGGAATTGCTGAGGATTTGTAACCACTGACCCGTCTGCCCAGATTGCGCCTCTATAGCCGGACTTAACCCCCACAGATGACACTAATAAACAAGCTTCAAATTGTTTTCTGTTTTTTTTTAACAACTGGACCTCCTTTAATCAAGAGCAGGTGCGCGCGCTCCCGGAACCATTCCACTGAGCTCGAGCGTTCCAGTCGGAAGAGTATTTCAGTGACGCTCCGGTGCTGGTAGATGCTAGAGAGCTAGTAGCGACAGTATCGTCGTCGTTTGAAGGTTAGTTCTTAATATTTTGCATGCAAGTACATCCGCAGGGGGGATGTTCTGTTGCTTTGATGGTGCTGGTGATGCCGTAGGTGGTCCCACTGCTGGTTTTATGTTCATAGCTGGAATCTTCCCGTGAGCAAAAACACAATGTCCGTGTTAGCAATAGCAGCTTCCGCGTCTTGCTATCCGCTTTAAAACATTCACTTCACTGAACTAGAGCCTGTATATTTAGTAGAAAACACTGTAAACACGATTGAATTGGTCTTTAAAACACGAAGTATGAAGTTATATGTACTGAAAAAAATATGAAAATGCAAAGTAGACTGTGTTTTCATAGTCTCAAATTATACTTTGTTTTTTTTTAAAGTGACCCTAATAGACGCAGTCTCACCTTTTTTGGTTCATTCGCCAACTTTAGGTTATTCAGATTCACTTTGGACATCTACCCCAGACGACTAAATGTTGAAATTGAACAAAAAGATGCATTAAACAAAGGTTTAAGTGTGTCAACATGTAAAGAACTGAGTTTCTGCAGATTCTTTTTTTTTTTTTTTTTTTACTGTTTAAAGTCGGATGTGTTTTATCTGACTTGTACACGACATGTCACATTACAGGTAGAAAAGTTGAGAAATGATTAATCATGGTCTCAATTTATTTTAAGGTCACAAATACCTGAGGTGTGTGCACTCTTAAAGAGCTACTGCATGATCAAATGACTTGCCATAAGATGCTGTGTTGCTGAATTCTTTAAAGGAAGGGATGTTTCCAGAGATGTAGTTTATCTACTCATTGAAATATAAAACATAGTTTCTTTATAGGGAAATGAAGCTGCACTTCTACACTTTTGTGATAAAATCACCTGAAATGTGTTTTTTTTTATATAAAGTTCTCCATGTTATAGAACTTGTTTATTAAAAATAGAAAATGAAAGGTAGTTTTTGGAGTTAAACTCGCGTAGAGCACTATCGCCACCAGAAGCTGTTGTTTACGTGTACATTTCTTTGTGTTTTTTTTTGTCAAAGTTCATCCAAGTGCATTTTCTGTTTTTTTTTTTTTTTTTTGCCTCGCTAACAGAATGTCTGAGGTCTCAGAAAACACGCAGAGCTACGAGGAGCTGTTTGCTCACAGATTTTCATCGGAGGACAGTGAATACCAACAATATCTGAACCGTCCCGCTGACCCGCCACCGATCGTTGAGGACTGGCGGGGCCGCGTAGGGGGAAACCAGAGGGGCAGGGACAACAGGTAGTGTTGGTTTGTGTTCAGTCAGCCAATAGGAAGGGTTTACGATGGGGAAATACTGCAGGATTTCTTTACTCTGATTGCACATGTCCTTCAGGTACCAGGACCGTCGAGGCAATCGCGACCGTGGCTGGGGAGAAGACAGAGGATGGCAGGGGGACCGTCGGAGGCAGTGGCATGACAGAGACAGGAACTGGGGGCACGGCAGCGGGTATCAGTCTGGTTCCAGAACCTCGGACCAGGGATACAACTCCAATCGCCAACGGCAGCATTATGGTCGCTACTGATTGCCTGGCATTTGGCAGTATTTATAGTAATAACTGTCTCATGACTCGAGCTGCACTTGCGTTTGTGTTCCAATGTTTCCCCTTTGCCATAGGTGATGCAACAAGCATTGAATGTAGAATGTCCTGTCCACTGTTGTAGCTTTAGCAAAAAATACACCTCAAAGCAGAAATTTAAAGTGAATTTCCAGTACACATATATTTGTCATATATCTTTATTGTAGGCATCAAAATACAAGTGAATGGACTTGCATTTAACCTGTGTTTATTGTGTTTTCCTAATAAAAGGACAGTATAATGCCATTAGTGTATACATTATAACAGTTGCATCAAGATAACAGCTGTCAGCCATGTGCTTCTGATCTTTAAAGCTTCCTCAAACATTGAAATCAATGTTGTTTCTTTTAATTTAATTGTCCAACATAAGCCAAGAAAAAAAAAAACAGTTTTAACACTAGACTGTGAAACCTCGTCGCAGACAAGAGCAATTAATACATTGCCTGATATCTCACCAAGCTGAATTAAATCATGATTCTGTTTCACCGCTAAATCATTAAGTTCAGCCCAACATGAACTACTTCTTTCATTTATCTTGTCTGAAATAAGGTATTCATGTATATAAGTATTATTGGAAAGTTAATTTATTTCAGTAAATTCACTAAGTGAAACATTACATGGATGAATTAGTTTTTAAGCCTTTATTTCTGTTAACTAGGATTTGTTGCTTACAGCTAATGGAAAAATGGTATTTAAGAGATCTGATGTTCAAGCCTTTTTGGGATGCATTATTTTAATTTACTGAGAAGTACCTTCATTACCAACAGAATTAGGAAAAACACAGTGATTGACTTCAACTTGCTTTGCTTGTTTCAGAAGACACAAAGAAAGCCACATTCTGGGAATTTCACAGCAGCAGTCAGAGACCAGTGTTTTAACCAGCCTCAGTAGCTTTTGCATAATGGGGCTGAGAATATTTAGGCTGTTAAAATGATTAATAAAGCAGCAGTGAGTAAACTTTTGCCATTAAAAGCAGCAGCTGCAAATGTATAAAATGACACTGATATGTTAGAATTGGGACATTTTTTTCTGAGATAATACCAGTAATGGTATTATTTTATTTACATTTGACCTAGTTTCAGTTACTAGTGCTTTACAGACACTTTGCCCGAAGGCATTAAAAATCTCAGCAGTGTTTTAATGTTTTTGCCCAACTTGGCAACAGACTGTTGATTTTTGCAGTGGAGGTCATATCAGAAAACTACACAGGGTGGGTGTTCAGAAATATCCCATTTTAAGATGAAATTTAAAATGTTCATCTGCTGTCTGCTGCCTTATACAGGTACAGGTAATAGAATATCATGAAAATGTTTATTTCTTTTCAGTAATTCCATTCAAAAAGTGAAACATTTATATTATATTCATTCATTACCCACAGCCTGATATATTTCAAGTGTTTATTTTAATTTTCATGATTCTAACTGACAACTAATGAAAACCCCAATTTCAGTATCTCAGAACATTTGAATATCATGAAAGGGTCCGATATTGAAGACCCCTGGTACCACACTCAGCTAATTAACTCAGAACACCTGCAAAGGCCTTTAAATGGTCTAAATGTCTAGTTCTGTAGGCAACACAATCATGGGGAAGACTGCTGACCTGACAGTTGTCCAAAAGACGACCACTGACACTTTCACAAGGAAGGAAAGACACAGGTCATTGCTAGAGAGGCTGGCTGTTCCCAGAGCTCTGTGTCCACGCACATTAATAGAGAGGCGAAGGGAAAGATGTGGTAAAAACAAGTGTACAAGCAATAGGGATGACAGCACCCTGGAGAGGATTGTGAAACAAAAGCCATGTAAAAATGTGGGGGAGATTCAGAAAGAGGACTGCAGCTGGAGTCAGAGCTTTAAGAGCCACCGGACAGACGTATGCAAGACCTGGTTTCAGCCGCAGCATTTCTTGGCTCAAGTCACTCTGGAACAAGAGAGTCAGAAGTGTCTCGCCTGGGATGACGACAAAAGGACTGCTGCTGCGGAGTGGTCCTAAATTATGTTCTCTGAAGAAAATAAATGTTGCATTTCCTTTGGAAATCAAGGTCCCAGAGTCTGGAGGAAGAGAGGTGTTGTGAAGGACTAGAGACTTTCACATGACCAGGTAGACTTTTTGCTGACTGTCTATGCTTCTGTGCGTGCAACCCTCGTGGCTACACCTGTGGAGTTAACTGGGGGTGCGAGTCCGAGGGCGCATGCGCATGAACCAGTGGACGGAGAGACGGAAGGATACCTTGCGTGCTGTGGAGTTATCGTGCCTTTCGGATGCTGTTGTGCGTTCATAAACCGTAAGTTTAGCATTTCTTGTTTTGCGTTAAGCTGTTAATGCGAGTTTGTGGAATAGCGGCATGAATATCCACGTATGTTGCCGAAGATTGCGTTTATAGCGTGTAACGCGCTTACCGCGAGCGCCGCAATTAAGTAAACAACGGAGTTGTTAACCCTTTCCTGCCGTGTAAACAGAGACTTTAACCCTTTCCTGCCATGTAAAACGGAGATGAAGCTTGTAATTGGATAATATGTTTACTTTACGGCGTAGAATATATTTGTAGTAGTGTCTATTTAGCCATTGCCCATGTGGTTCTTATATGATTAGCCATATTTTGCTGTTAATGTTGCAGTCACAATGCATATGTATCTAAGAGGCACTGTTATATTCTGTTTACTTATAGAAACCACAATTTCATAACTTCAATAAAACTCTGGACCGGTTCATCATGTCTGCATTTTAATCAGATGCTCCACGGTGGCTCCTGCATAATTAATACTAGGATCAACGAAACAAGAGGAGAAACAGAATCCATGTTGTTTGAGGTCCAGTGGAAAGTTTCCACAGTCAGTGATGGTTTGGGAAGCCATGTGATCTGCTGGTGTTGGTCCACTGGGTTTTCTGAGGTCCAAGGTCAACGCAGCCGTCTACCAGAGAGTTTTAGCTCCCTGCTGCTGACCAACTTTATGCAGATGCTGATTTCATTCCCCAACAGGACTTGGTACCTGCACACAGGTTAACTACCAGTACCTGGTTTAAGGACCGTGGTATCCCTGTTCTTAGTTGGCCATCAAACTCACCTGACCTTAACTCTATAGAAATCTCTGAGGTATTGTGAAGAGGAAGATGTGACACACCAGACCTAACAATGCAGAAGAGCTGAAGGCGTCTATCAGAGCAACCTGGGCTCTCATAACACCTGAGCAGCGCCACACAGACTGACTCCATGCTACACCACATTGCTGCAGTAATCCAGGGAAAAGGAGACCCAACTAAGTATTGAGTGCCATACATGCTCATTAAAAAATTTATGAAAATACATAACACTAAAAATGCATCAGTCTGTCTGTAATGAATGAATATAATGTACAAGTTTCACTTTTTAAATAAAATTACTGGGGGGGAAAAAATCTACCTTTTCATGATTTTCTAATTATATTACCTGCCCCTGTAGACCTCCACTGGAGGGAGATCAGTTTATGTCATATAAACATTGTCATTTTAAAATATTAATGTATCTGCCTAAAATGGAGATGAATAATAGTCCTACCTGCATCTATTCACATACTCTCTAATCCAAAAATATCTAGAGAAACAATCTGTGTTTACGAGGGGTGTAAATCACCAGCTCTGTCACAATATGTTATATCGATTTGCTTAGATGACAATACGATGTTTACCGATATAACACATTTTTGCAATTTCCGATTGATCCGGTTGATTTGATTTGCTAATATGTGTATCTAACACTTATTTACATTGATACCAACTCACAAAAAACAAATAAATAAGATTTGGCCATTTTATTTCTAAGCTCTTATAGGTATCAGGGATTCAAATCCAAGCAGCATTATTCTAATTTTAAAATAATAATAATAAGAAGAAGAACTGATCGCCTGCTCACTATAGTGTCATGCCCGAATTTCAAAATAAAGATGCATCTTAAAAATTACGATATGGAAAGATATTTTCATTTTGCATCAAAGTGGATCGTTAATCATTTAATCGATATATCGATGTGGATCGATGTATTGTTGTTACTCATCCCTACCACCGATCAAACATTGTATTTCTCCCAGAAATAAACTCTTGGTGATTGCTGATGTTGCATAGTGTTAGTTGTCTGATTGGTCCAAAACGTGAAACCAACCGGTGTTTTTGGCAAAAGACGTGTTTAAAACCTAATCATAATGTTTATACTGTAGATATAGTTTATGCTTTGATAAATAAAGGTGGCGCTGGAGGCTGCATCTTCCCATGGATCAGGCCAGCCAGTCTTTCCTCTGTTTTGATCGCACATCGGCCTGTTTACAGGTGTACAGCATTGGATTCTAGATTATGTTTCCTAAGAATGAATAAGACTTTTGCAAGTTGTCTTTATTCTTTATTCTGCTAAGTTTCTGTTGAACCGTCTGTCCGATCAGCAGTGTACAATTTCCCCTCTTGGCCCTAGTTTGAGTTTGGACCATGTGCAGGGAAACTGGTTCTTCATCTCATCCTAGTCAAGTCTGAATCCGCTCTCAAAGTTACTATGCCACATCCTTAAATATTTTATTCTCTCACTTTTTATGTGAATAGGCTAGTTGATTTTTAACTTTATTCATCATTGCATCTGCATACAGAGTTGATATAGAAAAGGATTTTTTATCAGCCTCTACGGTCCAGGTTGTGACCCTAATTGTG
Organism: Fundulus heteroclitus; assembly: GCF_011125445.2. NCBI lineage: Eukaryota > Metazoa > Chordata > Actinopteri > Cyprinodontiformes > Fundulidae > Fundulus > Fundulus heteroclitus. The sequence continues at coordinate 29,569,167 of NC_046364.1, forward strand.
CTCTCAGCAGAGAAAAACCTGCATTCGCAGTTAATTTTCAGAATAGTCAGCATTTTGAAAAGCAGCTAAAATATTGAGGCGCATCATTAATACATTACTGCAACATGCATCATTGGCTGTCGCATCTCTAGCTCATTGCCTAAAGATGTCGGCACTCTGAGCTTTACAGTCCATTAACAGTGGAGCACCTTTAAGAGATAAACAGAAACTGTGAGCCCTCCGTTTGCTCCAACGCTGCAGGATTTAAGACGGTTTCTGGGCTTTTGTTTTTCAAAGCCCCGCTGCAGACAGGGTTAACGTTTCGTTTGGGCTGGAAGCGAAGCGAGCGAGTGACAAAGGAAGTTAGGGTAAAGCTGTGTAGCAACTCAGTTCAGATTAAATCTTCTACATCCCAGAGTCGCGCGCCTTCAACCCTCTTACTACCGTCTCGCCGGCACAGTTTGGATTTGCCATGTGTTTCTTGTCTTTGTGGGTTTTTTTTCAAAGCCAAAAACAAACAGTAACACTGAATAAATGCCCAATTCTTAATTTTGTTATTTAAAAGAATGGGATGAAGTGTTTTTGAAAACTGTAAAGCCATAAAAATGAAATATAACTCTGATCTTAAGATTAAAGCAAAGGAATGGGCAGAGACAGACAGTGTCTGATAGTAAATGTGTTAAGGTTCTCCATCTTCTTTATATAATTATTATCAAATATTTTAATGCTGAAACCCTGAGCTTTTGTCCTGTAATAAATGGGATTTCTCCTGTTACCCCCTACACGTCTTCTTTTCCTCCCTTGTCTTTGTCTCTTTGTAAGTTTCAAAGCCTGTCAAATTTGCTCCCTGAACCCGAAATGGCCTGCTTTTCAAATAAGTTAATAAACTAAAGAGCGCAACAGTGAGGGATTTCTGCAAAGCCATCAACAATGCAGACGACTGTCCTCTGTGGCTCTACGCTTTTTGAGGAGGAGTGAATGCTGCTTGGAGAGACTTGATGCAACCTGCTGGGTTTCCTTAGATAGGAAACTTTTTGACCAATCTGTATGATTTAAATGAAATTGACTTTCTAAAGTGCCTTGAAATGACATGTATCATGAATTGGCGCTATATAAATAAAACTGAATTGAATTGAACAGTAGGGAATATCTTAATTTCCCCCTTTTGTAGAACTAATCTACCCCCGACGCTGTAGGGCAATCAGTCCCACTACACTGTTATCCAAGCTCTTCATGTGTGGTAAACAAATAAATACATACATAAATACAAAACAGCTCTGTTTTTAAAAATACAATAAATTTTAGCTCCAAATACTGTTGAATTAATCCACTGAATGGGATTTTAACTTATTTTTTAACATTATTTAAACAACACGCTGTGTTTCCAGAGGCTGCTTTGGATTTGGAAGAAGTTGGGCATTTGGGGAAAGACCAAAATGTACTTTTCTTATCCAAACAACTAGCAGAGTAAGATAAATTGGTATCCTTTAAAAATTTCATAAAGTAGACCATGTAGAAAGTTAACGCGCGTACAAAGACCAATGTGGACCTCGATGTGGTCCCTACGAGAGCCACGGACCATTTGTTTTTCATTCATTGTGCCCGATATTCATTGTGCCCGATAACCTTTTTGGATTGTTTTTTTTTTTTTTTTAGAAAGTCGACCCCCTTCTCGGCGGCCTTTATTGGCGACACGCATCCCTTGCCGCCTTTTAATTAGTTATCTGATAACGCATCATGAGGTCCAGAGACTGAGAGGGAAAAACGATAGCGAGCGCCACCCTGATGGGAGCACACCCTCAGTCTCATCTGCCGGGCTGTCAGGTTTCATGTGGCCTGTTTGGGACAATGCAATGTGACAGCAATGGAGACAGTGCGCTGGGGGCCATGTCCTTGGTGATGAACTCATTCAGTACAACCATCACTCCGCTCGCCCCTGCTCGACGCACACAGAAATACATGTGTACCCACGATGCACTGCAGCCCCCTCCCCTCTGTTACACACACAGACAGGCGGGCCCTTGCATCCCCCCACAGCCCCTGCAGCACTTTGCGACCTACATCTGGTGTTGGAGAGTGCTGGGACCGAGATCGGGCCCGGGTCAGCCGGCCTCCAGCAGACAGTGCAGAGTGTTCGTGTAAGCGTATGAGTCTGAATGGGGTGGGAGGGGAGGGGGGGGGGGGGAGCACGCTCGCTTTGCTGCTCTTATTCAAGTAACATGGTTTCCAGCTTTGCCAAGAACATGCATGTCTCTCCACACAGCTCCATTTCATGGGCTCATGTGAGCCAGCGCTAAGCAGCCACCCGTGTGCACTTAATTAGGAATTAGGAATGGACGTTTTGAAAGTCGCTGCTGTTAGATGAGGTCTGACAACATCTTGTCTTGTTCATCCAGCTGCAACACCCTATAAGTTAATCGTGCATCTGCTCAGGTCATGCATGTAAATATAGTGGACTCCGCTGCTGAGAGAGGCTCGTTAGTCCGATTAGATCCGGCGCTATCTTTTGCTAGAACACAGAAGGCGTTGGGATACGATGTGGCTAAGACGTCACTGATATAACATTTCATCCGTTTTTTTTTTCAAATGTCAGCCATTTTATTTTTATTTTGCCTAGTATTTTTGACACAGTCGTGTTGAACTTCATCTCACCTTGATGAACAATTATTCATAGTGTCTGAATACATCTGGAAGTACGCTGCTGAGAGAAACGTGTCACTGAAGGACGGCTCCTGACACAAGGAGAGGGTCCCAGCGGCACACAGGTCAGCAGACACGCTTTGCTGTTTTTCTAACGAGCTGACACACTTTGCTAAAATGAAAACGTCTATGGCAGGGTTTGAGGACAACATATCACTCGGCTATCAGGTACTTATGGCTCCCACTTAAACAGCAAACATCTGAGGAGATTCACAACTGATGCCACAAAAACCTGAATACCATTTGCACTCGATGTGTAAAAACACTTAAAAATAGATTTCATTTTTTCTTTTACTGACATTTTTGAACGCACAGAAAAAAACAAACTCACACACTTTTTCTACTCATGAATTGCTTACTGTGTTCTACATATTAAATTGCCTCAAGTAAATGAATCGCTGAATTTGATATGGGTCCTAATCCATGAAATTATATTATTGTTTTTCTCAAAGTTTTATTCACAGCCTGCGTTTTTGGCTTGCTTCCCTTCAAATTATAACCAATCAGGGTCTGGCCCCACAAGCACTGGCCGTTGATGCAGATATAGACTTTTTTATTCTTACCATGAGCAAAATTGGTAAGAAGAAAAAGTCTATATCTGCATGAACAGCCTGTGCTTGGGGGGCCAGATCCAAATCATCTGCAATCAGACACCCCTGATCTACAATATGCTTAAGATTTCCCTTTTTTTCAGGAATCCCCTCTGACAGCAGTGGTTCTGATGGCACCAAACGGGGAACCCGTGAACATTAATAAGTGCCCAATATGCTCACAACTTTCTTTGCACCTTACTGTGAAAGTGATCTTTGGAGCTCTGTCACAAGTGTGAAGAATTGTTCTGGGCGTCCTTTCTTTGCACATATTCTGTAGTGAGTGTGGTATAAGCCTTGTTGTTTTTTTTTTTAGACATACTTAAGAATGAAATCTTTATTTTAAAATCTCTTTCATGATAATTTTACACAGTGTTTAAAAAAGGCGACGAAAAGTAGCAAAACCCAGCCTTTGCATTTCCTTTGTCGTTTCCAGCTGCAAACCAAGCACTGCATGGTTCTCTCGTCTTTTCATCTCTACTTTACATCAGATTGTCATGGATCTTCTTCAGCACCACCACAATAAAGACCCCAGTGACAATTTAGTCTATACAGTGAAAACATAAACACTAAGGCCTCCTTTCCTCCCTTTTCCCAGTGTGATCTGATCTAATGTGAATGAAGTCAGAAAACAGCAGTTCCAGCTGACCTAATCATACTCATCCCCTGTTTATGCAGAGGCTTGCAGAGCTTATTGACGCTCACCGTGCAATCCTGTCTACATGCTGTTTAATTACCCAACTGTCTAATATCATCAGGCCACAGATTGCATAACCTCCACCAGCTGGACAAAAGGAACACGCCAGCGCGTCTCTTTCTGCAGGTTACAGTGTTGCTCAGAAGCAGCCAGCGCACACGTCCAGAGCTGGGTCTCACTCCACAACGCTCGGTGGAAAAGCCTTTTTCACGAGTTACACATACAGAGGATGTGTCACCGCACAGCACGCCTAAACAAATGGAGGTGGGAAGATAAATTATGCCAGCAACTGAAACGAGCTGAAAGCCGGAGGTAAATTCTAGCATGTGCACTTCTGCAATCCAGATTTCAGGAGGCATTTTTAAAAAAAAAAGGGGGATGGCTTCATATTATATCAGACTGAGCAAAATCTTTGGGAGAGTGATGTCATAGGACAGGGAAAATGTGAGAATTTACCTAAAAAAAATGTGCGGATATTTCAAACTACAGCTTGTTTGAATGTCTTTAAACTGTATGTGAATGAGTTGCTTGAAAGCCGTTTGTGTTTTGCAATATGAGCAGCGTGGCGTTTAATAAATAAGCTAACATAATGTGGGCAGAGACTGTTGAGAAAAGCATCTTGTGTAAAGTAAATGGGATTTATATATATATATATATATATATATATATATATATATATATATATATATATATATATATATATATATATATATATATATTTTATTTTTTTTATTTTTTTATTTTTTTTTTTAAACATAGTCCCCTCATGTTTTCATCTGGTCCATTAAAAGACTATTTACAGTCACAAACTTTAACATAGTCCAATAAGGATCATGAGGAGGAAAGAAAAATCATCTGCTTATAATTGCATTTATCCAGACAACTGAAAAGTGTGGCTTGCGCCTGTATTCCGCTCCACAGAGCTGTTTCTGTGCAGAACCACCACAGCTGCCAGTCTTCTGACATCTGTCTATACCACTTTTGGACATCCAGACGCCGACATTCCTGCCCAATTTTCTTAACAGCATAACTCAAAGTCGGAGAAGTTGGAGAGTGGCCGAAACCACAGATTCTCGGTAGGCTTTAGAGCTGGGCTTTAACTAGGCCATTTCTATGACAGGACTAAGATGTGATATAAATCATTCTTTCCCAGCGTTTTCTGTGTGTTTAGTTCAACATCTCACCAAATAATTCTTTTGCAGCCTCTAACAGGTTGTTTTTTCATATTCTCATTTATTTGAATAGACAATGCACATCAATCCATTTTAAGCATTTCTGTCCATCATGTAAAACGCTAAGTTTCCGATAGAGGCTGATACCTCATCTCCTTTGTCGTTTCATGTATTGTAACAGTGAGTTTTGGAGGGAAAAAAAGGCTTAAATCAGTTTTTCTTCACATTTATTCCCTAATCATGACAAACACTGGGCAGTTTCTCCGAGCTGAACTCTAAATGCTGAGACAGAAGAAGATGGAGTGATGGACTGAAAGACAGAGAGACACAGAAGAAGAACCAAGTGTGGAGCCCAATGGGAGCTGAGGTACCAAGCCTGACTCGCTTGGTTAAAATCTGTTCATGTTATTTTATTTTTAAATAGTGTCATCTCTGGCAATGTGGCAATAAGAATTGTTGTCTTAATGCCAAAAAGAGCCCAACAGATTTTACTTTCACAAACGGCGCCTTACCACTTTCTCATAGTGCTCCGCTCGATTTATACCCACAAGTAGCTCTATTCTAATTTATGCAGGGAATATTTCATGTTATATGGACACTAAAACAAGAGAAAGGAGAAAAGGTGAAAGAAAGAGGAGAGAAAAGGGAGACAATGATACAACATCCTCTGTTTGCTTCTTCACCTGCAGAGATGTAAAAAAGAAAAGCACAACCAGCCGACAACGTATTGCAGACACAATCAAGTAGCGCCTTGGTACCATCACTGAAGTATATACAGTATTAATTAATACAACATGTGACAGCTGAAGATAAGGGTTTTCTGTATCTGTCTGATCTTTAAAGTTGCAGCGAGCTATGTTCAGTTTTACCTTCAGACAATCTCAGTCAGCAAGATCACGTCTCGCACCGTCGATATTCAGCTCTGAGCTCCATAAAGAGGAAGCGCCACTGTACCAACGACCTCAGAATGACCTCCCTGAGCAGACATCAGTGGGAAAGAGGCGATCAAACCAGGAGCAGATCCCCACATTGGTTGTGAGAGAGAGGGGGAAAAAGCTGTCTGACCCAGAAGAAGGAGCTCCCTTGATTGACTCAATGATTGTGGGGATTTTATGGGGAAACCAAAGGTACATTTTCTGCATGACAGTGTACAGTGACCTCTAGTAAGAGCTCTTGTGGACAAATTTAGTTTGTATGATGGGAGTATCCATTGGCCAGGCCGCGCAAAAGCGTACCCAAAACATCTGAGTATTTAGGTTTAGTCAAAAATCTCCCCATCAACTCTGACCAGCTTCTCCGTCTCAAAGAGAACCAACCTGAGAACATGATGCTGCCACCGCCGCGTTTCATCATGGGGCTGGTGGAAGATACCATCCCCATGATGAAACGCGGTTTTCCGCCATCTGCTTGCAGACCAAAAAGCTCAGTTTCAGTCTTATCTGACAAAGGGCACCTTTTTCCAACATGCTGGCCTCTTCTTCAAGACGGCTTGTGCAAACAGTCCCGGTCTCGCTGACTAACGCTCCGGCCTCTCTTAGTAGGTTCGCAGTTGTGCCAAACTCTTCGTGCACGGTGGATGGACTGAACACAACTCTGTGGGGTAAGATTTAACTAAATCTGGTCTGCAAGAAACCTCAAAAAAATCAAACAGTTTAAGTTGCAGGTGATCTTACAGGAATCTATAGATTCAGATGTTAACATGTGCACTCATCATATCCTGGATAGAGAGAATCATTTCAGAAGAGATTAGTAGTGCACAGAGGAGTCCTGTGCAGAGCTTTTGATAACGTGGTCCTGCTTCTCTGTGATAAACATCTCCATCCTGTAAAAAATCACAAGTCATATGCTGTCACCAGCCCGCAGAGAGCAGAGGCTGGCATCGCCTTCCCGGCTCAGCGTCCAAGTCAAAGGCCCAAACTGTCAGCGACAGCTCATTCTGCTGTCATACAGCCGCCCATACAGCAGCAGACACAAACGCCAGCGCACGCGTTAAAGCTCAAATCCCTCTCATGGATTTGTAAGTCAGTAACTTCAGGAAAACAGATCAGATTCAGCCAACACACGGCTCAAACCTCTCATTTACTTTGTTTAAAGTTCTATTAGATCTTTAAACCTTTTTTTGGGGGTTTATTTCAACACACTCCAGGTGTAACATGAGTGTAGAAGCCTGAAAATGTGTTCTATCTTTATTTAAATGTTGTACATTGTGGGTGGAATAATAATAAATGTTAAAAAAAAACCCGTCGAGCTGATTTCTCTGCATCTTTCGTCTATAAAAGGCCGTCTAAGTGGGCAGTCAGCGGGAGAAGCTCTCAGGTCCTGGTGACTCACCAGACAGCCTTCGTGGATCCATCTCCTCATCAAAGCCCACTCGCATCTGTCTGAGGGGGCCTTCTCCTTTCCGCCGCCTGTCTCCCATAAATCTATGCGCGCCTTATGCAACCAGGAGCACTCCGGCTGTTGGAGGATGAGGACACTGCTGGTTTAAGCGGATCCTGTGAAGCAGACGAACCCTGCAGGCTGGTGGGAGCGTCGCTGCAGGATTTGGGGAAAGCAAAACCGAGGCTGAAGTTGAGGTTTTACTGGACATTTGTGAAGAATTTTAATGGAAAAATTCCTTGAAGACAACAGAAAAAAAAAGGATAAAACTGCCAAGAAATTTGTTTCTGTACAATCTTCTGTATTTTCACAAGGTTGCTTTACTTATTTTTACCGAATACCTTAATCTATTGATTGGGAAATATTTCTCACTGTATTCTTAGAAAATCTAAAATAACCCCCACCAACAGTGTGCTTCTTCCCCTCTTGTCTCCACTACAGTGGGTTTTAAAACCTGTTTATAAAAAGGTAACAGCATTACCTGCTGGCGGAAACAAAGAATGCACGTTCTGAAATCCCGACGGTCTGGTCTTAGCACTTTTTATTGCTAAAAAATAAGCTAATTCCCGTTCGATTCAACCATAAAGGTCGCAGAACATCTCTCTCTCTCCGGTGTCACATTTTGGTGAAGTGCTAAGTGAACGTTGAGTAATAAGTTACAGGATGAACTACTGGTCAAATTAAGCACGGGGAGCATTTGTACAACACAGAAAAAGTGGACACCTGTTTTATAAAGTACAACAGCGCACATTAGAAATATGCATCAGCACAGACATAGTGAGTTGGCCTCCGTGAAGGTTGGGTTGTCCTTGTTGCAACTTCTGCACCGCAGGCAGCTTAGTAACGTATTTAGACAACGACAAAAAACAAAAACAAAAAACCTTTCTTTGCAAACAGAACTGCGTGTTTGTGTATGTACAGAGATTCTCACACACATTATTCTCACTCACTCACAAACACACACACACACACACGTGCTCAAAACTGCAGGGGATCCCGCGGCGCTGGATCCATTCAGAGCAGTCCAGTCTTCCCAGTAGTCTGAGGTCTCCCTGGTTTCGTTGTACCTGCATGGCAACACGTAAGGTTCATATGTAATAGATGATCTCTGGGATCTGCCCGTCCTCTACCGACGTGCCGTTGTTGTTTCCGGGCGAGCTAAAAAACAAGAATGTAGTTTTGGTCCCGGTCGACGATTCTTGGGTCACTTTCTTCAACCCTTTGGTGCCGTAATGCGAGTCTGGACCCTGAGTGGTAACGGCAGAGAAAGATAGGGTGTTAGTTCGGCTCTTAAAAAAGGTGATTTGTTTGGAGCCAAAGCTTAGACTTACCTTTAAGGTGGCACATGCAGTGTAGCTGATGTTGGGCAGGATCTCCACGGGCTCTTTAAACATCACCCGGAAGGTGTTTCCTGAGCCGTCGCAGCTGAAACCGGTGTCGTTCTGGCCCAGTGTGATACGTTTGTCGCTCTCTATGATCTGAAACAAAAAAAAAGCAAAGTGTGGCTTAGTTATCGGAAAACATTTTAGGTTTTGTCCGCACGTTAAAACAAACGTTAAAGAAGCGACGTGGACAAGGAGCCCCATTTCCCTTCATGCTCAGACTGACCGACTGCAGATCTGCTCAGAGCTGGGAGATTCCTACCCAGCTCAGTCATTGGCTATGTTTAATGTTTAACTCGCTTGGGTCAACTTTTAGAGCGCTACTCTGTCACATTCACCTCAAGGTGCTAGAACCACAAATGCTCTGTAAATGACACTATGATGGTTTCATCTAAATAATACAATAATTGATGTGAATCTCATAGTAAACAATGCTGCACTCAGATTTCTCAAAAAGGGTTAACCGACCCCAAAGTCTCTCCAGAGCTATTTTTTTTACGTCGTTCGGTTAGTGTCCAAAACAAAATGCCACATTTATCTAACCAGCTCTCCTTTTCTCTGGATTTGACATACTTTTATACACTCACGACATCAGTAGCTCCCGTTAAGATAGAAATGAGGATGATAATACGGTGAGGTTTATCTGATGGAGAGCAGATCCTGAAGCAGCACATTCTCCTACAAAGGGACATGTACGTGTCTGTTTTCCCGTAATAAACAAAATCATCATTTTAAAAGTCTGTGTCTAATATTAAAATGAGTTTGATAATCTGAAACAGTTAAGTCTGACAAGGAAACTGAACAATTGTGTAAAGGGGAAATAGTTTCTCCCAGCACGGCGCCCTCAGGGGACAACGCTGATGTGGTAAAAGGTCCGAGCAGAGGACGGCCGCACGCCTGATCTGATTGGCTTATGCAGCCGGTTAATAATTGTCTTTTACAAGTAGATGCTTCAATCAGGTCTCACCTTCGCTTTGCTACTTGGTTTCGGCTGTTCTTTTATCCAAAGTTAAAAACTGTTAAACATTGTAAAGATTGCTAATGAAATGACGTTTCAAACCAACCAGATTTGTCTTTATTTTTTGTCACATCTAGGACTGAAACATGAGCTCTTCTGGTTGCCCTCTTCAAAGAGATATGGGGTTCATTCCAACAAGATGAAAAACCACTTCATCAATCAAGTCATGATTTAGATAAATCCATGTAGTGGCTATGCAGGAACCTGCAGTTCACTCTCCCTGGTTATTTCACGGCCGTCCCACAGCGGTCCTGTAAGGCTCAGCCAGGCTAACCGAGACATTTCTCCATCTCCACCTACGGCGCAGACTCACCACTCACCAGGACGCAGACCACCCTCTCCCAGGTGACGTAAAATGATATCAAAATATTTCACTTTGATGTTTCACGTCAGAGGATTATTTTTTCGCGGTTGTATTTTGGGTTTATTTAAGTGTCTGTTGCAGGCCTTACCTGTATGTTGACCTGATAGTCAGTGGGTCCGTGTATGGAACCATAAAGACCAAAACCCACGATGGATATTCTTCTGCTAACATTAAATCTACAAACAGAGAGAGATAAACAGCATTAAGTTATAAAAATCCACCACGATCGAGTGTTTTCCCCCCCACACCCACATATCCGTCGCCCAACAAACGTGACCTGACCTGATTCTGTCGCTGGTGCCGCTGTACCCCCACCGACTCTCAACCTGCTGGAATCTATTAATGCTACACTCCTCCCCCCTGAGGCAGCAGCGAGGCCTGTCAATGTAGTCGACCCGTGGTTTGGGGTTTACTGTAAAGTGTAAAAACAGATTTACCACCTCCCGATCGAACAATATTCCAGACTGGGCAGGCCCTGTTGCACAAGAAAGAATATCAAACTGGTTTCTGTGGTTGGAGCTGTATGGACACATCAGGAACATGAAGAAGAAGAACGTAATTATTTAAATATGACTGACGGCTGAACTGCTCAGAACACACACTACCGCCGCGGCCTGAGAACAGAGCGACGCGTCCGCCGGGACACATACCGGCTGCGAACTCTTCCACGGTCATGAGCGGGAAGCGGATCAGCGGGAGGGCTTTGCCCAGAACTTTCTGCTTGTTCTCGGCGGTCGGGGGAAGCTGCTGCCTGTAGCACTCCGCCTCCGCCCAGCGGACCACCGCTTCGAACAGACGGTTCTCCCTGATGCTGAGCGTGTCCCTCTCCAGCACGGCGCACAGAGTGTCTGCAACGTGCCAACACACAGAGCAGCTGTACTTACGGATATTAAGACAAAAAAACGGCGCCGCGGAACACCAGGAGCGAGGGTGGTGGGGGGGGGGGCCTCACGTACCAAGGTCAATGTCGGTGAAGCCCTCGGCGTTTATGGCGTCCGCGGTGCTTTTGTCGATGGTGTCCAAGCAGAGAGTGGCGAGCTGAGGCTCATCGAATAACCTCGCCTGGGAAACAAGCAGAGAGAAACGTCCCGCGTGAGTTTTTCTAAGACAGCTCTGATTATTTAGATCTGCTGCATTTAAAGAATGGGCACGCATACATTTATTACCGGTGTATCAATTTAAAAAAAAAACAACAACAACAAAAACACGTGTGTGATTAAACAAGCTGAATCCGGTTAAACATTATGTGGGTAATAAAGTAAGTAATTAGACCAAAGATGCACCCGTCAGGCCTTTTCTACTTTTTGGGAGGAGTCTGAGCTGCTGGTTGGTTATTTCGTAGAAAATTTTAGTAGAAAACATGACATAAAAAAAATGTGCTGCTGGGTTCTTAACGTAGTCGCTCTGAAGCTAAAAGGTAACAATGTTATCACTATTGTGACATTACAAGTATTCAACCATTATGCCCATTTATGCAGCAAAGTATTCGTCTCAAACCTTTGTCTTATTAAAAAGTTAATTAGAAACAGAAAATGGTGGGGATTGTTCGTTTTAATGCATTTAATGAGTAAGAAGAAAAAAAAAGGAGATTTTCAGCAATTAAAAGAAAGCTCACCAATTGTCTCAGGCCGACTGACGGATACATCTCTGAATTAAGATTGTTTCATATATTATGCTGAAGATCTTTACTACACATTTACAGAAGCTTAAATAAATTCTTGAAAGTATAACTGTTAGAAATGCACTTCTTTGAGATCTGATTTTCCTCCATTGAATCGCCTCCTTAGCGTGGTGGAGGGCTTGTGAACCCCTGGAGGCCTGGTGCTCAGGAGCTTCAGCTCCTGGCAGGGTCTCCCATGTCTGAAATCTGAGTGACAGTTTTTTTTTTTTTTTTTTAGGAAACGCTGTCTTTCAAAAAGGCATGTTTTCTCTTATACAAAAAACATGCTCACAATAAAGACTGAGCGACTGGCCAATTAACCCTGGCTTCCAGACAGAAGTTTGTCTAATGTTTGAATAAATGCACAGGAGAATTTAACATTGCGAAAGCGTTCCTTTTTTTTTGCTCCCCAGTCGTAAATGAAGGACGTGGCGGACAGCGACCTGGGTGAGAAGCATGAAGGCGTTGTCGGCTCTGAGGTGCTTGGTGAGGAAGTCCACACAGTAACCCTCCAGGGCCGGAACTGCGTATTTCTTGGCTGTGTACAGAGTCGTCATCACGGTCTCTGGGCCAATGTGGACCTCGTCAGAATACAGAAACCTGGACAATTAAAAAAAAAATAACAACGTGAATAAAAGGGAAGAAGGATTTCTCATCGTTATTAACTGAAGCTTTAAGACATTAATTTAAATGTGAACCAAACATACAGCGCCTTGTAAAAAAAAAAATATGATCCCTTGAATTATTATTATTATTATTATTATTATTATGTCACGATAAAAAGCAGCAACTTTAATGCATTTCGTTTGAACTGCTTGTGCTGGACCAACACAGAGCAAGAGAAACAATACAATTTTAAAACTATTTCTAACATGAGCTCCATAAAGTGCAATTATCAGAAGGCCTTTTTGTGTCAGAGCAGACATCAGTGAACGCCATCCCTGCGCGTGCCGGGGGGGAAGAAGGGGGGGGGAAGAAGGGGGGGGGGGTCCCACCTGCCCCACCTACCCCACCTACCTGAGCAGGGCCAGGAACGCTGCCGGCTCCACGTCGGGGAGCTCGATTTCCGCCGAAGTGGTGGCCATGCCCCCGTTGAACATGGCATCGAACACGGCGCTGCCGGCGGCCAGGACGAACTTGTGCGCGGGTATCCTCTGGGCCTGCCTGCCTTTGCCCACCACGAACCTGACGTCGCTGAGCAGCTCGTTGTTGAAGAGGAACGCGAAGCGCTCCTTCAGCGAGCTCTTCGTCGCCTGCCAGTTGTAGACGGGCTCGCGCTGAAGGCCGAGGCCCGGCGGGGAGGCGGACGCTGCGGGAGCGGAGGCCGGCATGTTGCACAGAGCCGCCGCAGCCCCGCATTGTGCCGAGTTGGACGGAGCCTCCGGACCGCTTTGGTTCGACGCCAATCCGCCGCCGCTGGCCATCCCGCGCCGCGGCAGGTTTGTCTTCCCACGCTTTGTTCTGCAAACAGCTACGAGCTGAGGATACCGTGTGGCGACTGCAGAGGTGATTTATTTATTTACGTGTTGTCTATCACGCAGGAGGCCATCGCTCAGCTTCGGCTGTTGCTAAAGAGACGCACTTCCGCCGAAACACTTTTTCGTCGTTTTAAGATGACTTAATCATCCCTTCGGTTGCATTACTGCCCCCTTCTGGCCGCATCCGTGCAGTGTTGCACTCAGATGTATAACTGGTAAATATTTTTTCTTGTGTATTTGTATTTTTTATTGTGCATTTGTAAAGCTATATATTAAAATTTACACCTATGTAAATATAAAATGATTAAATATTTTAATAATTACAAATAATATTTACACATATTTGATTGGATTTCGACATAGATTTATCTAACTTTGAGTTTAATCGTCTATACAAATATATTTGAATTGTTACATAAATAATTACTGAAATTCTTTAATATAACGTGGTACGTTTTGGCCTTTGCTACTGATGTAGTGTCATCCAAGTTTTTAATAAAATATTTTCTGCCTAGACTGTTATTTTTTTTAGTCAACCACTAGTTCTCAGTGTTTGTTGATTCATTGAAATAAAATATAATGTCAGAGTAATAAAAAAAATGTGTACCGTATATTTCTTTTCTTGGGACCGTCTGACACGCATTAAATATGGCAGATATTACTAAATGTAATAATTATCATGGGTAAGTTTTTCATTCACAAATGTCGTTTTCTTAAAATCAAACCATCTTTCCCCACTTTTCACAAGGAACTCTGCCATCTCTTCTTATCTCTGAAATTCATGGACAAAAAACAAGATGCAGAACTGTATAATATGGTGAACAGTTTGAGACTAATGGAAAACTCCTAATTATTATTATTATTTTTATTATTATTATTATTATTTTATTTATTTTTAATTTTTTTTCTTTTTATCGTACGGAAGCAAGTTGGATCGTCTTCTTCAGGTTTTTCAGATTTGTGTACATCTGATGCCGACATTATGTTTGTCATACATGATGTTAATAAAAAAAATAAATAAAAAAAATATGGCAGATTGTCCTCCTCCTCCTCCCTGAGCAGGAGCAGGTGTGTACGTGAGCGTCCCCTATGGGTCCGTGAGAGGTATACAAAAAAGAAGAAATGGTCATTATGACGGGAGGGACAAGACAGAGCACGCCAGCTGGAGCTGTACTGAAAGTTAGGCACTGCAACACGCCGCAGCTCTCCAAACGATCCCTCGAACATGACACAGAGTAATCATGGACTTTTCTGGAGCTGATTTCTGTTGAGTCCTGCACTTCCAGAGGACCCCAGACCTCCAACAATGAGCGCTTCTGCAGGGACGGGGGTGTTCATGCTCTCACTGATGTCCATCCCTTTCTGCTATTTATTCAATTCTCTCATTTACAACAACAGGTAAGGCTACGGAAGCGGCTAATTATAGCTCCGTATAAGAGTTTTTTTCCCCCAACTATAACTCCATTTGGGGATTAAGAAAAAGACAAATTAATCTAAACGTTTCATGCCACATCCTAAAGATATGAATTGTTGTATTCAGTGCAGAAGCTTTCTGCTTCGCTGGGTGCACAGCAGTCCTCATTCTGATCATTTCAGTCCGTTTTATGCTCCAGAAGAAGGCTCCTGCTGACCCCCTGTTCTATGGTATGCATATTCATCTCATATCAAACACGTTTTTACTCTTAAAACCTTGGTTTAAGTGTCTGCCACTTTGCTATTCTTGGCCTTAAACACTTATTTTTCTCCTTTCAACTGAAACCAATTCCATGCAGTGTATGCAGTGTTGGCATTCCTCAGTGTGGTGAATCTGATCATTGCACTGGAGCAAGACAACATCATCGATGGATTTGTGACGTTTTACCTCAAAGAGGTAAAAGCTGCTGTGCCACACGGGGGATGTGGCTTGCACAAATGTGTCCCCACACAGGCTTCTGCTGACAAATCTCCTCTGTGTTGCAGGCGGAACCACACATCAATACGGCGCATGGGCACATGATTTCCTACTGGGATGGCTGTGTGCATTATCTCATGTATCTGCTTATGATTGCTGCCATTACCTGGGGGTATGAACTGTCCACCTAACTGTGTGTCTGGGCTTGTGTGGGTTCTGGCATTGACGACATCGGTTCTGGTTTTGTACAGGGACAGTTACCGAGCAATTGGACTGTACTGGGTAGGCTCTTTTCTCATGCGCACCGTGGTCTACATTCTCGGGAATGCCGTGGGTAAGCACACTAAAATTAATAGTGGTATCTTTATTTTACATGTGCTGGCCAGCTCTTAATTCTCTGGCAAATGTGTGTTTTCCTCAGTGATATGTTATCTTATGTCGTTTTCCAGGAAAATATGGGACCCAAGTTACTCCTCTCTTCGTCCTCCACATGCTTTATATCTCAGTGTCTGTGTGGGCTTGCTTCCGGGTCTTCCGGGCTTGCTTCGGCCCTCCACACTTGCTGCTCAGTTACCAGTAAGTAACTGGATTCCCGATTTATTCTACATTGTTGCTTTTGACTCTTGAGTAGATGCTTGCCTTGAACCCTCTGCTAAATCATGTATTCTTTATAACGTTTTCTGCTGAATACTCTCAGCAACACCAAATATAGGATAAAGAGGAAGCAACAAGGGGTCCAGTTGAGTCAGGACATCCACAAACATTTCCGCATCAGAAGCAAACCTGGTGTTACGGCTACTCTTGCATCAAAACAGTTTCCAAAAATTAAAAATTGCCAGAGTAGTTCTTAGGAGGAGGTTTTTCGACTCACTCAAAACAAAAAGCACTCGTGGAGAATTTCCCAGTTTCAAAAGGTGTGTTTTCTTTACTTACAAAAATAACAAAAATATTCTCCGAGTTGACTTACAAAAAATTCTAATATAAACGTTAACTGGTCTGTATGTGTGTAGAAAAACTGTTTCACTCCTCGCTCCTTCACCAAACAATCAGATCTACCTCAGCAGCTGCTTCTACTTGTTAATCTTAGCAGGAGGCGGACTGACAAGGAGGAGGGTCTAAGCTAAACCAATAAATAAACAAATAAACAATAACTCTATCATTCACACAACCTTAGATCTGTAACATTAATTTAGTTCTTGCTAAATTATTAATCTAATCCTTAATAGGCTCCAACATCCCGGCCCCTAATTGTTAGCCTTAGCAAAATAACAATTACAAAAATAACATACACAGGAGCCTAGTATCTAGCAAAAAAAATAACATAAATTTAATCATTTTGTCTATAAATGTTACCTAGAGCCTCTTAACATTTCTAATGCTTAAAGCAGTCCAAAGTAAAGGTTAGAAAGTCTTATTTCATCCATCTGCCTCCATTAAAAGACAGAGCTTATCTATTGGTCGCTGGATGACATTGGCTTTGGTT
Organism: Fundulus heteroclitus; assembly: GCF_011125445.2. NCBI lineage: Eukaryota > Metazoa > Chordata > Actinopteri > Cyprinodontiformes > Fundulidae > Fundulus > Fundulus heteroclitus. Next base: position 29,585,960 of record NC_046364.1, read on the forward strand.
TTAACCAAAACGCTTCTAACAAAGCCTTTGGCATCCGGAAAAATCTTCATAACACGGCCCATTGTCCATGCGCTCCTTGGTGCCGAGTTATCCACAATAACAACCAGATCTCCGGGGCTGAAGTTCCTCTTTTTGCTGTTCCACTTGTTTCGTTCTTGCATGAGTGGGAGATACTCCCTTATCCAACGTCTCCAGAAAAGATCTGCAAGATACTGTGCTTGTTTCCATCTTCTTCTTGAATATTGATCTGTTTTCTCAAAGACTCCTGGTGGTATGGTTGGTTTTGCTTTCAGCTGGAGTAAATGGTTTGGTGTTAGTGGTTCTAAGTCATTAGGGTCATTTGACACTGAAGTTATTGGCCTGTCATTTAGGATGGCTTCCACTTCACATAGTGCTGTTGACAGGGTTTCATCATCCAGTGTTTGTTCCTTTAGAACTGATGTGAGGGTCTTTTTGATTAGACGTATTAGTCTTTCCCAGACTCCACCGTGGTGAGCCCCAAAGGGAGGGTTAAAAATCCATTTTATTCCCTCTATTAAAAGAGTCTTTTGGATCTTCTGATGATTTAGCTCTCTTAATGCTTCTTGTAATTCCTTTTGCGCTCCCACAAAGTTTGTCCCACAGTCTGTTCTGATGCTCATCACTGATCCTCTTCTGCAGATGAATCTGCGTATAGCATTTATGCATGAATCTGTTGTTAAGAAATTTGCCATCTCCAGGTGGACAGCTCGACTCACCAGACATGTGAATATGACGCCCCATCGTTTGACCTGAGCTCGTCCCCTTTTTACTTCAATAGGACCAAAGTAGTCAATGCCAACATGACTAAAAGGAGGTAGGTCTGGAAATACACGGTCCTCAGGAAGGTCTGACATCTTCTGTTCACCAGGTTTTGCCTGCATGCGTCTACAGAATACACAGCTCTTGATGATTTTTCTGGCTAAGGAGTTTGCATGAGGGAGCCAGAATTTCTCCCTTAGCTTGGAGAGCATGTGGCTCCTTCCTGAATGTCCAACTTGGTGATGAATTTGTTGTAAGATGAGGTTAGATAAATGTGAACCTTTAGGTAGAATGATCGGGTTTTTCTGGTGGATTGGCATTGCGCTTTTGTTTATCCTGCCACCAACTCTCAAGATGCCTTCATCAAGCATCGGATCCAGTTTGAGGATGGTACTTCTTGAACTGAGAGGTTTGCCTTGTTCCAAGCAAGTAAATTCACAGTGAAAGTAACGTTTTTGTTCAAAACAAATGATAGCTTTCTCTGCATTCTGCATGTCCTCCACTGACAGGTTTTGGATCTTGTGTTGATTTTTCAGTTTTTTCATCACTTCTGAAGACAGGTGAGTTTGACTTTTTCTTTGCTGGCTTAGCAGTAGAAGATGTCTTTTCACTTTTAGTATCCAGGCTACAGACTTCTGAAGTCGGTTCCATGATGAATGATACTTGATTATCCTGCATATTGGATGTTCATCCTCCATTATCACACTGTTAACTGTGATCTCCTTTCTCACCTCAGGATCGTTCGCTGGTATTTCTTTCAAACCTTCTGTGTGCTTCGGCCATGTTTTTTTTTCTCTGCTGAGATATTCAGGACCGGTCAGCCATTTTGACCTTAAGAAAGATTCCACATAAAGTCCTCTTGATGCGTCGTCGGCTGGGTTGACTTTTGAATTTACGTATCTCCACTGGCTGGTGTGGGAGAGGTCATGGATTATGGCAATCCTGTTGGATACAAAAGTGTGAAATCTTTTGGTTTGATTGGAAATATATTTCAACACAGAGGTACTATCTGTCCAGAAAGTTGAATCAGAAAGTGGTAAATGCAGCTCCTTCTTTAGCATTCGATCCACCTTAACAGCCAATGTTGCTGCTGTGAGTTCTAGTCTGGGTATGGTCATCTGCTTTAGAGGTGCCACTCTAGCTTTTCCAAATATGAAGCAGATATGGATTTGACCTTGATGATTTAATAATCTGAGGTAGCTTACTGTACCATAGCCTGATTCACTTGCATCACAAAAGTGATGTAGTTCAGCAGTTTCCACAGGATCAAAGTTTTCAGGCTTCATGCATCTTGGAACTTGAAAGTCATGTAGCATATTTACCTCCTTGACCCATCTTTGCCAAGCCTTTGCAAATTCCTGGGGAATGACATGATCCCATCCATACTTGGATTTGCAGAGTTCCTGAAGTAATTGTTTGGCTTTCAAGATGAAAGGAGAAAGAAATCCTAATGGGTCGTATACTGAACTCACTGTGGAGAGTATACCTCTTCTGGTAGCAGGTCGACTCCTGATGGTGACTTTAAAGCTGAAGGTATCACTGAGAATATCCCAGTGGAGTCCAAGTGCAGACTCAACTGTTATTTGTTCTTTCAGCTTTTCTTTATCCAGATCTAGTTCCTTAAAAGCTCCAGCTCTGTGATGTTCAGGGATGCTTGCCAGCACTTCATTGCTGTTGCTGACCCATTTTGTTAATGTGAAACCTCCCTCACTGCATATTTTGGTGAGATCCGTGACAAGCTTCATTGCCTGGTTCACTGTTGCCACTGATCGGAGGCAATCATCTACATAAAAGTTACTTTTAATGGTTTCAATAATTTCATCAGAATAATGTTTCTGGTTGTCAGCAGCAGTTTGACGCAGAGCAAAATTAGCAATGCTTGGGGATGATACAGCGCCAAAGAGGTGAACTTTCATCCTGTAAACCTCAAGAGGTTTGTTAATGTTCCCTTCTGGCCACCACAGAAACCTCAGGAAATCTCTGTCCTTTTCATCCACAAAGACTTGATAAAACATTGCTTCAATGTCTGCTATTACTGCAATGGGTTCTTGGCGAAACCTTAACAATACCCCAATAAGGGTGTTTGTTAAATCAGGACCTTGGAGGAGCTGCTTGTTCAGAGAGGTTCCTTGAAATGAGGATGTACAATCAAACACCACCCTCAGTTTGTGCTTTCGCTTATGGTAAACACCATGATGTGGAATGTACCAGACATGTCCATCCTCCCTGCAAAGCTGCTCAAATGGAACCTTTTCTGCATAGCCCCTTTTCAAAATGTCCTCCATGAAGGATGTGTATTCTTCTGTATACAACTTATCCTTCTTAAATTTTTTCATAAGGTGCAGTGTGCGTTCCTTAACCATTTTATAGTTATCAGGCATAACGTTGTTTTTATTTCTGAAAGGAAGTGGTAGGTAGTAGTGTCCATCTTTAATATACAATGAGCCAGAAGCAATCTCCATAAAACGCTTATCCTCAACAGACATCTCATTTTTCTCTTCATACAGGTTCTCAGAGAAATCCTGGTTATATTGTCTGATGAGCATATCCTTCAATTCAGTAACAGAAATTCTGTTACTGGACACTGCAATAGGCCCAGCATATTCTGTGGTACTATCAACACCAAGTGGTCCAATTACCACCCATCCAAGTACTGTTTCCACTGCATACGGTCCCTTGTCATGACTGTTTATTATTTTCCATGGCTCTAATGCTCGAGGAACATCGGTTCCAATGAGGAGTTCAATTTCTGCCTCAATTTTCTTTAAATGGACACCCCTGAGATGAGGCCACATCTCCAGGTCAGCTTGTGTTGTGATGTTTTCTTTGGAGACAGGTATTTTATCTTGTGTGTAAACTTTCGGCAGGTCCAAGTATGTGCAGCCCTCCAAGTCTCCCACCTCTAGTCCTCTGACCTCATAGGTTCCTGCAGACTTTTCCTGTCCCATTGTTCGCAGAAGTATCTCTGTTTTGCGTCCTTTCAAATTTAATCGGTTCATCAATCTTTCGGTACAAAACGTCGCCGTGCTGCCCGGGTCAAGGAAAGCATAGGTCTGAATATATTTGTCCCCTTTTGCCACCTTAACTCGAACGGGCACAATTGCAAGTGCACATTCTCTCCCGGCCCCATCACCTGCTGAAACAAGAGCACTGCTTATGGGAGTTTCTTCAATCTCCGATTGACTGTCCTCCTTTGAAACTTTTGCACTTTCAATATGGAGTACTGTTGGATGTTTCATCCGACAAACTTGACACATTAGTCTCCTCTTACAATTTTTGCTTAAATGACCTTTTAGTAGGCAACCAAAGCAATATCCATAACTTCTCAAAAATTTAACTTTATTATCATGCGACTCGGTTTTAAAACGCATACAGTCAGCCAAGTTGTGTTTGCCCTGGCAGAATCCACAGTGAGGGCTGATGGGACTGGGTTTGGATTCTGGAGGTGGTGGAGACAAAACTGATTGCTTTATTGCACATCCTGTTTTCTCAGTAACTATTGATGTTGCAAAGCTACTGTTTTTACCTCTTATTGATTTTAGTTCACCTTTGCCTCTTGGGAATGTTTTATTGGTTGATGTTTGGTCTTGAAGGTCTCCAAACAAAGGATCCAAAAGCATGTTAGCATGATTTTCTACAAACTTGACAAGATGTTTAAATCTGACTCTCCTGTTGGTTTTCTGTTGTATTTCATAAGCTGTGGTTCGCCATTTTTCTCGCAGTTTGTAAGGTAGCTTGGATGCTAGCAGCCTTAAGTTTGACGGTATTTCAAGTTCCTCTAAGTACTGTAAATCTTGCATTGCATTACAACATCCTCTCAAATACATTGCATATGCATACAGCATCTTTCCATCTTCAGCCTTAATCGCTGGCCAGTTCAAGGCTTTATCCAAATAAGCTCCAGAAACTTTCATTTCATTTCCAAAGTGCTCCTTTAATAGTTGTTTAGCTTCTCTGTAGCCTTTACTTCCTTCCATATGTAAACAACTGCGAACCAAATCTCTTGGCAAACCAGATGTAAATTGTTCTAGATAATACAGTCTGTCTTTATCATTTTTAGTCTTATCTTCAATTAATTGTTCAAATGCATGAACAAAAGACTGGTATTCTAATGGGTTACCATCAAACACAGAAATATTTCTCGGAGGTAACAAAGACAGATTTTGCTGGCTGACAATAAGTTCTGCTATGTCATTTTGTCTTTGAATAACAACATTCAAATTTTCATTAATCAGCAGTAACGGCCACCACTGGGTTGGCTTGTGCAGTTTCAGGTGCATTATGATCATATGTTGCAGCTTCAGTTTCACTTTCAGTGGGTTTCTTATTTCGAGGTTTATTCTCAGCTGAGCTTAAACTCCTGGGAGAAGAATTACATCTCTCCAAAATTGTCCGTTGAAGTGGAGTTTTTGGTATAGCACCTAGGTGCATAAATTCCACATTGCCCTCTATCGAATGTGGTTCTTGATGAGAGCTATAATATTCATTCATGCCATCACCTAAAGACGGTTTTTGGTCCATCTCATCACTTTGCAAGGTCTTTATTTTAGCATTTGATGCGGCAAGATCAGCTTCTAGCTCAATTTGCTCCATCTTTAACTTCAATTTTGCTTCCTCCATTTGTAAAGCATGTTTTTCTTTCAAGGCAGCAACTCGTGCCAGTGCAGCAGCCTGTTCTGCTTTTGCCTTTTTTAACTCTGAAGAGACTGAGGAAGATCTGGATGTGGAAGAATATGACTTTGATTTCTGTGATACATTAGATATGCTGTCAGATGATTTGATTGTTGATTGTACAATGTCCTTTTTCCATGTTTCAACATCTTTCAAAAAATAGTTTAAGTTAGTTATTCGAGGCTCAAACCAGTCATTGTAATCATTTTCCTTTTCGTCCTCTGACAAGAGCTCTTGAACCAACTTATGAGCATGTTTAAACTCATCCACGACTTCCTTAAATGCTTGTACTGAATCATTGACTGCATCAACATTTTCTGCATCCGTCATCAAAGCCTTTATTTCATTAATCTTTCTAGTGCAGGCTCCCAATCTGCCTCTGCGCGAAAGGACGCGCTCTTTTAACATGCCCTCAGACGCAGGCGTGGCTTTAGGGTCCAACATTGTTAATGATCACACAGATCCCTTTACTTTCAAATAAGTTAATCAAAATGCATCCTTCTTTGCCACAATCCTTTCCTTTCCTTTCCAAAATCAACAGCTTTGCTTTCTGTAGTGATCGATCTTTCTTTGTAGCGCAGCGGCGCTTTCATTCATAAACTCAATCAGCTGATTTTACTCACGGTCCGCTGGCTGCTTTCTTTGCTCGTCGGTGAGTGATCAGCTGGTGGCTCCCAATTTTGCACTCTTCTTCAAGTCATCAGTGAAGTTTTTCTACTTGTTACGGCTACTCTTGCATCAAAACAGTTTCCAAAAATTAAAAATTGCCAGAGTAGTTCTTAGGAGGAGGTTTTTCGACTCACTCAAAACAAAAAGCGCTCGTGGAGAATTTCCCAGTTTCAAAAGGTGTGTTTTCTTTACTTACAAAAATAACAAAAATATTCTCCGAGTTGACTTACAAAAAATTCTAATATAAACGTTAACTGGTCTGTATGTGTGTAGAAAAACTGTTTCACTCCTCGCTCCTTCACCAAACAATCAGATCTACCTCAGCAGCTGCTTCTACTTGTTAATCTTAGCAGGAGGCGGACTGACAAGGAGGAGGGTCTAAGCTAAACCAATAAATAAACAAATAAACAATAACTCTATCATTCACACAACCTTAGATCTGTAACATTAATTTAGTTCTTGCTAAATTATTAATCTAATCCTTAATAGGCTCCAACACCTGGCTTTAGGCTCATTTCCACTCCAATACCATTTTTTTTTTTTGAGTTTTATCAGGGCAGTCATTTAACCTTCTGCACCTTCAAGTATAAAAACAGTTTATCAGGGCAGAAATTTATCCCAGAAGATGTCCCTGTTGGATATAGGCACCAGCAACCCCCGTGACCCCATGAGGGATTAGGCAGATCAGAAAATGAATGGATGGATGGAAGATGTCCCTGTTATGAAGGTGTTGTCTTTTTTGATGTTACCCTGAACCTTCAGGTTGGAGCTTTGTGGAGTGAGACTGCCAAGCATTTCAGACATCCCAGTTTAAACGTATTATTTCTCATTATTTATTTTACTTTCAATGTAAAACGCTCTACATCAGTGACTTCTGGCTCCTCCTGCCTGTGGAGATAAATGGAATACATTCTGGAGTCAAAATTATTGTCAGGTTTTATGGGTTAGAAAGTTTTACCAGAATGTGGATCAATAACAGATTTTAAGGGGTCCGCTTGGATCTTTTTGTTTTTTCTTTCTTTCTTTCTGTAAGTGAGGTTCCATGAGGATCAAACGGTTCAGGGCGACATGATTACAGTATAAGATGCTGTGCTTGATTCTAATAAATGCAATATTTGCTCAGCAGTAACAATTTGAGTATAAATATGAAGCAAATCTGTGCTCTTATTTTAAATCTCTGTCAGAAATAAGTGGGCAAGATGAGAACTTATTATGCATTTCTTTTACATGCAGACCTCTCATGATGATGATGATGATGATGATGATGATGATGATGATGATGAAACTTTCTCACCTGTAGGCACAGCAAGAAAGGATAAAGCCAACGGAAACAGTAACTTTTATTTTAGCTCAAATGTAAAAAGCAAACAGCAAGACCATGTCTGTAAGTGACAGACTCGATGATGAGAAAAACGAATAAAATCAGGAAGCCAGAAAGACAAGACACCCTCTCTGTTACCAAGTGGGAAAACAACACAGTAATGAATGATTTAATTAAAGAATAACCGTGTACCGATCATGAAAAAGATTTTAAATCTTTAATTTAGTGAACACGGATTAGATCAGATTTTTCCTTTCCCGTATTAATAATTATCAAAGAACACAGAGCCGATACAACTGAATCTATGTTTTGGTAGGTCTTGTTCATATATCATCTTCAACATCATGAGACGTAAGCAGTAGGACAAATGTCATCCAAAAACATGCGTGCTGGTATTGTGGTTCAGAAAATCAGGGTTGGGAACCCTGAAGTAACTTTTGCAACAAAGACTCCTGAGCTGCATCTCAGGGGGGGTCTTTTGATTATTTCCTTCCAATGATAAGGTAGCAGAGCACATTAAGCTGCAGCAGGTCGTGTTAGAGCACAGGCAGATGAAAACCAAAACTAATGTTATTTTTCAGGGCATTCAGGAGGCCCAGCGGACGAACTTGCACCACAGACCTCTGGATTTGCTGTTCATCGTCTACCTCGTTCCGGCTCTGGCCTTCTGCATCTTTAGAGGCCTGGTGAGAAACCATAAGACGATCGACAAATCTAAATCACGGACCAATGCAGTTATTTACTAATGATCTTTGTTTGCTTTTGGAGGTCGTTCTGGACTGTTCCAGTAAATGGTGTGAGGACTACACCCAGCAGTTTGAGCCTTACCTGAAAGATCCCTCCGCCTACCCTAAAGTTCAGGTAACTCAGTGACATGAAACGTGATCAAACATCACTCCAACACGGTCATCAGCCCGATCATTAACGTCTTAAACTGCCTCCGCCTTCTCCAGATGCTAATGAGCATGCTGTATTCTGGACCATACTACATCATCACTTTGTATGGGCTGCTGGTCCCAGGATGCGAATGGATGCCAGATCTGACTCTTGTCCACTCAGGTGCCATGGCCCAGGTAGGCGCAACTCATCATGCCTCCTGCATCGTTGGTTGTGTACAGCTGGTGGTAGAATAGTTAAAGCTTTTGCACACACAGCCTCTTTCACAGCAAACATTTGGAGGAAGATGACAAAATTAAACTTTTTAGTCAATAAACAAATGCCATGTGTGGTGGAAATCTAACACCCTAATTATAGCCCATGAAGGCAGCAGCATCATGCTGTGTTGCTGCTTTTCTTTAGCAGATACAGGAAAGCTGGTCAGCTGTTTTCTGTCAACTTCATATTGACGGAGAGCAAAAATCAATGGTTAACATCTCAATTTAGTTAAACTCCCCTGGCCTCTAGTTGGTCTGAAGAAATGTTTTAGTTCCTTAAAAGCATTGCCTGAAAGTAAATGTATTGCACAGTATGTGTGGAAACCGGGTTGTGCAGCTCCTTTTCTTGTGTACAGGATTTCTAAGGAGCTTGTGTAAAATATTTCAGTTTAACTAATTGGAAATCTTCATCGGTCACATGGCCGAATAAAGGTGTCATATTTCGTCTCCCACTAACATTTGTGAATTTAGAGCTGTGCCGCTTATGTAGCTGAAAGCAGCACAGCTGTTCACCTTTCATGAAGACCTCTTCTATACTGTATGAGTTTCTGTTTTAAATCAGTGTCTTTATATTTAGACTAGTGGCATGAATTACATTACATTTGTGGGTAATGTCAGTGTTTCAGTCTTGGCTTCACTACACAGAGGTCTGGTGGGAAAACGTTCTGCGGGAAAGCACAGGATTTTAACCAGGTGCCAGATAAAGGGTGACTACATATTGAGATACTGGTTATCCTTTAACTTTTTCTACTTTAATGTTCCTGAGCTCGTTGGTTTGTGCTTCGTTGATCTCACCAGTTGCACTGCAGAAGGTAGGTATATAGAGGGAATGAGCACAATAGAGACGTCTAGTCAGATCTAAAATTGGAAAACTATGAAGATTGGCGGGAGCAGCTAGCGCGGCGCTCTCATCGCCTCCGTACAAAGCAGCTATTGTGTTTGAGCTCCAAGCTGGCGCGTCACTCATCAGTGGGACTAAGGGCAGAAGATGACTTCAGACCGAGAGGAATGGGGGTATTGGTGGTATTCATTTAAATGTCAGCTGTTCAGCGGCGCTATAAAAAGGAGGGCTGGTGGTCCAGAAGGATGAGTTGCTATGAAACGCGTCCATTTTCAGTGACTTAATTAGAAAACCCTACTGGAAGGAGTTGGTTACATTTCAAATTGGGGAGGCGGGGAGAAGAGCCGCGCATTCACCACTCCTGGTCGACGTGCTTCCCCTCGCTCAGATTGCCTCTCAGAAATGTATGATAACATGAAGTGAAAAAGTTAAAGATTTAAAAAGGGACACATGATTAAATTAATTGTTTTTGATTCAGTTTCAGTATTCAGCTTCATTTGTTAGGATTCTATCGTCATCTCATATCTTTACTTACTGACATCTTGACAACTTGCATTTTCTTCTCACTAAACCATTCTTTTGTTAATTTGGGTACAAACTTGAACTGACTGGAATGCTGACAATTGAAATCTCTCTTCCTCCTCAGCTTTTTTGCAGACAATTTTGAGCTAAGCCTGACTGGTACTGAATTTCACCACAACCTTTGTGTATGGATGGAGTAAATGCAATTGTATTGAAACACATCTCTGACAGCTATAAGCGATCAGATTGTGACTTTGACCTGTCTAGAGCCCTCAGGTCATCAATGACCTATTTACCCACAGCTCCCACGAGCAGAACTGAACACGGTAATGACATTTAGTTTGAATCCCAATCAGCTCTGGAATCTGTTACTGTTGAGTTTTTGCAAAGGCAAAAGCTTTTATAAATCAATTGTGTTTGTAATTTGTATTTTACCCCATTTTTAAATGTCTAAATTATTTTAGTCCTTTGAGATTAATGTAATCACTGTGTTTAAATGCTGCTATTCAAAATGTTGTCTCAGAAACATGTTTGTAAAATAAACAAAAGCCATGAAAAACTCAAATACTTAACCATGCTGTAATAATGTGACGGCATCTTGAGGTACGTTTTGCCTTTCCTTCTCAGAACGAGGGATCCCTAAAAGAAACAGTGAGCTGTTCAAATCTTAAAACAAGATCCTCTTGCAAACCTTTGTACATAACCAAAGAAGATGCTGTTGTACCTTTCCACATATAACCAAGATACATGAAGGCCCCAGCTGATTAAATTCACATGAATAAGTGATGTGTGAGGAACATGTCCCTAGTTAAGCCTCGGTGTAATTTTCTCTCATTTCCTCCTATTTTTTTCTTTGTTTTACAGGCCCAGTTCTCTCATATCGGTGCATCTCTTCATACACGGACACCCTTCTCTTACAGAGTGCCAGCTGAAAGCCAGCCTGTCTTCTTGCTTGTGAATGTCCTGTATGCTCTTGTGCCTCATGCTCTGTGCTATCGATGCTGCACGCAACCGGCCTTCTTCCTCGAGTCAAACGGAGAGAAAAAAACACAATGACTGTGTCTCTGGGACAAACGAAGCACCTACCACAGATGGGAAGGATGCCTTGAAATAAGTCTGAAAAACTTGCAAAGCCCCGCTCTGTGTCTGTATTTAGAAACGGTTTCTGTTTTTGGAGCGGGGGTCCCTCCCTTTAATGTTTGTTGGGGGCACTCCCTGTAATACCTTGTTGTTTATGCTGGAAACGTGAATAGAAGATGAAGTGTATTTTGTGTATTTATAAACAGTTTTATGGTTTTGAACTATTCCTATTATCTTTGCACTTTTTGACAACAGAACTATTTGCATTTCAAGCCCGAAGTTTGAATTGGCAAATAAATGTGTGTGTTGCCTATATGTGCCTCGTAATCAAAAGTCTTCCATTTAAGTCCAAGTCTCAAGCAAACGTTGTTATTATTATCGGTTAGAACTATTTGCAGGTGCAATCCTTGTAAAGTTACAAAGTTATTAAAAATGTATTGTTTAATGGAGTTCCCTGATTTGTTTTCTCCTCCTACACATGAGTAAAGCGGTTATAGACAATTCATCCAGTGAACTTCAAACAGTAATCTTTAGGTTAAATCTGGCTTGTTTATCATTATTTTATCAAATGGACAGAAAAATATATTTAAACCGTTATGACTTTTGGTTTGCACAAATATTACACCTTCATCCAAAGTTAGTTACTATAATGAATGCACTCCTGTGGTGGACAGGTTTTATGTAAAATAAAATATGCATTTTTTTCTGTCTTTTTGTTGTTTTAATTTTAAAACGTCTCGATGGTGGAATTTATAAACACAATAAAAAATAAATACCACGATCAAACTTTTTATCCAAAGTGTTTTAGGGGTTTCTCGGGTTTCTTTTTTCTCCGGACATAACCCGGAAGTAGTTGCCTCCGCCTCTTCCTGTGCTAGCATAAAAAAGCCGCCTGTCGCTAACAGATTTCAAAACCTAATTTATTTCTAGATATTTATAAAAACAAAACATAGGCCTAGAACGTATTCTGTTTATTTTAGCAAGGGCTTCACAACTAACTAAATCTGGGAGGGTATAAAATAAATGTTTCTAAAGTAGACTTGTTTGCTAACATTAGCCGAGCTAGCCACGGCTAGCTCCAATGGCAGCTCCCACTACTCCTCTCGTCTCTACTCCTGCATTGAGGTTTGAAACTCTTTTTATCTTGCCGAAATAGCTAGACGATGAAGATGAAAACAATTAGACTCAAGTCTATCAGTCATTTAAATACAGGTGTACATATGTACTAACATTATGCTGTGTTGATCAGTTCTTTGCATGCACTGCAACAAGCCGCTCAAACCAGTTTAATCATATTGATCTTTATCTCATTGGTATAGAATGCATCAACATAGGACCATTTTACCTAGCCATTTGTTGTACTGCTCTTTTGTTTCAGCTGGGGGTGTGTTTTTGTCAAAATGTCTTTTTTGTTTCCACACTTAAGTCAGAAGCAGCGCCGAGTTTTACAGAGGAAGGAGAGAAGAAGACGGAAACGACAAGCTCTTGCTCGGGCCAGAGAGTGTGGTATGAACCCTATTCATTCACACTGGCTTCGTTGCATCGATGGTGCACTAAGCTTTTGGTGTTTTATGGCAGAGTTTAAAAACGACATTGAAGAAGAGGAGGACGTGAATGAAGAAGATGGTGAGGAGGACAAGGCTGCGGAGGATGAAAGGTAGGTCGATGTCACCATCGCTGCTGGAAACCTTCAAAAAGCAGTCCTGGATTTGACCCTGTTTGTCTTTTTTATTTTCTTTTTCAGGCAGCGGCAACATGAAGAGTGGATGGAAAGAGAGAGGCTTGCACAGGAGGAATTCAGACTGAGGACGGAGAGGGAGGAAGCTGCCAGGAAAAGGAAAGAGGAGGAGGAGGTAATACCCCGTTGAGGCAGAAAGAAAGGCCTTTGCATGCTCACTCTGATGATGCAAAGTAGCAGTGTAGTATCTCATGCATTGGAACAATTTCCCTTGTAGAAAACAGTAATAATCCACATTCCTTTGCATCACAGTGCTTCATTTTTGTTGTTCACAATGCCATCTGCAACAAACGTGACTTCGGTAGTTATATTTTGCACCTATCAAACTCAATTCTGCTGCTATTGGTGATTAAATAGCCAAAATGGATGAGGTATGTATGTATATATGTATGTCATAAATGTGAATATTAATTTGCTGCTCTTCTTGACGTCACAGCGAATGATAAAGGAGGAATGGGAGGCCCAGCAGAGGAGAGAACAAGAGGAGAAGGAGCTGAGGCAGCAGGAGAAGCGAGACAGAGAGGTGAATCGGACTCCAGGAGGATAGAAACTAAAAGGAAATATATCCTCTGCTGCAACTTTATCTGACAAATGAAAACATTAAGAGAAGTTAATCCGATTTTTAAGATCCGATCTTACCCAGATATACGTGCTTTTGCTTCGTGAATGATTTTTCTATTTCCTTGACTTTGTGGCACAAGCAACCATCATGTTCCTTGACTAAGATACACTCAAAGAGAACAAAAAGCGTACACCCTCAACTCGCACTTCAAGAATGTATCTTTTACTTTGTGTGGCGACTGTATATGAAATAGATTTATAAGTCTGTCCGTCTTTTGAAAATTTTGGGTGATCTTTGTGCCCATCAGGCCTTGGGAATGAACTCTTAACCCCCGATAACAGATACGCTGCAGTATGTTGACGTCTTCCTGTTTTTTCACAAATGGTGTGTTTAAAACATTTGTAGGAGGCTGTTCAGAAAAGGTTGGACGAAGCCGAGAATCAGGTAAAAAGCAGCAAAAAACGGAGCTTAGCTGAGGAACAAACCTCTGATTTGTTATGTTTAAGCAAATGGAGCGTAGATACGGAGCATCCTGTTTGTTGTCCTTTTGTAGCTGGAGAACGGAGGACCGTGGATGAATCCTGAAGCCCCCGTGAGAGCAAACTCTGAGAACTTCGGGACAGAGCGCGACGTGGCCAACTGTCCTTTCTTCCTCAAGACCGGAGCATGCAGATTTGGAGAACGGTAATGTTTCTGTCTCCTTTCCTCATCAGGAGGTATAGATTCAGTCTCAAATATTGCAGTTTCTGCCTTGTAATGAATCATTTACTCTATGTCCTTTCACTCCTTTCAATCTGAAAGCGCAGGTGTTCTCGGAAGCACATCTACCCGACCTCCAGCCCGACCCTGCTGATCCGCGGCATGTTTAAGACGTTTGGGATGGACCAGTCGCGGCGGGACGACTACGACATGGACGCTTGCCTGGAGCACAGCGAGGAGGAGCTGCTGGAGTCTTTCCTCGAGTTCTACCACGACGTCCTGCCAGAGTTCAAGAGCGTCGGCAAAGTGGTGCAATTCAAGGTGACGGGATAGAACGGCGTTTTACTGAAAATGAATTTCATCATCTAAGCACCGCATCCACAGCTATTTTAGTCCCGTGCGTTTTTAAACGCATTGTGCTCGTTGTCCTCTCAGGTCTGCTGCAATCATGAATCACATCTGAGAGGGAATGTTTACGTTCAGTTTGACAAGTAAGCTATTAATTTTCTGACTTTGTTTCCAATTTTTCCCATTTTTGCGCTTTACAACCAAAACTTTGAATGTATTTTATTAAGATTTTACTTGATGCGCTGCACAAAATGCAGCATTATTGTGAAGTGGAAGGAAAAATATACATAGTTTTCGAATCTGAAAACTGTGGCCTGTATATGTATTCCACTCGAGTCGACATACCTTGCAGCAATTACATTACAAGACTTTTGGGATGTGTCCCTATCAGCTGTTGATGCTGGACGCATCAGATGTGTCCAGCATCTCTTGCTCATTCTTCCTTGCAAACCGGCTCAAACTCAGACTAGACTGAGAACATCTGTTGACAGAAAGTTTAGAGTCTGGCGACAGATTCTCAGTTTGATTTAGATCTGGATCTCGACTCAGCCATTTTCACACATGAATTGAATTGTAGCTCTGGCTGTCACAGCGTATGTCTGCTTTTATGATTAGAGGGTTTGTCTTGCTGACAGGGGGATATCCACCGCAGTCTGAAATCCTTGTAAAAATTAAATTTTTTTTTTTTTTTTTGACCCGCAATGATGACTTTCTTTATGCCGCTTTACCAAAAAGGGCCCAGCTTGTGGAATCCATGATTGGTAGCTGTGCTGTGGATCTCTGCAGCTTGGGTTGAATTATGAAGACAGCTGGGCTTAGTGGGTTTTATTTAGTGGTATCAGAGCAAAAAAAGAATGCAAATGCACATCATATTTTTCTTCTATAGATTTTCCTCAAAACAATGTTAAAGAATGTAATTTTCTTTCGACTTCACCATCGCGCCCTACTTTGAGACTGTCTATGTATGCCTTGAGCTCCGTGGCTGTAAAGACAAAAAGCTCAAGTGGTACGGATGCTTTTAGAAAGGACTGGAACCGTTACGTTTCGTCTTGCCTTCCTGTCCAGGGAGGAGATGTGCAGCGAGGCCTTCATGAAGTTCAACGGGAGGTGGTATGCAGGCCGACAGCTTCAGTGTGAGATTTGTCCCGTGACTCGGTGGAAGAACGCCATATGTGGTGGGTTGCCTTTCCCAGGTTAATTTGACAGAAGCAGCATTCGCTTTTGTGTTTACTATTGCAATTCCCCCCCTCTCATTAGGGCTGTTTGACAGAAAGAAGTGCCCTAAAGGCAAACACTGCAACTTTCTGCATGTCTTTCGAAACCCGGGCAACGAGTTCTGGGAGGCTGACAGGGACCTGCAGCTCTCCCCCGACCGCAGCATCCGGGGGAGTCGCAGAGACGAGCGGCATTCGGAGCGCTTCAGGGAGAGATCGTGGAGGCAGCGGCGCGGCAGCCGAAGCCCGGTTAGATCAGAGAGGTCTCACAGAAGGTGGGAGGACGACCGAGAGAGAAGCAGGAGCCGAGAGAGGAGGACCCCTCACCAGCGCAGAGAAGACAAATGGTCATCTAGATCCCGACACAGCGACAGGTGGACGGACCGGCACCGAAGCAGGAGTAGGGACAGGTCAAGGAGCAGGAGCAGAGACCGAGACGTGCGTAGAGACAGAGCGAATAAACGCAGAGACAGAGGCGAAGACGAGACCCCCCGGAAGGAGAAGTCAAGAAGCACGAGTAGAGAAAAGGAAAGAGCCAAACCGAGCAGAGAAAGAAGCCCAGAGATGGACAGAGGTCTTTCTGATGATACAAAAACCCACCGCCATAACAAACGCTCCAAAAAAAGCAAGAAGAGCAAAAAGAAACACAAAAAGAAAAGGCTCTTGTCTGAGAAGACACATTCCTCGACAGACTCCGAAACGGAGAAAGAGACCGAGGAAAAGACTCGGGATGGTCCTTCAGTACCGAGTCCCAGCGGAGACCTTAGAGGAGACGAGGAAACGGAGGAAAAACGCGCTGCTGAAGAGAAGAAATTCAGTCCGGAGGTGAAATCCGAGGCCGCTCCTGAAATCCAGAGCGAGCGGACAACAAATGGGGACGTTTGTTTTTAACGTCTGCGTCTTTAAAACCAGTCATTTACCTGCTGCTTTACTTCGGTTCATTTTGCATCGTCTAGAGGTACAGGCGGCATTATCAACACCGGAAACACGTCATCAATGCTTTTAGTCATCTCTGGTCTCTTTACACTGAATGTTCACTGAATTCAAATAAAAATGGTCAAATATATTTCATATCAAGATCAATCCACAAACAGATATACACAAATACACACATAACTTGATTACATTTTTTAAATAAATGCTCTGTGTTGGGATTGGATGCAGTTTATGGTTCTTCGGCTGTTAAGGAAAAGCGAACAGGTTGTTCTTGAATACATTTATTGTTACTTTCAGATTTAAGAAAAAACGTTGGCAGTGTTAAATATAAAACAAGTAATTTAGCACAAATCAAAAGATGGTTTTGTTCTATAATGGGATTGATTGCAGGAAGAAAAAAAAAAGGTCTAAGGTGAGCATCCGTCTTGTTCGTCTGCATTTAACTGAATTATCTGAGGTTTGCGGATATTTGATACACAGTTCTCTTTCTTACATTACGAATCCACACGGCCGTCAAATGGGAATATACATTCTGTAATCAGCTAATGCCCAACGTGCTTTGTTAGAAATCCCTTTTTCTGGCACTTTAGCCACCGTTAAGAAGGTTAAACACAGTGTTCTTTGGTCCCAGTGAACCAAGCCTTTATGAAACAGTGTTTTTAAGTCCCTGTCCTGACGACCAGGGAAAGAGACCCAGCAAAGATTTATCACAACAATGTAACATTTCACTTTAACACTTTCGGAGGAGAAACACGCGACAAAAACAACAGAAGGAAAAAAAAAAAAAGCTTAGCAAGCCACAGCTAAATAAAAACACCCACCAAGATCAACAAATGTAAACAGGTCATTTCTGCAAGAGTCCACATTAACACAAAAACAATACTGATGTTGGGATCTACCCCTCTAGAAAAAGGTACTGTGGTATTAATGAGCTGTCGTTTTCTGGATATTAACCTACGCTGGTGCCTCATATTACAGAAAAAAAAAAAAAACCTTTACCCAAGTGCGTGTGCACTGTTAACCAAAGGGAAAAAAACAAAAGTGGTGCAAAAAAGTAATTTCCTTTGAAGCTGAAAGCAGCTCAAGTCCTCAGAGACAAACATTTAAATCCACCAAATGCCCTTTCAAAGATTCTGCTCATCTGCAGATTTCTAATAATTTTTCCAAGTTTACTGCGTTTAAAGAGCTACTTTGCTGTAGTGAAAACTGAAAGGACCAGGACGGTGTAGCAGTGAATGGCACTGCTGACAATCTACTACTGATGCTGGAAATACCTTAAGAACAGCTTTACACTGTGTTAACCTTCTTGGTCTTTGCAGTAACATTATATATATATATATATATATATATATATATATATATATATATATATATATATATATGAGGCAACAGCAGCACTCAAATGACTGATTCTGCTAAAAGCGATCATCACTGGATGAGCTAAAAACAAAAACATGCTGGGGTTGTGATGTCGGTGCTACATTACTCTCTGTGGAGTCTGGGGGTGACGAGTGATGGCTGCTTAATAGTAGGGAACACTGCGGGAAGCTGGACACAGGAGACACACCGAGACCACATTTGGCACCACGCTGAATAAACATTACAGTATAGTACAGTAAATGATACAGTACAATGATGCAGATTATTATACATGGAACACTGACACCGCGGACGAGACAAAAACGCGTGGATGTGATCAGATCTGCGTCGGTGCACTGGGCGCTCTATGTCAGCCCGATTTCTTCCAGGACGCTCCGTGGCGCCTCGGCTTCCTGCAGGAGAGAAACATAAATGAGTCCAGCGTTCCTACTTCGTATGCGACTCATCGCATCAACGACGCAGGCCTGCGGAGTGAGCTGGTACAACAGTAGCGCTGCATGCCTTGCTAAAAATAAATCGCCGATATGGAAATCTGTCCAAGGAGGTTTAATTCGAGCGCTGCAGGCTCAGAATAAACAGGTGGCGGCAGGTGCAGACGGAAAAATGCAATGCGTCAACATGCCACGGGGACCCTTCTGTGTGGCTCACCGCCAATGCATACACAAAACCAGCTCCAACCATTAGATATCTAATAGGATAGGCTACTCTAAACAATTGAGAATTTTTTTTTTTTTTTACAGATTACAAGTTTCTGCATGTGAAGACCTGAACTCCTAGTTAACATCTACTATCGAGCAAATTAAAGTAAATAATAAAATGAAACATGCAAACACCTTCTTCGGGGTTCCACATTAGGCATTTCTCAGAAATGTTGGTGATTTTGTATGATTTGATTGAATTTGACTAGAGCTGGACGATAATAACAATATATATCGATAGATATTTATCTATGGTAGAAAAGAAGGTCAATAAAGAGTTCAATAGAATAAAGTTTTCCTTCCTTTTGCATTCTAGTCATGTAGATTAATACTACAGTCATTAAATCCTCCCAACCAATCACAAACGCAGACCCAGGAATGGCCGTCATTAAACCCTGCCCCCTTCAAAGAGTTCAGAGAGCACACCTTTTTTTCTTTATTAAAAACTTGTAGTTTTGGTAAAAAGTTGGTTGAATAAAGGGTTGAGTTTGAATTCAGTGTCTGTGTGTTCTGTATCTAAAAATAGGTTACCAAGCAACAGCATAAAATGACCAGGGCTGCACTTAAAATATATGTTTTGAATTTGTTGACAATTATCGACATCAATCAATATGATTTCCATTTTATCGATGAGCTTTTCTTTCTATACCATCCAGCCCTAAACTTGACCTTGTAAAGTGCCTTGGGGTGGCGTGTTGTGAAAACATAAATAACATAAAACCGAATTTTGCAGAACTACGCCGCGAAACCTCGCGTTAAGGATCCACTTTACTCGACAGAAGTCCCGTCTAAAAAAAGACAAGCAGATCGTACCTCCTGCAGGAGGTCAGCCTGCTCGATGGCCTTCAGCACGTTCTTTTTGGAGGTCTCCTGAGCTTCTCCGCCCAGCAGGAACTCATCCAGAATGAAGTACGCCTTCTCAAAGTTGAAGATGATATCAAGCTCACAAACCTGAGTGGGAGAAGCATGGCAATGATGAGGAGGAGACAGCAACACGCATTTTCAACAGCAACGGGTTTCCATCGCGGCGCTTTGTGGGGACATTTAAGAGACTCACGCTGCCGAAATATTTGTCCAGGAGCTCCACGTATCTGTGAATGATTTCCAGGGTGATCAGCTCGTTGTCCTGGTCCTCGACGGCACAACAGAAGTACAGGCTGGCATATCTAACAGAAAGATTCAAATAAAAAGGAAAGAAATGCAGCAGACATATATGAAGATTTGGCAAACCTTTATTTTTTTTTCTGACCGTTTATGATCGAATGTTTGCAAATGTTGGTAAAACGAATGTCTTCTAAGTCTGAACCAACCTACAGCACAATATTCAAGTATTCGGGCGTACCCAACTCGTCTATAACATAACAAACAGAATTTATTGCGAGCAAAATTGACTCCAGTTGTAAAAGAGCATCCAGCAGGTGGCTCCTGTATAACAATGACAACACAGCACTAAGGTTTAATGAAAGTGTTTGTGACTTAAGATAACGCCTCTGTTTTTCATTTGAGTTGCTCGTGCTCGTACTACTCAGGTCCTGTAAACAAAGGGCTACTGATGAATGGCAAAGACCTCTATATCTCTAATTGAGCCGATTGTTGATATTGATATGGTCTGTGCTAAACACATTTCAGATTAAAACGCTGCATAATGAAGACGTGGACGTTAATGTTTGATGCCATAAACGTGTATTATTTTGGATAATAAGTGTTGCAGATCGTAAGAGCTTCAGTTTTCTTCTCGCTGGTTAAATAAAACTAAAATAAAAACTTTTAAATCTCTGTCAAGTCAGTGCGTATAGATGTGTGGTGAAAAGATGGCAATGAATAGCGGGGAGTGTTGCTTTATTTGTGCCGTAGCAGTCAGAGTCCATCTTGGCACAGCTACAGTCCATGTTCGACCAAAAGCTCGTTTATCATGATCTACCTTTTGTAGACGATCTTGAGGTCCCTCCATTCCAGGAAGCTGCACATCTTGGGCTTCCTGGCCAGGATGGTCTGGACCAGATCTCTGGAGATCTTCTTCCTCTCCTTGTCAGACAGAGGGACGTACCATTTCTGAAGCCGCAGCTTCCCCTGCCGACTGAACAGCAGCATGAACTGCATCTGACAGAGAAAGAGAGAGAGAAGGGCCGATCAATGGAGAGATCCATGGCTGAGAGAAACATGAGTCACAATGGCTGAGACGCAAACACAGATCAACGCGACAGAAAGCAGAAGGAAATACTTTTTGCGGTTCAGGCATAGAAGGAGAGCCCAGAAATCAGCAAATATTTACATTGCATTGAAAATAAGACATTGCAGTGACGTGGAAGCTCGTTTATTGCATTTAGTAAAAAGGTCCAAGAGTTGCAGGAAAAATGAATGAGATGTTACCACTGATATCACAACAACGTTTCATTAGATTTTTGGATCACATCCTCTAAATTATTCACCTTAGGGTCTTTGGCGTTGAGTTTTACCAGCTCGCATCAGCTAATGTCGCTTAATTGTCCGATTTTAACATCAGCGCCACGTTACGTGACATTTGCGCCCCCTCCTGCGACGTTTCTCTAGCTACAGTTCAAAGAAGACGGCAAATGTGAGCAACATTAATTACCATTGGAATGGGCCTTCGAGGTGTTGGCGTGACCGGTTGGGTTTTCAGCGAGTTAAAGTTCCACGCATAACAGAAACAGGGCGAGAGAGTTTCCTACGTATCTATAGCCTAGCTTCCCGTCCTGCCGGATGCTAACCCGCCTAGCCGACGCTGTTGACACGCCAGCGACGCTCTGATTGGCTGACAAAGTGACAGCTGTGCAATTCGATTGGTTCTAACGTTCCGTTACTCATGACGTCAACGTGGAACCGAAAATGAGAACAGACCCCTTGCAACATAAACATAACTTTTCCCCTCATAACTGTTATATTTGGAATAACCAAAATATTTGTTTCAAGCATAAATCCTTATTTCTTCAGAAATGGATGGACAATGATATCTTATTTGTTAAACAATTATTCAATGAGGATGGTCAACTATTTAATTATGGTGAATTTCTTGGTAAATATAACTTCCCTGTGACCCCTAAAGAATTTGCCATCGTCTTTGATGCTATTCCTGCAGGTTTAAAATTTCTTATATCAACATCAGGTGGCGCCATTGTCCAGCGTCCAAGTTTTCCAGAATTATTTATTGGTAATTCAGATCCATTTCTTAGTATTAAAACTGGAAATAAACATATAAGAGAAATAATCCAAAGGAATACTGTTTGCAAACCTGCCTCAATCTTTTTTTGGAACAATCTTTATTCAGATATCAATTGGGAACAAACATGGTTGTTGCCAAGAAAGTTTTTTGTATCAAATAAAGTACGGGAAGTTTCCCTTAAAATTTTACACAGGTGTTATCCTGTAAATTCAGTATTGAACAAATATATTGCAGATATTGATCCTCTTTGTTCCTTCTGTCACATTGAACAAGAAACACTGACCCACCTTTTTTGGGAATGCTCTTTTAGCAAAATCTTTTGGTGTGACTTCAATAATTTTGTCAACAAGAAATGTAATATACTTATTCTATTGAATATTAAACATGTTCTCTTTGGTATTTCCAATTACAGTAAGTCTGGGAAAGATTATATTATAAATTTTCTTATTTTGTTAGCCAAATTTCACATACATGTTTGTAAATTTGCTAAAAACAAACCCAACCTCACTGTTTTTAGAGCTTATGTAAAAGGTTTTTTGGACTCCTTAAAAATATGCACCAATTCTAAAGCTATAAAACTTCTAACTCTAAGAGATGAAGTTGATTTATAATTTGTAATTTCCTTTGTCTGTTTCAAGGAATCTTGTGATTCTGTTACCCCAGCACCTCGAGCATACTACTGTCTGCAATTGTATATTCTTTATCTGTAAATAAAGTTTGTATTAAAAAAAAAAAAAAAAAAAAAAAAAAAAAAAGACCCCTTGCAACCGGTATCAGCCAAGATGGCGGCTAGCGTTTAGACTGTGTTCGGAACTTTCCTCCAACTTTCCTCTTCTCCCGTCGGAACAGATATAGATGTAATGTCTTCAACCTCAACAACAAAACGCAAAACCGAAGGTCATCTGGTACTTACTCCTACAAAGTCAACATCTACCAAGAAAGGTAAAATGGAGCAAGCCGCAGCAGAGAACGTGATAGCGGTGCTAAAGCTGGCTATTGAGGAGCAAGGAACGTCTATTGGAAAATCTATCGATGACTTGAAGTCTTCTATTAATTTTCTCTCCGCTGACATACAAGATATTAAAAGCACGCTGCAAACCACGGTCAGCCGGGTCAGCAAAGCTGAGGAAAAAATTCAAGCATTGGAAAACAAAGTGCTGGAGCTTGCACGCGAGAAAAAGCGGTGGAATCTGCGACTCCGCGGCATGCCCGAAGAAGGGACGGAGGATGTTCGGCTCAAAGTGGTGGAGGTGTGTCAGAATATAATTCCAAACTACAAGGAGAAGCTTCTGGAGGTGATTGATTCAGTGCATCGGCTAGGCAAAAAACATCCAACCAAACCACATCCTCGAGATATAATCATCCAATTTTCTATGAAGCATTTCCGCAACATGATCTGGAAAATGGCAAAAAACTCTGGCTACCTGAAACAAAGAAATCTCCTGTTCAAAGAAGACCTCTCTGTGGAAGACCGGGAGAAGCGCAGCCGGCTGTGGCCAATAATCCAACAAGCCCGCAAGGATAAGAAGATCGCATACTTTGTAGGAGGACGAGCCTTTGTGGACGGCAAGGAAATTGAATAACTGTTTCGTCGGATTCCATTCAACTTATTATGGAGGAAATGTTCTATGTTCCCAGTTAAATTCAACTAAAAACTCAGACTTTTATCTTGTTTATTTTTTTTGTTCTTCTTTAATATGTTAAAGTTCTTCTCAATTAATGCTCGAGGACTGAGGGATATCACTAAAAGAAAAGCTTTATTTCTGTTCGCAAAAAATTGTGGTGCTGATTTTTGTTTATTTCAAGAGACTCATTCCATTGAAAGTGACTATAAACTATGGAAAACTCAGTGGGGAGAAGATTTGTGGATGGCCCATGGAACTCACCGTGCAGCAGGTACATTAACTTTAAAGCACAAATTCAATAGCAGCATCATCTCGACCGAAGCCGACCCAGCTGGACACTATATTCTCACAGTTATTAAGTGTGATAATGTTTTCTTTCTTATTGGTAACATTTATGGTTACAACAACACCAAGGAAAATGTCAGGTTGCTTGAAACTTTAAATTCCAGTATTGATGCTTTGATTAAAAAATTTAATGATATTAGGATAATTTTAGGAGGAGATTTCAACATTACTGTGAATGATGAGGTTGACCGATGGCCTAGCAAGCAAAAAATAAATTCTCAGATTGTTGACTTTATGAATGAGCGAAGTTTAATAGATATTTGGAGGGTAATTAATCCAAACACAAAAAACTTCACATGGAAAAATAAAGCTGGTTCTCAACACTCAAGAATAGATTTTTGGTTAATATCTGACTCCTTTCAACTTTCTAATTGCAAAGCTGAGATTATTCAAGCGCCCCTTACAGATCATAAAGGCATTTTACTAGAGGTTTGTATTTCCCCTGATAAAACTACTAAAAGGTACCCTGCATATTGGAAAATGAATAATTCCCTTCTTAATGACAAATCTGTTTATTTAACAATTAAAAACAAAATTGCAGAGCTCTTAAAACTAGCACAATCTGAAAATAACTATGGACGTTACTGGGAGCTTTTAAAATATGAGTTAAGAAAGATCTTAAGTAAAGCTGGGGCAAGTAGAATAAAAAATAGCATAAAGGAGGAAACCTCCCTGATCTCTGAGTTGATATCTTTATCGTCTATTCTTCCTGAAAATCTATCTGAACCACAAAGAGCCAAATTACAAAGCCTTCAGCTTAAACTTGACCAAATTTACATTAAAAAAGCAAAAGGAGCTTTTATACGTTCACGGGCCAAATGGTTAGAAGAGGGAGAACAAAACTCTAGCTACTTCTTCAAACTTGAAAAACAAAGACAAACAAGAAATGGTATTACTAAACTTAATTCAAATGGCACAGTAATTGATAATCCTAAAATGATTGCCAGTATTTGTGAAACTTTTTATAAATCATTGTATGAGTCTAGACATTCTCCTGAGGAACATGACCATTTCTTTAATTCCTTAAATGGCATAGGAACAATTGGTGACCAAAACAAAATATTATGTGACTCTCCAATCACGCCTATTGAAATTAACGAAGCTAGTCTCAAATCTAATAAATCTCCTGGTACAGATGGACTTACATCAGAACTTTATAAAATGTTCTCAGAAGAACTCACTCCATTTCTACATTCTGTATTTATTGAAAGCATTCATAATGAAAGACTCCCCCCATCACTAACTCAAAGTTTAATTACTCTAATCCCAAAACCTCAAAAGGATACACTATTTTTGGATAATTGGCGTCCTATTTCTTTACTTAACAATGATTACAAAATCTTAGCCAGTTGTTTGGCAAAAAGAATTAAAATAGTTCTTACTGATATTATAGAAGAATCTCAGAACGGCTTTATGGCTGGAAGACATATTATTGATAATATAAGATTGGTTCTTGATGTCTTAGATTATCCAGAAATGGTTTCAGATAACAGCTTTATTTTATTTTTAGATTTTCAAAAGGCCTTTGACTCAATAGAACATGAGTTTATCTTCAAAGCCCTCAGCTTATTTGGCTTTGGAGACAATTTTCAACAATCAATTCGCACTCTCTATGCTTTTGGAAATAGCTCAATAAAATTACCTCATGGAACTACCAAGAGATTTAAAATAGAACGTGGAATTCGTCAGGGTTGCCCTGTATCACCTCTTTTGTTTCTTCTCCCTATGCAAATTTTAGCTACTTTTATTAAAAACAGTGATCTCAAAGGCATCCAAGTTGCAGGAAAAACTATACTCTTAAGTCAATTGGCTGATGATACAACTTTATTCTTACAAGATAAGGGTCAAATTGATATTGCACTTAAACTTTTAAATACCTTTTCTGTAGCCTCTGGTCTTAAACTTAACTTGTCTAAATGTGAACTTCTCCCAATTAATAATTGCAATGATTTATCTCTTTCTGGAATTCCTGTAAAGTCTGAAGTTAAATATCTTGGGGTCACCATAGTTAAAGAGCAGACAGCAAGAGTTAACAAAAACTTTAATCCAATTATACTCTCCTGCCAGCAAAGATTTAATCTATGGTTACAGAGAGACCTGACTATCACCGGTCGAATACTGCTGGCCAAAACTGAAGGTCTTTCTCGACTTGTCTATGCAAGTTCAGCCCTTAATGTCCCAAATAGCCGTTGCACTGAAATTGATCGTATACTCTTTAATTTCATTTGGAAAAAA
Source organism: Fundulus heteroclitus (assembly GCF_011125445.2). Taxonomy (NCBI): domain Eukaryota; kingdom Metazoa; phylum Chordata; class Actinopteri; order Cyprinodontiformes; family Fundulidae; genus Fundulus; species Fundulus heteroclitus. Next base: position 29,611,959 of record NC_046364.1, read on the forward strand.
AAGCCCCATCTTATTAAGAAGAATGTCATGATCAATAAACTAAATTCGGGTGGATTTAATGTTCTGGACTTTAATACCCTGCATTCTACATTCAAAGTTAAGTGGATCCAAAGATATTTGAAAACGCCTAATTCAATGTGGCATTGGATTCCTACACAAGTCTTTAAATCCTTGGGGGGGCTAGACTTTTTATTAAGATGTAACTACAAAATAGAAAAGCTTCCTGTTAATCTATCCTGCTTCCATAAACAACTGCTTTTATCCTGGACTTTGGTTTATAAACATAACTTTTCCCCTCATAACTGTTATATTTGGAATAACCAAAATATTTGTTTCAAGCATAAATCCTTATTTCTTCAGAAATGGATGGACAATGATATCTTATTTGTTAAACAATTATTCAATGAGGATGGTCAACTATTTAATTATGGTGAATTTCTTGGTAAATATAACTTCCCTGTGACCCCTAAAGAATTTGCCATCGTCTTTGATGCTATTCCTGCAGGTTTAAAATTTCTTATATCAACATCAGGTGGCGCCATTGTCCAGCGTCCAAGTTTTCCAGAATTATTTATTGGTAATTCAGATCCATTTCTTAGTATTAAAACTGGAAATAAACATATAAGAGAAATAATCCAAAGGAATACTGTTTGCAAACCTGCCTCAATATTTTTTTGGAACAATCTTTATTCAGATATCAATTGGGAACAAACATGGTTGTTGCCAAGAAAGTTTTTTGTATCAAATAAAGTACGGGAAGTTTCCCTTAAAATTTTACACAGGTGTTATCCTGTAAATTCAGTATTGAACAAATATATTGCAGATATTGATCCTCTTTGTTCCTTCTGTCACATTGAACAAGAAACACTGACCCACCTTTTTTGGGAATGCTCTTTTAGCAAAATCTTTTGGTGTGACTTCAATAATTTTGTCAACAAGAAATGTAATATACTTATTCTATTGAATATTAAACATGTTCTCTTTGGTATTTCCAATTACAGTAAGTCTGGGAAAGATTATATTATAAATTTTCTTATTTTGTTAGCCAAATTTCACATACATGTTTGTAAATTTGCTAAAAACAAACCCAACCTCACTGTTTTTAGAGCTTATGTAAAAGGTTTTTTGGACTCCTTAAAAATATGCACCAATTCTAAAGCTATAAAACTTCTAACTCTAAGAGATGAAGTTGATTTATAATCTGTAATTTCCTTTGTCTGTTTCAAGGAATCTTGTGATTCTGTTACCCCAGCACCTCGAGCATACTACTGTCTGCAATTGTATATTCTTTATCTGTAAATAAAGTTTGTATTAAAAAAAAAAAAAAAAAAAAAGACCCCTTGCAACCACGTGACTCCGTTACCCAGAACCCCTTGCGTGGCGGCCATATTGGTTGGCACGCCATTTGTTGTTTTTTTTTTTTTTTTTTTTTATTTTTTTTTATTTTTTTTTTTATTGCAAATGGTACAAAATACAAAACAATGACAGGGCGAATTGTACATGCATTTTACGTTTAAATAACTTCTTAACAGAAAAAGTCATGACAGTGACCTGTCATACCATAATATGGGGCATCTTCGAGCAAGTATAAAATAATTAAAAACCATGAAATAATACAGAAACAAGACATCATAAACGTTACATTGTTTACACACCTGAATTGTGTCTGAAATAAAATTATAACAAAACTGTACAAAAGTAAAATAATAGAATAAAATAATAACAAAGGGCAATTTTATATCAAATTAAAGTTTTCCAACAAGGATGATACTTTAAGAGCGGGTTTGGAATTAGTCAGTCTCAGCGATTTATAAAATAAATCAAAGTCATTTTTCCAATGGCAAAAAGTAGGTTTTGTCTTAAAATACCTACATCTATGAATGAAAAATTTTCCCAACAGTATAAGGTAATTTACTAAATATTCAAGAGCCTTATTCTCATTTTCTAAACCAAATAAAATACTTGTTTCAGATAGTGGCGACAAAACAATGTTCTTCCAGTTAAGCCAATTTTGGAAATCTTTCCAAAATTTAAAAATTGATTCACAAAAAAAGAATAGATGTTTCAAACTCTCCACATTTCTCATGCAAAAAACACAATCTTCTGTATCAAACTTAAACTTAGATGTCAGAAATTCTTTAGTTGGATATATTTCATTGATAATTTTGAATTGCATCTCTTTCGCTTTTGGTGGCAGAGGGTAAGTTATGTAATTAGTTCTTATTTTAATGATCTGATCTGCTGTAAAGTCCTTTAGAATGTAATGTCTTCTAATTGGGTTTGGGAAAAGTTCTTTTATGAAGAAATTCCTCAACATCTTATTGTTGCATCTAATATCTTGAATCTGAATATCTTCGATCTGCAATGATCCCAGTACAGGTGAAATGTCTGAGTATAACAAAATATTTTTAACTAGGGAACTAAACGAATAGGGTATAGATTTTAACAGTTTGTTATACAGTTTTTCGGAGCAATTTATGTTGTACTGGACACAAAAACGACCAAAATCCAAAAAGTTCCCCTCTGAATCCATTAAGTGACTAACAGACCAGATGCCTTTAGCATACCACTCCCTTTCGAATACTGACTTTCTGTTGACTAATACATATCTGTTATTCCAAATAGGAATGTTGTGTGGAGTAAAATTATGTTTATAAATCAATTTCCAATACAAGAGTACTTGCTGATGAAACGCAGAAAGTTTGATTTGCAATGAATTACAACCAAAGTCACAACGTAAAAGAAAATCAATTCCTCCCATTTTTTTCAAAAATAAAATTGGGGATCATAAACCAAAAGGAATCTGTATTTTTAAGAAAACTTTTTAGCCATTTTAGTTTAAGGACCCCGTTCATTACATCAAAATCAATAACATTTAATCCTCCTTCAACCAATGATTTAACAACATCATCTTTTCTTATGTAATGGCATCTATTCCTCCAAATGAATTTCAGAAGAATATCATTAGTTCTCTTGATTAACTCCCTCGATACCGGTAGAGAAGAGGCCGGGTAAATTATTCTAGAAAGACCCTCCATTTTGGACAATAACACTCTACCAAATAAAGAAATGTCTCTCCTTAACCAGCTGTTTAAAATAGATTTACAGTTATCCAATTTCTTCACAAAGTTCAAATTCTCATTTATTTTCATATTTTTTTTGGAAATAACTATACCTAAATATTTTACCTCTGATTTAATGTTAATATTGTATAGGGATTGAAATGTTGGGTTGTGTAGTGGCAATAGTTCACATTTATTTAAATTTAGGTTTAAACCTGAAACAGAGAACTGATTTATTAACTCTAGAGCTAATTGAATTTGTCCTTCATTTTTTAAAAACAGAGTGGTATCGTCAGCTAATTGACTGATTTTAATTTGTTTATTCAACACTGAAATACCTTGGATATCACTGTTCTTAATACGAATTGAAAGAATTTCTGCAACCAGAATAAACAATAAGGGGGAGCATCCACATCCTTGTCGTATACCTCTTCTAATCTCAAACCTACGGCAAGTACCTCTTCCATAAGTAACAGAACTATTTATTCCTTTATATAAAATAGCAATCGCTTTAATAAATTTATCACCAAATCCAAAATGATGCAGAGTTTTTAGCATAAATGTGTGCTTCAAGGAATCGAATGCTTTATAAAAATCTAAAAAAAGAATAAAACCCTCTTTTTGTATCACTTCTTTATACTCTATTAAGTCTAGTACTAATCTAATATTATTGTGAATGGATCGTCCTTTCAAGAAACCTGATTGTGATTCACCAATAACTGCTGAAAGGCCTTCTTTAAGTCTAGCAGCAATAGCTCCTGAGAATATTTTATAATCAACGTTAAGCAGTGTTATCGGTCTTAAATTGTCCAACAACCTTTGATCTTTTCCAGATTTAGGAATTAAGGTTATCAGCCCCTGCTTCATACTTGCTGTCAATTCTCCATTCTCCAGACATTCCTTAATGACTTTAAAAAGGATTTCCCTAATATCAGCCCAAAAATGTTGATAAAAATTGGTTGTGAGGCCGTCTGTTCCTGGGCTTTTGTTCAGTGACATTTTGCCAATAGCTGCATCTAATTCCTCAATCCTAAATTCAGACTCACATGAACTTTTCCAGGATTCACCAATTTGTGGAATGAATTCTTTAATTAGATCAAATATTGAATCGTCATCATCTCCAAAAGAACTAGAGTCGTAAAGGGTAGAGTAAAAATTGAAAATCTCATTTTCAATGTTGGATGGATCTTTACATTCTGTTCCATTAATTAAGAGACAAGCAACTGAATTTCTTTCCTGTCTACTTTTTTCTAACTTGCAAAAATATGCTGAATTCTTTTCCCCTTCCTCTAACCATTTTGCTTTGGATCTTATGAAAGCTCCCTTAGCTTTTTCCAAATAGAGTTTATCTAGCTGATTTTGTAGCTGAATTAACCTGTCCTTATTCTGGTCATTATCATCCACTGAACCACAGTATTGGGAAATATCCCTTAGTATGTTGCTTTCATATTCTTTTCTTTTTCTCTGTAGAGTTTTACTAAAGTAAATTGAAAATTCTCTAATTTTAAATTTAATATACTCCCATTTACTTACAAAATTTTCAAATGTTTCATCCCTTTCAATACTGTGAATAATTTCCCTTGCTTTTGAACAGTAATCATTGTTAATCAATAAATTAGCATTAAATTTCCAGTAGCTTTTGTTATTATGTGATCTTGTGGAGGGTTGTAGTGTTAGGGTTATGCAGCAGTGATCTGAAAGTGGAGCTTTAGAGATGGTTACAGATGAAACAAGCCTGGATATTTCAAAACTAACAAGCCAGTAATCAATTCTAGATTTGATATTATCATTTGGTTTAAACCATGTGAACTCTTTTCTATCAGGATTTTTCTCTCTCCAGATATCAATCAGATTATTTCTAGCCATGAAATCATAGATTATCTCGTTGAGTCTTGTTCTGCCTGTTCTTGAGGGCCATCTATCATTCCATTCATCTGGACTCATATTCCAGTCTCCCCCAAACACCAAATAGCTCGTGGGATAAAGAGTTTTAAGTTCCATTATGACTTTGGTTATTTTAACCAGTAAACTTTTATTTTGCATTTCGTTATTGTATCCATAGACATTTGTAATAAAAAATAACCTATCCTCTTTTTTAACAACCACAATTAACCAATGACCTGCCACATCTGCTCTGTGTGTTAAAATCTCCCCTGAAAACTTGTTAAAGCAGATAGCAACACCAGCTGACTTATTTGAGCCATGGCTGAATAACATCCTGTCGCCCCATTGGTTAGTCCAGAACGTTTCATCCACTTCTGCTGAATGAGTTTCTTGTAATAGAAAACAGTGACAGTTTTGCCCTTTACAAAACAAAAAGAGTGCTTTTCTTTTCACAATGTCTTTGATGCCCCGAACATTTAAGAAACCGAATGAAAAAGTATTGTTCATAACGAGAACTTAAAACGCTTAGAAACACAACAATTATAAGTTGAACTGCTCACCCAACTAACAGCAGATGGCTTCCTTCCCTAACAAACCAGTGTGTCCCGTCTTTATGTCATTCTGAAAACTTATCCGTCTGCCTCTCTTAGCCGTCTCCAATCCTGCGTCCCTCAATGAAGCCGTGTGGACCTCGGAAAAAGGCTTGTTTCCCTGCGCGCCTGGCCTGCTCGATCTGTGGCCACAGCCTTCTCCTCTCCTCCAGATCTTCTTTTGGCATCATCTCAGCAAGCTGGATCCCTGCTTCCTTGCAAACTGTCGAGCCTTTGCTTCTCTTCCAGATGTCTTCTTTCACTCGTCTGTGTGTGAAGAGAATTAAGACGTGTCGTTTTCTGTTGTCGGTCTTCCTTCCAAGCCGATGCACTATGTCCACCGCCTCTTCAATTTTCCCCTTTAGGTCGGGAACAATTTTCTGGAGAATGTGGACCACTCTTGTTCGGATGTCCTCTCCCTCTCTTTCCTCCAAACCTTTGATGCGGAGACACCATCTCATTCTATATCGTTCTTGCTCTCTGACTCGTTCTGTCAACTCAGCAACTTCTTTCTTCAAGGAAACATTTTGCTCCTCTAATTTTTTCACACTTTTTTTGCAGTCCTGCACTTCTTCTGTATTAAACTGCACCGCTTTTGCTAAGCTAGCAAGCATTGTGCCACTCTGCCTCATTTGCTCCTTCATATCCACAAGCTGATTCTCCACTCTCTTTTCAAGATTTAGAATAGCTTGAAGAATGGCTTCATTTGAGACGGGAGATTCGCTTGTTTCATCTGGCTTTGTTTTCTTTCCTGTCTGAGTCTTACTTGGAGTCGGAGGAGCAGAGTTGCCTTCACGCTCCCTCTTGTTTAACTGAGACACCTCCATCGCATAGTCGTGTTCCACATTCTTGCCGACTCGGTCAAGTTTTGGCTCTCTTTCACATTCTTTAAGATCCAGTTTAAGCTTGGCAGGTTTTATGACTTTCTGAGGCTCCATGATAAACTTTTAGGCTGGAAAAGTTACCGAAGTTTGGGCAAAATTCTGGGACCTTCTGGAAAGAACGTCTGCTCAGTCCGCCATCTTAACTCCGCCCCCTGGCACGCCATTTGACGAAATGACGAGTTCTCCGAGAAGGACCTCGCTGCAGCCTTGCGGAAAGGGGCGGGGACGGACCACTGTCAGTCCCATACCTTATATGGAAATGGGATTATTGCACTCCGGAAATGAAGGGGGCGCTATTTTCATTATCACTAGTACCTTAAAGAAGCGGAGTTGAGAAGTCGATTAAAAGAAGTAGAGGTTCTTCCACTGATGTTCGGCACACGATCCATAATGCAAAACCTACGAAGTCAGCAAAAGGTATTTTTACCTTCTTAAAACTTGTTTTCACATAGTAAATCATTTTTTAGATTAGGTTTAAAATATAATTAACAGCTGTAGACAAGTGAAATTCGTAATTTATACAGCGAAGGCTAACATGTAGCATAGATAATTATTTTCCTGCAGGGCACCATTAGATGGAATTTGTTTGTTATTTTAATCACACAGATCCACGCATCTATCTATTTGCAACATATTGATGTCCCCCTTGCTCATACAATGCCGATGAGTCGCACAAGGTACAGAACCATATAGCAAAAGCTGCTATGGCTCAACATAACGGTATGTAAAGTAACACTTGAAAAATATAAAATATTTTTTTTACATGCTTATCAGTTTTCAAGTGTTTTTCTTTTATTTTTAAATGTGTTTTTGGAACATGAATGTTACATTTCTGGAAAGTCAAATATTTTTTATAAACTAACAGCTGTCATCATATGTGGGTGTAGTACCCAGATTTGATGCTCTAATAACGAGTAGCACTGCTTCAATATATTTTTAATAAGTAACTGTGCAAAAAAACAAAAACAAAAATACACACAAGTAAGAGTAACAAAGTATTTTGTGAGATGGCTATTATTAAGTCCTGTTTTACTGATCATAATGTGCGATGTAATATTGCCCATTTATTTTAGAAGACATGAATAAAAATGAAGTTATGTACACTGTTCGGCATTTTCTAACCAAAAATGAAAAATATTATTACAAGAAAACAAATTAAGGTTAGAAGAAACCTAGCATGAACAACATTTATCTGTGTATCGTGTTTTATTTTTTTGTAGGTTAAAATGTGTTCTTCATTCAGTTAAATTACACGCATTGGGTTGCGTATCAACAAATTTACTCAAGATTACAACATAAGGAAAAATAGACCTATTTTTTTTATTTTTTTTGTCAAACGTTACAGAATAATTGAGTAAATCTAATTAGTTAATACCTGCCCTTGGCTGTTTGAGCAATATCACTTTTACAATTTCAATTAATTTTTTGCAGAATATATATCTGTTAACTGGAAGCCATTGTGACTTCTAAAATTAATTGTTAAATCCTACAAAGCAGTAACAATAAAGTTAAAAAATCTACAGTGATTAATTTCAAACATGCCTTTTTTATACCAATCATTTGTATATTTCCTGATGAGTACTAACCTTTTCCTTTTATGTCAGTAGCTATTACGATTTGTCCTTAAATTTACGTTAAAGTTAAATTTACAATGTGCAAATGACACTAAAACCCTAAATGATTTAAAACAAAAATTAAATTCATTATTTGGACAGCATTTTTTATACCATTAGAGATGGAAAGGATAAGATCTTGAGCGATATAAAGTATTAACTAGCGTTTAATGCTCTTCACCATGCAGGTGCAAAGGATATCGCCAATCTTACAGGTAAGATTCACTCATAATTACGTGTCATAGCTATTCTTCTGGTATGACTGTCTTGCAATGCACCTGTTTTTTTAATTTTTTTTATTTTCAGATGCCTTTGAATGGACTTGAAGCTGTTCTCCAGGAGGTGGTACTAGCACAGGGAGACACAGCTTACCTCACCCTGGCATGCCAAGACACACCTTGGCATCGACCTTCAAGTGCTTTGAAGCCATTGTGTCTGACCCAGTTTCCGGGAAGAAGACTCACTTTGCTTGGCTGGATGGTAAGGACCTTTGAATATTTTCACTTTAAACATGCAAAATTAGATTTGAACTACGTGAAATATATTTTTTATTAACAGGTGAGATCCACTGGGATAAATTTTAAGAGTCATTCAAAGCAGAAAATCGGATTCCTTTTGGGGTCGAAACGTGTTCTTCCTGCAACCGGCCATATAAAGACTGTGTGGGCTTCACCAGAAATGGAAGGGGAGTACCCTCGTTACTACTGTGATGCCATACCCGGACGCTGCCCTGAAAGTCAATAATGAATGAATCAGTTGTTTTCCATATTTCTGTTGTCACACATTGTTCGTTTTTTTTTTTGTGTGTGTGACATGCCATTTTAAAACATTTCTGATGAAGCACATTTGCCTTTTAACTTGTGCGGTCATTCGTTTTGAGTTATTTCAATATTATGTAAATTTTTGAATGTTCTTTTTGTTGTAGCTCATTCATTCATTTAGTTTTCATAGAAATATTGTAGGTTCCAGAAAAAGTTACATTGTGGCTGTAAGATGTTCTAAAGAGAGTAGAACCAATAAAGTTATTGTAACTATACTGTAACAGCATTGTTTAACATTTTGATAATCTTGTTTTAAAAATTTGACATACAATCAAAGTTAATAACTTGCAATATTTTATATGTTTAAATAAAATGTTTCCTAAAATCTTTGAAAAATGACTGGAATCAATAGAAATTTTCTTTACAAATCCGACATACAGCTAAGTTGTTTATGTTTTACCAGTCAGAATTAGATTTTTTTTTTTGTAATAAAGCAAGCACAGAGAAAAACATTGTTCGGTTACATAGTCATATTGCAAACATATGATTAATGTATGCTGAACAAAGGTGGAGACCAGATGGAGGTGAGGAAAGCTCAGGTGAGGAGCAATTGCACACATCAAGCCGGACTTTATGAAGGGTGGAGGAGATGAGACCGCCGCCGTTAGGCTGGGACAGAGGTGCATGATCAAGTGATTCGCTGAGCAGATAAGATGAAGATAGTTATAGTTAGAATTTACACATTGGTTTAACTTAAGTAACCAGTGACTTTATTCAAAAAGGTTTTCATATAGAAAAAAAACCCTCATCCACAGCGGATCATTCTCTCTGCCGGTTACCAGCACCATGTCTACTGACGGATTCCGAGCGCCAAAGATTATTTCTTGTCAAATAAACTTTCTAAAACCTATCTCTGTGTGAGTCTTTCCAGGTTGAAGCTACATTTAAAGTTTCAAATGAATCCCTTTTGGTTTAGCAAAAAGTGGATATTTAAGGTATTTGGAGCGCAGTTTATGAATCGATTGCAATTGGTAGAATTGATGTGGAAATTCTAAATGGAATAGTGGGACACCAATCAGTTTTATGTAGAAAAGTTTCCAATGAGACATTATGGTAAACAATGATAATAGTTGAGCCAGGTCGCCTGCAAAGAAGTATATCTTAGTTTTCGGAATGCCACTTGTTAGAAGTTCAAAAGTCATTTGGTTTGTTTGTAAATTGTATTCACAATGTGAATAATAAGAGAAATATTTGGCAAATAAACAGAACAAAAGTGCACTGTAAATGGACATACTAAATTGGACAAAATTGTTGTCTAAATGTCTTACCGACCAAACCTCTTTTCTATCTAGTCCTTATTAAATAAGGCAAAGGCTATTATATTTTAGATTTGAATTTATTTATTTTAAGAGTACCATTCAAACATCAAAATCTGTTATTCGAACTTCAGCACTAGCAAGTATTTGGTTATATCTGTTTTCTTACTCAACGCTGGAGATAGGCACCAACCACCCCCGCGACCCCATAAGGGATTAAGTGGGTCAGAAAATGGATGGATGGATGTTTTCTTAATCTGCGATGGACTGGGAATCTGTCCAGGATCCACCGCAGCAGCCCTAACGATCCCACTATAGGGATAGGTGTGGATGGATAAATGTGTTGTAAATGTAATGTACATTTGTCTCTAAAATATTAATTTGATTTATGGTTGGCAAACAAATGGCGTTATTAATATTATAATTATTATAACACGGCTGGTACAGGAAATAGTGTCACTGGCGCCCCCTTAATTTCCGGAGTGGAATGGTCCCATTTCCATATAAGGTATGAGACTGACAGTGGTCCGTCCCCGCCCCCTTTCCGCAGGCTGCAGCGAGGTGTACTTGAGTTCTCCACGTATTTTTCTTCTTTAGATAATGTATCACAAGATCGTTTTAAGAGTAAGTTGATGGTTGATGATATCAGATTGCCAGATCCACACAGCAAAAGCCTGAAGGGACGGAGCGAGTCTGTGAAATGCTGGCCAAGGGTTTCGTACCGCGACACAGCTGCTTTATAAACACGCAGGCCAGTACGGACAAGAGAGCACGAAAGCCCCTGAAACCACTGGACGGCTGCAATTATTTTATATCAGGAAAAAGGCTCCATCAAACGCCCGCGACGCCATGAGGGATTAAGAGGGTCAGAAAATGGATGGATGTATGTTCAGACATGTTTGTGCAACAGCACAAAGCAGAGAGGAAGACCCGCCCGGTAGGTTAAAAAAACATCACTCACTACGGATTATTTTGGTGTTTTTGTCTTGTTAAAATGGGTGGGGGTGTCGGCGACATTGCAGCGTAAACACAGAAGTACTAGCGCCCATGAACGGGCGGAGGGGAGGTGGCGATCGTTACACTGGCCGGAGAGCCGCCGCTGTCCGGAGCAGCAGGAAGCGGGTGCTGCTCCGGACAGCGGCGGAGGCAGCAGCCGCGGTGGCTCTCCGGCCCGTGTAGCGCTACACGGGCCGGAGAGCCACCGCGGCTGCTGCCTCCGCCGCAGCCGGAGAGCCACCGCTGTCTGAAGCAGCAACAGCTACACGGGCCGGAGAAGCCGCTGTTGCTGCTTCAGACAGCGGCGGAGGGGAGGTAGCTATCGCTACACGGGCCGCTTCTCCGGCCCGTGTAGCGATAGCTACCTCCCCTCCGCCGCTATTTAAGTAGAACAATGACTAGAGCAGAATTAAGTTGTAATTTACCGGAGATGAAGTGTAGACTGCAAATTCTCTCGTAGTATGATCGCTCCCCCAGTCCATTGGGAGTGTCTGCCTGCGCTCTTTTCATTGAAAATATCCAATTCTTTCTTCTTTCCTCATCCTTCGGTAAACGACAGAAACGTACATCCAACGATTTGGAATGCCTCTCTGTGCAACCGGGAGCGCAACAAGTCGTAGGCATTGCTTAGATTCCAAAAATAAACTAACTAAAAGTACGCTCTAAATCACCCGTTTTGTCATGTAGTAGATGGGCTGTCAGGCTAGCCTGCCCACCAAGATGGAGGCGCGCACCCCCGATCACGTGACTGTGACGTCAGATGCAAGATGTCTTCTCTTGATCTCAGTCGTTTTTGGTGATTGGATATAGGGCAACTTATTAATGTCATGTTCATCAGATACGGGCTCGTGCTTTCGTTTCTGGGCAGCATTTATTCGCTTCCTGTCGGTAAATCGGCGATAACAGGTCGGGTGGTAGCCAATGTGGCTTGGTATATCATCAAATTCGAAGGAGAGGAGGGGAAGCGCGTTATCGGCAATCGTCCGTTCATCGCCGGCTAAATCAGCCCAAACACGGCAAAAACTACGAAAAGTTTCCCACCTCGTTTGAGTAAATGGTTCTGTGTGTTCTCCGTCATTCCCGGCAACATGCAAAAGGCATTCACATTCCATATTTACAATGTTTCCGCTGGATTTTCTTCCTATCCCGAATAAACACATTTGTTTACTATGAGCGCCGCCATGTTGTTTGATGACGTCACGACCTACTTAGGTCACCTGATTGGTTAAGCAGCGGCCGGTCGCGACCTAAATATTACGACATTTTCTCGTCTTAAACTGGCTGTAACTTGCCTTGTGCGCGATTTTGTGTGGAGAACTTTTTATTCTAGGCATTTGAATATATGATCTATCATTTAAGACAATAATAGAGTAGTTCCACGAATACAGGAACGAAAGTGAACGCTACAGTTTTCAGCTACCGGCCTATATGGTCAACTATATATTTTCTCCTTCTGTTACAATTTTTAATCGATACGTTTTTACTGTTAGCCGAAGAACTGGCACTTCTTCATGGCCGTTAACTTGTTGCCAGGCAACAAGGCGATGGTTTTGCATAGCACTCTGGGTAATATAGTTCTTCATTAAAACTATCAAATCGGAGACTTAAACTGGATAAAACCTGTATAAATGAAGTATATACAATGATGGGACTCTTGATAAAACATTATAAATATATATTTTTTTGTTTTTAGGTTTGATTTATGATGTTTTAGTTCGTCTTGTGATTTCGCTCCCTCAGTGGTAAAGTCCACCCCCCCACACACACAGCCTAATGGAACAGTCCACTTTAAGTCTTGGAACGAACCTTCCGAACTTTTCTCATTTTGTCTTCCATCGAAGATAGCCGACATTTCCAAATTTCCGTTGAAGTCAATACCACGACGAAAACATGGTAAGAGTAGTTTTAAAGGTTTAAGGAGAGTTTTATTGGAATGTAAGCTTATAGAGTTATTTCAGGGAAGATGAACCGGTTGTTCATTGTGTCAAAAACGACAGTTTTAACTCCGCAGAAGCGTAGCGAAGAAGATTTTAGTTCACTTACTGATTTTTCCTGACGTCTTTAGGCACAAAAATACTTAGTCAGACTTTATTCAATAAATTATTTTCGTTCAGCTGCACATTAACGGTGCACATTTGAGCTAAATTACGTTTCACTGCTCCCGAGTAGAAAGAGAACCATAAATATCGATACGGTATAAAATAATTGAAAGTATAACATATAATAAGGAGAAAATTTCGTCATTTTTAGGTTTATCTGGGCTTTTTTTCTGAAGACTGCTTTAATATTCACCGTTATTGCCGTTAGTCAGTCTTTGTGCCTTTTTAAAACTGATCCAACGTCTCTAACGGTTTTAGTTCCCGCCGTTGATCCAAACGGTCGCGATGCCAGTCACGTGATCAGGGAACCCGTTTGAAAAACGCAGAACTCGGAGAACCCAAATGGATTTCCCTTTAAAGTTCTGCTGCTGCTTGATTAACACCGGTTCTGTCTCCACCGGTATCCATGTTCTGCCTAAGCAACAACTTTGGACCAGCGGACAGAACCGGCTGACTGAGCTGGGGGCGGGTTTAGTCGGACTCGGACCCCCCCCCCCCCCCCCAATAAAAATGATCATGGTTTTTATGTTATTTTATCATTTCAATTTCCCCACTGAGGAAGAATAAATCATGATTTGCATTCTAGAGAAAGAGGAAATGCAGCCAGGAGCCAATCAGGGTCATGTGTGGCTCCAGGTCATTTCAGGCTGAAATGTCCCAAAGTTAGCTGGCATGGAAAGCACATTTCAGGCCATCTTTGCTAAGAAGTCATTTGTTTTGTGGCTTTTTTCTCTGCCACCAGCTTAAGAAATCCCCGTCATCTTCAGAAAATCTGATGAAAAATAGAAATTCTGCTGCAAATGAAAGAAAAAGATGGTTTATTTCTGTCCCTGTTCTAGTAAAGATGAGCAGCTCAACCTTGTCATGGAAACCACACCATTAGCACACATTAGCTAATTGAAGTATTTTGCAGCATTTTTAGTTATTTTGCGATCATCGTTTTTAAAAACCAGCTGAAAGCCGTTTGATCTTTTAACTTTCCTTCCTTCCTCCTCCAGCGTGAGTGCATCTCCGTCCACGTGGGCCAGGCCGGCGTCCAGATCGGGAACGCCTGCTGGGAACTCTACTGCCTTGAACATTAATAATGCTCATGTCTTATTTTCCACAGTTGACAGGCTAACAAATCCTCCTGTGTCAGTGACTTCCGAACTCCACTCCACCAGGGCCTGCAACGAATTTGCTAACTTCTTTACTGAAAAAATCCTAAAAATTAGAGGATCACTTTGTACTACCATATCAACACCAGAACCAATGCTTTATTCAGCTGGAACTATTTCTGACAAAATGTCCCATTTCAGCGAAATAAACCACATAAGCTTAGAGCAGATCATTCAGCAGTTAAGTTCCTCCTCCAGCTGCCTTGATGTTCTACCCACAGCTTTCTTTAAAAAAGTTTTACCTGTAATAGCGTCTGATTTGACTCAGATAATAAACGCGTCCCTTCTGTCAGGTGTTTTCCCCCAGTCCCTAAAAACAGCAATTATCAAACCACTGCTGAAAAAGAACAATTTAGACAAACTTCTACTCCAGAACTACAGGCCCATCTCAAACCTCCCCTTTATCAGTAAGATTATTGAAAAAGTTGTATTTCAACAATTAAACACCTTCTTAACAACGACCAGCCGCTTTGATGGTTTCCAGTCAGGTTTCCGTGCTCACCACAGTACAGAGACCGCCCTTATCAAGGTTTTTAATGACATCCATATAAATACAGACTGTGGAAGAACCACCGTGCTGGTACTATTGGACCTTAGTGCAGCATTTGATACTGTTGATCACTCCATTCTGTTAGAACGCCTGGAGAACTGGGTCGGCCTCTCTGCTACAGCTCTCCACTGGTTTAAATCCTACTTAAAGGACAGGGACTTTTTTGTATCAGTAGGTAACTTTACATCGAAGATTACAAAAATCACATGTGGGGTTCCCCAAGGGTCCATCCTGGGTCCCCTCCTCTTCAATATCTACATGCTCCCTCTAGCCCAGATAATAAAAAATAACAACATCAGCTACCATAACTATGCAGACGACACACAGCTCTACATCACCATGTCACCAGGTGACTATGAACCAATTCAAGCACTGAGTAAATGCCTAGAAGAAATCAATGCATGGATGTGTCAAAATTTTCTTCAGTTGAACAAAAACAAAACAGAAGTAATAATATTTGGACCAATAGAGGAGAGATCAAAAGTTAGGTCACAGCTTCAGTCGCTTCAGCTAAAAACCACTGATCAGGCCCGAAATCTGGGAGTAGTGATGGACCCAGACCTGAACCTCCAAAAGCATCTAAAGACAATTACAAGGTCAGCTTTCTACCACCTGAAGAACATTTCTAGGATTAAAGGACTGATGTCTCAGCAGGATCTGGAAAAACTAATCCATGCGTTTATTTTTAGTAGAATTGATTACTGCAACGGTGTTTTTACAGGTCTGCCTAAAAAGTGGATCAGACAGCTGCAGCTGATCCAGAACGCTGCTGCCCGCGTTCTCACTAAGACTAAGAAAGTAGAGCACATAACCCCAGTTCTAAAGTCCTTACACTGGCTCCCTGTATCTCAGAGAATAGACTTTAAAATACTTCTGTTAGTCTATAAATCTCTAAATGGCTTAGCACCTAAATACATCACAGACTTGTTATCAGCGTATAAACCCTCCAGACCACTCAGGTCTTCTGGCTCCAGCCTACTCTGCATACCTAGAACCAGAACTAAACAAGGAGAAGCAGCATTTAGTTCCTATGCTCCACTTATCTGGAACAAACTTCCTGAAAACTGTAAAAGTGCAGAAAGCCTGAGTTCCTTTAAATCAAGATTAAAAACACATTTGTTTAGAATTGCCTTTGAATGTTCAAGTTAAAATGTTTTACTGTTTTCAAATGTTCTTTTTTGTTTCTACACTATCCCTACTTGCTTTTATTCTGTTTTATTTTCCAATATTTTAATCATGTAAAGCACTTTGCATTGTCTCTGTACTGAATTGTGCTATATAAATAAATTTGCCTTGCCTTGCCTTGCCTTGAACACGGGATCCAGCCGGACGGCCAGATGCCGAGCGACGTGACCATCGGAGGAGGAGACGACTTGTTCAACACCTTCTTCAGTGAGACCGAGGCGGGGAAGCACGTCCCCAGAGCCGTCTTTGTGGACCTGGAGCCCACCATCATCGGTGAGTAGCATCTTTTTTGGCCTCAGTCGTAACCGAAGCCACTAAATTGTTGATTAAAACGAGCGTCTCTCCTCAGATGAAGTGCGCACCGGCACCTACAGGCAGCTGTTCCACCCCGAGCAGCTGATCACCGGGAAGGAGGACTCCGCTTACAACTACGCCCGGGGACACTACACCATCGGGAAGGAGATGATTGACCCGGTTCTGCACAGGATCCGCAAAATGGTGGGTAGACGCGTGTGTGTGTGAGGACCATGTTAACTGGTTCTGGTGAGCGTGAGTTGAATAATGCAGCTGCCTCTGAAGTGGGCTGAGAAACGTTCTGAAGCCTCCATCTTGGTTGTGTGTCCTCAGGCGGACCAGTGCACCGGGCTTCAGGGCTTCCTGGTCTTCCACAGCTTCGGTGGAGGAACCGGCTCCGGTTTCACCTCCCTGCTGATGGAGCACCTGTCCGTGGACTACGGCAAGAAGTCCAAGCTGGAGTTCGCCGTCTACCCGGCGCCTCAGGTGTCTACGGCCGTGGTGGAGCCCTACAACACCATCCTCACCACCCACACCACCCTGGAGCACTCGGACTGCGTCTTCATGGTGGACAACGAGGCCATCTTCGACATCTGCCGCAGGAACCTGGACATCGGCCGTCCCACCTACACCAACCTGAACAGGCTGATCAGCCAGATCGTGTCCTCCATCACCGCGTCTCTGCGCTTCGACGGCGCTCTGAACGTGGACCTGACTGAGTTCCAGACCAACCTGGTGCCGTACCCCCGGATCCACTTCCCCCTGGCCACCTACGCCCCGGTCATCTCCGCCGAGAAGGCGTACCACGAGCAGCTGACTGTGGCCGAGATCACCAACGCCTGCTTCGATCCGGCCAACCAGATGGTGAAGTGCGACCCTCGCCACGGCAAGTACATGGCGTGCTGCCTGCTGTACCGTGGCGACGTGGTGCCCAAAGACGTCAACGCCGCCATCGCCGCCATCAAGACCAAGCGCAGAATCCAGTTCGTGGACTGGTGTCCCACCGGCTTCAAGGTGGGCATCAACTACCAGCCTCCCACGGTGGTTCCTGGAGGAGATCTGGCCAAGGTGCAGAGGGCCGTGTGCATGCTCAGCAACACCACGGCCATCGCCGAGGCCTGGGCCCGGCTCAACCACAAGTTTGACCTCATGTACGCCAAGAGGGCCTTCGTCCACTGGTACGTGGGCGAGGGCATGGAGGAGGGGGAGTTCTCCGAGGCCCGCGAGGACATGGCCGCCCTGGAGAAGGACTACGAGGAGGTGGGGGTCGACTCCATCGAGGGAGAAGATGAGGAGGGGGAGGAGTACTAGACGGGCCGGCCGGTCCAAAGCCTCCGTGTTTTCCTTTCAGTCTGTTCAAGCAAAAGTCACCAAAGTCTTTCTTTCTCTTCCTCTGAGCTTCATCCGCTCACACGTTGTTTAACAAAAAGTTTTATTAACATTTTAAATTCTTTTAAGGTAAGAAAGTTCTGCATTTTACCTGTAAATTCTCCCTGTGGCTCTTGAGCAAGGCAGCAGCAACAGAAAAATCTATTTCATCTTAATCTGTCCTCAAGGTCCAGTGGAATAAAAGCAAAAAAATATTAAGTCTCCTTTGTCGCTCTTTATTGAAGTTTGTCCAACTGAAAGTCTCCTTTGAAGCAGCAGCGCTGTCTAACTTTTAGCCACCAGGGGGCGCTGGACCTGCAACTTGCTGCTCTATAAATAGAAAGTCTATGGAGCAGCAGCTTAAGAAGTCATGGAGTTATTTAGAAAGACGAGGCCTCGTTCTCCTTCTGGATTAAATCCTCCATCAGAACCAGAACTTGGTTCTGATGGAGGATTTTCAGCAGTTCTGGACTGGACAGGGAGCCAGAGGAGTTGGTTTAAGATGTAAACTTCAACTAAAGTGACCATTTCTGCCAAAAACTCAAATATCCTGCCAGAATGAGGTCGTAAGCTTGTCTATGAAGAAAGAAAGCACTAGTGTGGCTGTATGTACTGTATATTACTGTATCTGTGTAGGAATCAGAGAAAATCTCCCAGATTTAACACCTCAGCAGCTAATTCTTCCTAAAATGAATTTCAGGAATACGTTGCAGAATCAACGCATCCAGGAAAATAAAACTAATTACATCTATGTTCATGCTGGGTGTATATAAACTCCTAAACAGCACTGGGCGTCACATTTCTAAAGACGTCCAGATCCGTCGTAACACGGAGCGATACGCAGACTTTCCTTCATCTTCATCTTCATCTGCAGCTTCTAAACCCAGACTAAGACTCTCTGTTGCCCATGTAACGTCTGGCAGAAACAAGAATAGCCGTGGATAACCCAAAAGGAGCAGATGGCTTCCTGTAAAACAAAATAAATCCTGCAATGAAACAAAGATCCGTGTTTAATAATAAGACCCAGTCATCATTGGATGTTGGCAAAGTCCTGGAAAATTAGGGAAATTAAGCTGCACATGCAGGACACATTTATTAGGGAACGATGTGTAATAAAAACAAACTACCAAACAACTTACAGGTAAAATAACTCATTTGCGTTAATCTGACACTGAAAATGTGGAAAAAGTCCAGCCTTGTTTTTAGGTTTAGGTTTTTACAATTATTTGCTCCCTTCTCCAGTTTGTCCAATTTGACCTTTTCTTGCGCTCACTTCAGCTCTATAGATCTATACAGTTTAGCTATAGACTTCAGGTCTCACTATTTTTGCTGATAAGACCTGAAAACTGCTCATTTTCAGTTTACTGGCGGAGACAAACCAGATCTAGAGTTTATATTGGCTTTATGATGCCAGGCAGTCAAACTACGGAGGAGGGACAGGCCCACAGCACAGACCATCCGTCACAGTGAACAGCAGTCAAACGTTACTTTTCCTACATATTCATCCTCCGTTTGTTGCTAAAAACCTCCATCTTAGTCTCATCTGATCTCATGTTTACATTTGTGATGGTCGCGCCTCCCAACGAGGCTTGTTAGTGAAGTCTAATGTTGAGACTTGGTGACTTTAAAATGCAGCTTTTTTCCTCCTCCTTCCCAGTTTTCCATAATGTGACTGCAGGCATGATAAATATAGATCCGTCGCATCATATGCACACCGCAAGGAAACAATTAAAAGCTCCTAGAAGTTCGGATCACCTTACAAAAATGTACGTTTAAAAAATGCTTCATAAGGGATTGGTAGGTGCGCCAACATTCATGCCACCTGTAACCCGTTTAAAACATTTTCCCCCTCTATTACATAAATCCAATCACCTTTAACGAGGAATTTTAGTCTTTTGCTTTTAAATGATTCCACTGCAATAAAAGCTGAGTTTATATTAAAGCGTTTTATATAAATATTATCCTTGGCAGGGATGGCAATGAAAATATCTGCATCTGTAATTCTGTTTATGGATATTTGAGTTTACCTGGTTTCTGTTTAGGCGTATAAGATGTGGGTACAAGCAGGTAGACCAAGAGATGGAACTCTCCTAGAATATAAAAAAATCACCAGTGCAAAGTTTAAGTATGCCATTCGATACATTTCCACATGTGAGCAGAACATGAGCAGAACATGAGAGCAGACTCCATGGCTATTCTGCCTTATTTACCTGTGTAAAAAGTGAACCCTACGGCTTGGGAAACATTGCTAAGAGTGATGCGATTATAATAAGCCCTTGTGAAGTCCAGCAGGCTATAGCGTATTTGTGTGAGAATAAGGCGACGGGTTCTGATAGCATTACAGCAGAACATCTGAAATATGCTAGCCAAAAAGTGGCTGTGCTGCTTGCAATGTGTTTCTCTGGGTTTATGAGCCATGGGCAGTTGCCTGATTCCCTATTATCTGTTACCCTTGTGCCGGTAATTAAGGACAAAACTAGTAAGGTTGGTAGCCTATGGAGCCAGATGGATCTGGATATTCACAAATGTACATATGTAATTCATACATGCACAGGACAAGATCCATGCAAGCACTTGTACTGTGTGTGCGTGGATTTTTTTTTGTGCATTTGTGGATTTTTTTGTGCTTGCATGAATCGGGCTGTGCATGCATGGATCTTGTCCTGTGCATGTATGAATCACATATGTGCATTTGTGAAGCCTTAATAACTACAGACCAATAGCTTTAGCTAGTGTGATATCTAAAGTATTAGAAAAAATCTTGCTTGGTCAGCTCAATCAGTTTATTAGTACAACAGATCATTAATTTGGTTTCAAAGCCAAGTTGGATACTGATTTCTGTATTTATGGCCTGAAAGAGGCAGCAAGAGCATATCTAAGAAAAAATTAATCTGTGTTAATTGGGTTCATTGATGCCTCTAAGGCCTTTGATCGTGTCAATCACTACAAGTTATTTGACGAAATTAAAACAGCGAGGGGTTCCAGATATTTTCATACGAATTTTAGTTTACTGGTATGCTAAGCAGAAAATGCATGTAAAATGGGGCAATAACATCTCTGCTTTTTTTAGAGTGAGCAACGATGTGCGTCAGGGTGGGCTTCTTTCACCTGCCTTGTTTAACTTCTACATGGAGGACCTGTCAAAAGAAATGAACCTCTGTAAAACAGGATGTATGATCGGCGATACTTTGGTCAATCACTTCATGTCTGCTGATGACCTGGCTGTCCTCTCGCCACTTGTGAGAAATCTGATATACAGGTTTATGTGTCGTTTGGGCAGCTCATTGAATAGTCTTATTGTAATGTTTTCACATCCCTCTTTCAGTGCGCTAAGATTCCAGTCGGCTTTGTGGAAACATTGGTATGCAGGTCTTTTATAAGATTTATTTATTTTTATTTTTTTAATTTTTATTCTTTTATTCTATTCTTGTTTTTTTTTATCTCTTTGTGGACCACGAGTCTGTTGAATAAAGCAATCAATCAATCAATCAATCAATCTGTTTATAATGGAGTTTCCTTTTAATGGTAAGATCTTAATTTACTGTCATCAACTGTGAGGTTCAGGGTTAATATTTAAAAGTGATGCTGTTCAAAAACCAGGATAAGGTTGGTGTTTTGATGCAGATATTTTATCCCAGAATTTCTTAAATTACCCAGAAATACGGGTTGAAACCTATATTTTTATGAAACAAAACCCCAGTAATACACCAAGTCTAAATGGAAATGATCGGTGCATGAATTAAATCAGCGTTTGTGAAACATTTTTCAAGGCAATTCACATTTTAACTCAGAGCATTACGTCGTTGTAAAAACGTGTTTCCCATCTTACAGATTCCTTCTGTTTTTGCTTTGCTGTCACCCAAACGTGACAGCAAACACATTTTACATGAATAAGTACAAGGAAGCGTTTTTCCCGTGATAATTTTCATTGCCCTACTTGAAAAAGTAAAAAACTGATCAGGCCACCTTTGGGGGGAACCAGCTGCCAGGAAGCATTTACGATAACTCGCCATACGTCTTTCTCATCTCACTGGAGCAGTTTAGGCAAAATTGTTGTAATTCAGCCTCATTGGAGGGTTCCTCGGCCTCTTTAAGGTAACGCCCCTGCATCTCAGTCAGAGTCTAGACTTTAACTAGGCCATTCTGGACTAGCTGGTGTGCTTCAGATCCTTTTCCTGGTGCATGGTTAGGTTGATGAAATGATATTTTACTTTTTTTTGTTTTCTGTTTGGTCAGGAGACATTTCTCTCATTCATTCCCATTGCGCATAACGGCTGTCTCTGTGGTTCACTGCAGACCCAAAGCTTTGTAAACCTTTCTGGACTGATAGATGTCAGGTATGAGTAGTATGGACTCATGAGTAAAGTAGGTTGGTGTTCAGGACTATAGGAAGGAGGAATTATGAATAAATAAGTTTCACTTCTTCATAACCCCTTCTCAGACATAATCACTAAATAATACAACAATAAGTTTTTAAACAATGATTATGCTCCCATCACCAGGAGAGCTGCCAGTCTTGCCTGGCCAGGGACAAGTTAACTCAGATGGACTCTCACTCATGCCATTCTGGAACTATCAGAAGATTAATTAATATTTGTTTAAAGGCATCATTGTTGCAGCTCTGTCTCCTTTCACCTTCCATCTTCTCTTTTACTCTCGTTGCATTTTCCTGCCCCTCCTATCTGCCCTTTTAATTTGGAGTTTTCCTTTTCTTACAGGTATCAGGTGATATTCCTGTCGTGGAAGCTGACAGTGACTCAAATCCCCAAAAGAATTTTAATTTAAATAAATATTTTTATATTAAAGGTATCAGAATGAACTCCTTTGACCCTTTGTTAGAATCTTTCTTTGGTGGTGCAGCGGGTTCTGGGTTCATCTGGGCTTTACTTAATCCTGTATATAAAACATTACATTCTCTCAATGGTACGAGTTAAAAAGTTTTGTAAACATGCATCTCTATAAATACTTTCTTTTCTTTCTATAATTTAAGTGTGTGTATATTTAAAACTAAAACACATTGCATTTCCTTTTTATCATTGTCATTATTTTCTAGCTCTCCGACTCCTGCACGATGATAGAATCCACGTCAAGCTTTATTGTGTGTGTGTTTTAGCTTGTATTTATTATTGTTGTTTGCATATTTTTTATTTTTTAAATTATTGCTGTTAGTGCAGTTTCGTACTGCTAAGCTAAATTACTTATAGGTGCTTAAATGTTGTTCAGGTGTTGCATCAATTACTTTTGTCTCTAAATGGAAATGCAAATGTAAAATTAAGACTGATTAAAGCTAATTAGCTAAAACCTTGGTAAACAGAAGATGATGAGCTGAAGCTGAGCGACAATCTTTCAGGGTGTTTGGTGGAAAATTTTGTGAAAACCATCAAACTGAGTGATCACTTCTTTTTATGCTTACACTTTTTGTAGTTTCATCAAATATTTAAAGGTAAACTGTACAATATGCTGAAATGCACTAAGAAATATGATCATATCTTGTCTACAAATGCAGTCCAACAATGTAGGAATTTCCTGTTTGTATCACAGCCCAGTAACAAAAGCATATTAGTTGTTTTTGTGGATATGTGCAAAAAAAAAAATGTGTTTTATGGAATCATTAGGAATGTATAAATTAAGTTTAGTTTTATTTAAAAAGCACCAAAATGCCAGAATTATTATCTCAAGGCAAAACAGACTACAAATGAAATTCAGCCAATCAGGTCAGTGTACTCATATTCAGGTCTGAGTCAAAACACTCCAGAACAATCCTAATCAGTGTTGGGCTCAAATTGAGCGATGCCACCCACCGTTGAAACGGTCGCATGTGCAGACGGCCGAGTGTGATGACCGATAGTGCTGATGCCATCAGACCCAGCAGTCTGTGGCACAGTCTGAATTTCACGAGCGCGCCTCTGCGAAAAGCTGCCAGACAAGTCTGGAACGCTTTCAATCGTTCTGCTGAGAGGCGTGCTCTGAATTCCTCTGAATTTAGGGACATCCCAATGAAGGTTATTGTTTGTACTGGGGTTAGGATACTCTTCTCCCAGTTTATTGTGAAACCCAGAGCCGCCAGATGTGATATCAGCATCTCGGCGTGCGTCATAAGTTCCCCTGGAGACTGAGCTGCGATCAGCCAGTCGTCTATATACATGGCCAGACGTATTCCCTTTTCCCTCAGAGGTGCGACTGCTGCCTCGGTGCATTTCACAAACACGCGCGGGCTCAGTGACAGGCCAAAGGGAAGTACGAGATATTCGTACGTCTTCCCCTGGAAGGCAAATCTGAGGTACTTTCTGTGAGGGGGATATATAGGGATGTGAAAATATGCGTCTTTCAAATCTATGGAGATGAACCAATCTCCTCGACGCACAAACCTTAATAGAGCTGCGTGTGTCAGCATCCTGAACGTATACTGCCTCAGATATGCGTTCAGCGCTCGCAGATCTAAAATCGGTCGCAGCCCCCCGCCTTTTTTCGGTACGAGAAAATATCTGGAGTAAAAGCCGTCTCTGCTTTGCTCCTGCGGGACCAGCCGAATTGTGTTTTTGTTCTGCAGAGATATTATCTCCTCTTGCAGAATGCGCGCGTGTTCTCCCCGCGCATATGACTGTATTATGCCTTTGAACCGGGGAGGGGCTGTTACAAACTGGAGCCTGTATCCTCTGGATACGGTCTTTAGCAGGGACGTGCAGAGACCGTTGGAGGGGCAGGTGCTCAAAGTTAAAAGAGGGCACATGGGGCACGGATTTAAAACACAATACAGAAACATACCTTGCTATACATCCGGCTGAAATGTACCAACCCATACTATAAAGAATGTAACATGGAATCAAGGGCGTAGCTTTTCCCACGCACACCTCTCCCCAGCGCAACTTGGCGCGAACTGAGATAGGACTGTTTAAAACAGACCAAAATTGTCTGACATTCACAAATAATAAAGTAAAATGTCAAGACAATTAAAAATAATCTGCCCATTGATTACAATTGAATTGTTATTGAATCAATAACAGAAAGAATTTCCCATTACAATATGGAAATACACAAATACATTAATATAACATTTTGAAGCAACTCACATACCTGTTTAAAACAAGATTACAGTCAGCACAGTTCTTGGGCTCTGGCTTTCCCACGCACACCTTAACCAATCAAAGGAACAAAAATAACCACATTGGTACAATAGGCTAAATAAATGTAATTAACGTGGGAATTAAATACCCAGTACAGTGCTGCGCTTAACATAAACAGTTGGGGAACAACATATAACTCCTGAGTTTGACAAACATACTTTTTTAAGACATTTTGAATATACAAACAGAAGACAGCTTTGTACGCTTACCTCTCCCCAGCGCAACTTGGCGCGAACTGAAGAGGGCAGCGCGAACACACAAGATATGACGTAGAAACAGGAAACAAGAAAATAAAAGCTTCTCCGCCAAAATAAAATACAATTCCAGAACTAAGAAAAGCAAATAAAAATGTTTTGAGAAGGTTCATAAAATAAAATGAAATATAAATAAATAAAATTAACTCAGCTACATACTCCCCCCTGAACTTCTCAAAACAGTCACAGGTCAGATTGGAAGCAGCATACCAGATAACATCAGCTAAACTTAGCTATACTTCTTTGATAATCACCATGCACCCAAGGGTTTCTACATGTCGATAGAAAAGTGGCATTAAGTAGTTGGCCGGACTTTTAATGTCCACTTTGCATAAAAATGTGCCGACTACACATTCTCAACTTGATTACCAAATAACTGGTATCTTGATACACAGAATGACAGTAATAAAATAAACTTTCATGTTCATAATGAACAGGAATATCCCAAAATGAACAAAAATTTGTTACTGGAACAGGGTCTTAGCTAACCCACCAACCATAAAACCTCCTTGTTTGGTTTTCTGTGTCATAGTCTGAATCAACCTGTTCACTGGTTTCACTACCCTGCCCACTCTGGTCCTAATTTGGTCGATGGATGCGGGTACTGTCAGTGCATCAGTGTCTACAACTTTCACAGTAGTTTCCCTTGCAGGGACTGGATCCTGAGACTGACTGCTGCTTATCTCCAGTTGTCCTCCAGTAATGTCATTCTGTCCATTGTCCTTATCTGCCGGAGGAACAGTGAATGAACCCTCTGGTGCTCCCCCAAGACAACCATCTGATCCAGTTCCAACAATTACTCCATTGTAGTCGCTCCTCTGCGGCTCAGCAATCGGAGGCTCAGGATCAGCAACATGAACTGAAGGGGAATCGAGGGCTGTGTCCCCTACTTCTGAGGAGTTCTCCAATGGAGTGACCTCTGCAACCCAGCTAGCAGTGCGCTCGGATTTGTGAAGTTCAAGTTCCTCCAAAAACAGACTTCCATCGCCTTCTTCCTTCTCTTGCGACTCCTGACCAACACTGGAGAATGAAGGCTCTGTGTCGTGATCCACATGTATTGGCAGGAAACTCGCTTGCAAGAGCAAATTTCTGTGAACCACTTTTTCATGTCCGTTGTCATGGTTTCTAATGCGGTAGGTGTGACATCTTGAATCCTTTGAGATCACTGTGTACAGGGTCGACTCCCACCTATCAGCAAGTTTTCTGCGCCCACGTTCACCTCTGTTGGCTAAGAGGACTTGATCACCCTCTTCAATGTCAGCACCTTTCACACCCTTATTGTAGAGCTCAGCCTGCCGCTGTTGTTTTGCACTGGCATGAACTTGAGCAACACAAAGAGCCTCTTTGAGGTCATCTCTCATCCTTTTAACATAACTGTCATAGTCCGTAATGTCATTGTCTCTTTCCACACTGTGGAACATAACGTCCACTGGTAATCTAGGAACCCGACCATACATAAGGAAGAATGGGGCATAGCCGGTCGACTCATGAGCAGTACAGTTGTAAGCGAAGGTCAGTGTTTGCAGCATCTGAGGCCACCTTTGCTTTTCTCTGGGAGGTAGTGCTCTAATCATATTTCCTAAAGTCCTGTTGAACCTCTCAGTGTGACCATTCCCCATAGGATGGTAGGGTGTTGTTCTGGACTTCTTCACACCTGCTATCAGAAGTAGCTCTTGGATAAGCTGGCTCTCAAAATTCGCACCCTGGTCTGAATGTATTCTCTGCGGGAAGCCATATACACAAAAGTACTTATCCCACAGCTGACGTGCGACCTGTTTTGCGGACTGGTCTGAACACTTGAAGGCATGAGCCATCTTAGTGAAGTGGTCTGTCACCACTAACACGTCCACACTCTTTCCATTAGAGTCTTCTGCAGACCAGAAGTCCAGACAAACTAACTCCAAGGGGCTTGTGGTTTTGATGCTTTCAAGCTCTGCTCTTCCCTCAGGCTCCAATGTCTTACTAACAACACAACGCTTACAACATTTTACATAGTCTCTGACGTCTCTTTCCATTTCAATCCAAAAGAACCTTTGTCTTGAAAGGTATAAAGTTCTACTCTGACCCTGGTGGCCAGCATTATCATGCACACCACTGAGAACTTGGCTTATCAAAGAGGAAGGCGTCATGTACTGATGTCGCTTTTTCCCTGTCAATGGGTCTTTGCAAACTCTGTACAGGATGTCATCCAGCATCTTCAGTTTTTCCCACTGTTTTAGGATTTTGAGCACCTTTAAAGGCAACCCAGCTCTCTCTCGTCTTGATGGCCGTCTCCCTCGGCTGACAAATGGGATGACATGGGACAGGACAGGATCATTCCTCTGGTTATCATGAAGCTCTTGAAGTGAAAAAACAGGCAGAGGGTCTTCACCTGGCAGAGCCAACGTCTCCAGATCCTGGGCCAGCCATGAAACCACTCTCTGCCTAAAACCTTCATCCCACTCCAGATGACCGGCTAATACTGCAGACACTTCACAGTCAGATAGGGACTGACTTTCCAGCTCATCCAATGGGCCTGTATGATGCATGTTTTGGTGGTTGACACCAATCCTGAATGTTTCCTGAATTAAAGCTTCTTGCACTTGCTGCGTCTCCCGCACAAGGTCATCATATGGTTCATTCAAAATCCGCTGACAGACACGATCCTGGGCAAAGGGCTTTCTGCTGAGAGCATCAGCAACGATGTTTTTACTGCCAGGTATATACTTGATGCTGAAGTTGTATGGTGCTAACTTAGCAACCCACCGTTGCTCACATGCATCAAGTTTGGGTTTTGTGAGGATGTATGTCAGGGGATTATTGTCAGTCCAGACAGTGAAAGTATGCCCTTTAAGCCAGTGACTGAATTTATCGCAAACAGCCCACTTCAACGCCAGAAACTCAAGGCGATGAGCTGGGTAGTTACTCTGGGCACGCGTTAGAGTTTTACTGGCGAAGGCAATGGGTCGTGCTCTACTTTCACCCTCCTGAATCTGAGACAAAACAGCCCCCAACCCATCCTGTGAGGCATCTGTAGACAGAATGAAAGGGCGACTGAAATCAGGGTGTGCAAGCACCACAGTCTCCAACAATGCATTTTTTAGTTCTTCAAATGCACAGTGATGTTCCTCTTTCCAGTCATGTGGATGTAACTTCTTAAAAGCTGCTGGACCCCGTCCATTCATTTTTCTTCCTTTGGGTGCGGCAGTCAAAGTGAACAATGGTTTGGCAATGCGTGAACAGTCTGGTATAAACTGCTGGTAATACATCACCATCCCCAAAAATGACTTGATCTTTTTTTGTGAGGGTGTAACACCATCCTCCATCATCAGATCAGACTCTGCCATAGCAACAACTGCTTGCACTTTATCGGGATCAGTTGACACACCATTTTCACCCACAACATGCCCCAAAAACTTCACACTCCTCCTGAATAGTTGGCATTTCTTGGGAGCCAGTTTCAAGCCATGGACATGCAGCCTGCTGAAGACAATCTCGAGCCTCCTCAGAGCTTCTGCCTCATCAGGAGCATATACAAGCAAATCGTCCAAATAACAAAGCAGCGTCAAGAAGTTCTGATCACCAAAGATGTTCATCATGAGGCGCATGAAGTTGGCAGGACTGTTACAGAGGCCCTGAGGCAGCCTGTTAAACTCATACAGCCCCATGGGTGTGGTGAAGGCTGTTAGTTTTTTATCATCCTCTGCCATGGCAATGTTATAAAAACCAGAGGTGAGATCCATGGCACAAAATATGGCACTGCCACCCAAAGCTGTCAAGCAGTCTGATTGATGCGGCAACGGGTGAGCATCCTTAACTGTACGAGCGTTTAGCCAGCGATAGTCCACACAGACCCTTAAATCTCCATTCCTCTTCCACACCAGCACTACAGGAGACGCCCACTCACTGTTGGATTTGCGAATGATTTCCCGTTCTTCCATTTCTGTGAGAACTTGTCGCAGCTTGTGATACTGCCCTGGTGGAACACGTCGATATGGAAGCCTGAATGGTCGATCATCTGAAAGGCGGATACGATGGACAAAATCTTTGGCCAGCCCACAATCAAGTTTGCTTCTTGAAAAAATGCCTTCGTATTCCTGAATCAGCTGCAACAGTTTTGACTTCCAATAATCAGACACCTCACAAGAGTCAATGTCCAGGTCTTCCAGCCCCAAGTCACTCAGGGTGTTGCGGAAGCTGGTACAGGGAGAGTCAGAGCCGATTGTTTCGTCATTTTTCAATGTCTGACTATTGGTACTGACTTTAGCGTCTAGCACCTGGTCAGGAGTCACATCCAGGTCTTCAAGGGCTATACAGGTGGACACCTCTGCTACTTTGGTGCGACGTTTTAATGTGATGGCCTTATCAGAGGTGTTAAGGACACGCACTGGGACCCACCTGTCACCATTCATGGAGGCCACCGATCTACAGACAATAATGTCTTTCTTATGGATCTGTGTTTTGGCTGATGGCTCAACTAGAATGGCACTGCCCTCAGAGAGAGGCGAATTTTTGGGGAGTCTACCCCAAATCAAATGTTCTTGCTTTGGGAGAAGAGTGACTGCATGCACCAGTTCAGCTGTTCCAATAAAATCTGGGATTACACCTCCTCTCCATCTCTCAATACCAGACAGCATACTAAGAAACTGTATTACTTCTGGTGTTTCGGCAGATTCTGGTTTACACATGACATGCCAAAAGTGAGGAGACTGTTTGAACTGGTTTAAAAGGTGTTTGATGACATTTGTGCCCAGAATTAGCTGATCTTTTTGTCCAGGGACCACTAGAGTTGGAACACTAAATACACAGCCATACACTTCCATTTTCAATTCATGGATGCATTTGGGTTTTACTTGGACTCCTCCACAACCTACAAGAACAATATCATTATGGTTGGAGTCAGGTTGGGATGCAAGCCCTGCATTCTTAAGAAGTTGTTCAACTTCTGCACTGATAGTGCAGGCCATGGAGCCAGTGTCTAAAAGGGCTTGCAATGACACTTTATCCCCAACCCGTGCATCAGTGTAAAAGAGGCTGTCAGCCTTGTCTAGTCTGGCTATGTTTTGAAACAACACAAAAGTATTAGATGGAGCAGATTTCAAACTTTCTGCATACACAGATTGTATATCTTCTTTTGAGGCGAGGGACCCATCATACTCACTCACACAGTGCCCTCCCGAATGTGAGTGGCTTAGTTTCCCTGGTCAGCTGAGCCTCCAACTCGCTGAGAGTCTGTGATTTTTGGACAGTTTCTTCGCTGGTGTCCAATCTCAAGACAGGCCAGGCATCTTCTCTCTCTCATGCAGTGTGTTTTTGTAGAGTGGTTACTGTTGCCACATACTTTACATGGAGAAGGCCGAGTGGTAGGGAAAAACTGAGGCTGAGTATCACCAACGGGTTGGGCAGTGCGTTCTAATACTCTCTCAAGCATAGTTAACACCCGTTCCAGAGCACCTGACTCTGCAGTACGGTCATTCGAGCTGGGAAAACTGACAGGAGTAATTTTGACAGTGTTCACTTGCCTACGTTCTACTTCAGGCTCTGAATGGTCAAGTGCTGCTGTTGCAGTAGCAATCTGGAGAGCTTTCGCTGCAGTTGCCTGTGGTCTCTTCACTTGCTGCTCTCTTTGATGCTCATCGATAGCCTCCTGCACCTCAGTGAGTGTCCACTTAGTGGTGGGCTTACACTTGAAAACACAGGCAAGACTAGGATCTGGACAATTTCTGATGAACATCATGGCTATTTCTGCATCCATTTTATTCAGGCTGCTCCCTTGATCTTTCAAGTGTCTGTCAACATTTTCAGCAGCTGTGTTAAGTCTAACCCAATAGTCCACTGGTGTCTCATTTGCCATTGGCTGAGTGGCATAGAAATCGGCCAGTGGTAAGCAAGACCCAGGAATGTCGCTAAAATAGCGCCTCAGAATGTTATAAACTGCCTCAGGGTTTAAAGGTGTGGTAGAAAGACTACTCTTTAATCCGATCTTTACAATGCTCTTTGCTTTGCCAAGCAGGTGGTTCAGGATTTCGTCAGTTTTTTCCTCAGCTGAAAATCCCTTCTTACGCAAGTAGACCTCCATCATTTCTATCCACTCATGAACAGAGATCTTATCATCACCATCACCACGATAGATAGGAGGTTCCCTAATATCTGGTTTCACCACCAGGTTCATTTTTGACAGATCAATAACTGTGTTAGATGTCTCATTTTGCACACACTGTGATGGTGGAGACTTCTCTGGAGTGGGGTGAGATCCACTGTGTAACAAACGGCTGGTAATGGCCTCACCAATTTGGCTCCCTATTTCACCGATGAGGTCACGTAACTGTTGCATGGTGTTTTCATTATTAGTTACAGGGGTGGAAAACTGGGGCTCCAGTGGAGGTATCTCAAAAACCTCTTCTGTTTCTGATGAACTCTCATCAATCATTTGAGTACTACTCTGGACTAACAGCCCTCTGCCACGCGTGTAACCAGAGAGATTGGTTTTGTTGATGCTTTGAATAAGCAAATTTATCAACCAAGGGAACAATGCCAAAAAGTTCATAGTGTGTATGTCTTTTTTGTCAGCCTTTTTTTTGTAATTCTGTTTAAGTGGTAGCTGTGTTATTTTGTAATATTTAGATAAAAGAAACCCATCTCGTTCTATTTTGTTTTTTACCTTCACATTGAGAATGGACCACGCACCAATATCAGAATAGTAAATAAGCTTCATCTGTGGATAAAATCCTAGAAAATCCTAATGCAGGCGACTCCCCCAGCTCACTTAAAGATAAACAGCAGTGAATCCAGAACAGGAGGCGATGTAGACTGAGGGGGCGGGAGGACGTGGGGGATGTGCTTCATAATGTCACTAATGAGCGTTAGAGGCCTTCTGTTAAAGACAGCTGCTGACAGCGCATCATGAAATTTTTGAACATATTGCAGATCAGTTGTTTTTTTTTATTAACTTGTGCTGTCATTTGTTGGAGCCCATAGTTTCATCTCTATGTTCTAGCAATCAAGAAAAAAATGTGTGCGCAGTACATTGGTGTTTTTTGTACTGAGCGATAAATGGCACATTTGCAACTTTTAAAACAAAATTATGGTCTTACTCATTATGAGTTGGTAGCAGCTGGAAATATCTTTTGAGCGGCTATCTAACGAGTTCCTGAAACAGCCCTGGCTAGTTCTCAAGTAATGAATAACAAAAGTCCATCTGAGCCCATGGATGAAGTCTGAAGACGTCTCATCACTGCCTGCTGTTTGCCATTTCTTTGGAAGATGAACATGTTTGTTCAGTGGTCTTTAAAATGTGTTATTTACTTCCCTGTCTAGAATAGGGTGACCAGACGTCCCCGATTTCCGGAGACAGTCCCCGTTTTGGATGACCTGGCCCTGGCAAAAGCTGTCCCCAGAAATGTCCCCGATTTCAGTGTATTATGACGGATTAAAAAAGTTTAACGCAACGAGGTATTTATCTGGCCCTGCCGCTGTCCCGGCGTAGAAGAACAGCTGAGCTGAACGCCTTTCCCCGCCCCGTCGGCGTAGCAGATCGGGCAAAAGAAACCAACCGCAGACGGAGATTCTGTGGTGTTCTTTATTCAATCCTCTTTTTCTCATCTGTACCTGTAGCTAAGAGGAAACGGCTGGATAAACTCATTAGGGGGTTAGCTCTGTCCAGGGATGCCCCCTGGACCTAGTACGGGTGGTGGGAGACAAAAGGAGCTGCAGAGCTCGTTTAGTGACAGACTGCTGCATCCTAGATGCTCAAAAGAGCGCTTCCACAGGTAATTTCTCCCAGCTGCCGTTAGACTTCATAATCTCTGCTGGTCACCGCAGAATCAATGTGTTTACAACATGATAATGGTTGCAAGGGTTCTGATCTGATTAAGAATCATGTACACTGCCTCTTGAATACTAATTTCCATCTGCACACGCTTTAGCTACTCCAAGGTGTTTGATTGTGCAATGATGCATATTGCATACTTTTCTCACATCATTGTGTAAATCAGCTGCTGTCTTTCCTCCTTTTATCTGACTATGCCGTATTATCAATAATTGCGCAGTATTTTCTATTTTGCCTTTCTGATAAGTTCATTCTCTTCTGTTTTCGATCTTAACTTTAAATTAGCTTGTTATTCATATAACTAATCTAGTGCGCAACTCTGACTATGTGTTTTTTCCACTGTCATGCCTGAATTTCCCCATTGTGTGGCAATAAAAGTATTTCTTATCTTATTTTATCTTATCTTTATTTTATGTTCTGCCTTCTTCTTCTAGGTTGTTGACTGTACCAAATTGTTGCCACCTTCTAACACATCAGTCAGCTGTATACATTTACCTCTGCCCCTATAGGCCCACATGTTGCTTGGTTTTCATTCCCCTAGCACCATAATTTCACTGCTCTCTGACCAAAGTCAAAGAATAATATGATTGATTGATTGATTGTTTGATTGGTTGGTTGGTTGATTGATTTATATAGTGCTTAGCACCAACAAATTAAGGTGACTGAAGCACTTTACAGTAAAAGTTAAAACACAAAAGAAATACACAAGAACAACAATAAAATAAAGAGATGGCATTACACTACATGGTATTAAAAGCCAGTCTAAAGAGATAAGTCTTAAGCTTGGACTTAAAGCTTCTCTGGTCAGAAGTTAAACAAAGATCTGAAGGGAGGCCCGGTCACCCCAGTGCTTTAACCTAGTTCTTGGGACAGCTAATAGAAGGCATGTTGATGACTTCAAAGATCTCCCATGTACAGGAAGACTTAAATATTCTGATAAATAGGGTGGGGGCTAGTCCATTTAATGCTTTAAAAATGAACATTAAGATTACAAAATCAATTCTAAAATGAACAGGGAGCCAGTGCAAAGAGAATAGGACTGGGGTAATCAAGAGGTGTTGGTTAAAAGACGGGCCGCTGCTTTCTGAACAAGCTGAAGTTGTCTTAGAGAACACTAATGGACATATGCAATATACAATGGAGAATTCAACCGATAGCAATGGGGGATCAATTTTTGGTTTTTTAGAGTATAGCCCCCCCCCCCCTTTCGCTTGTCTCTTTTTATTTTCTAACATGGTTGCCTGAGTTCTAAGTTTTGCTTTTGGTATGAGACTGTTCCTCCACAGAAATACCGACTCCCAATCGCGTATTAGAAACAGTTTCACCATGTTCCTAAAGGCTGTGATTCAGAAGGAAACAGAAAAACCCTGTAGAGTAATCCTGAAAACATGAATGCTTGGTGATGACTGTCTGATTGCCTAAAACTGTTAAGCTGTTGCATTGGTATTAACTGCGGGCATGTTAAGGTGCTGTTAAATTTAGTTTTTTCCGAGCTAGGGAAAGCGTCAGGCAGAGGAGACAATTATTGGTGTAATTGTAACAGTCTGGCTTTTCAGGCACAGTTTTCACTCAGTGGACTCATTGATATTCACTGCAGGCCACTCGGCATCAAAAGGTTTGACGCACACATGAGTGACGTCACACAACAAACATTTCACTGCACATCCATCAGGAACGAGCTGATAAAAGGCACAGTTATATCTGCAGACAGTTCTTAAAGGACACTTTGATTAAAGTGGACTAATACTGCCAGGGTTTCTGAGGGCTGAGCTGTGAACTGGATTATCTAACAGAATGAAAGACGAGCAGATTCATTTCATATAGTCTCCATTGTTTCTTGTTTAGGCGATACTTAACTTGCTGGTGAAAGAGTAGTGTCACTTTTAACCTCCTGGTTGAAATTTAGCAAATTGACAAAGTGAGCGGACTGAATGATAAAAGAAATAACAGGAAATAAGGAAGATCATTGGTACCTTTTTCGTTATGGTTAGGCAGAATTACATTAGTGAATATACCCATCCGTGATGAGTGGGGATGTTTTATTAAGATTTGTGAGAGCAGCGTGATCTAAATTTAAGTTTTAAACTTAATCTAAACATTATTGTTGTGATATTACAGAAATTTAACTACAAAGAAAAATTAGATAGGATATTTCTGATAAATAGAGGGATAAATTATCTCTTGTTTAAAGCATCCAAAGGTTAAAATAATAATATTAGTAACACACTTCACAAATAAAGATCTAAAATAAAACAAAAATAAATCATATGCAAAATCTGAAATTTAAAATTTTATTTATGAATTTCTAAAATATTTTTTTCTCTCTCTCTTTATCAGTACAAGCCCTGGAACAATATCCTTTGGACTGATAAGTTCAAAGCAGAGATGTTTGTTCAGAATGCATGATAAACACAACATAAAGTATATTTAGAAACACCTTATATACCAAACTAAAGCTTTATAGTGGGCTTATTTTGCAGCAGCTGGACCTGGGCACCTTGCTGTCATTCTAGATTCTAAATGTGAAGCTATAAATGGCCTAGACTCAGTCATCGAGACGATAATGATCCCGAACACAGCCGCAGGTCAGTTACAGAATGACTGAAAAAGGAGACAATTAAGGTGCAGCAACAGTCCATTCATTGTCCAGGCTTTGCCCTCATTGTAATGTTCTGGTAGGAATTTAAGAATTTTGAAATAAACAAATGTCTGCAGCCATAGATGAATTGAAGCACTGTTGCCAAGAAAAGTGAACCAAAAGTGACAGAAAGTAACAGCAAAAGCCAACTTTAAAATATTGCTGCTAAAGCTGCATCCATAAGCTTATTAATCATGGGCTAAACTTAGTTTTTCAAAGCTTTTCCATTTTGTTTTCTTTTTTGTTTAGTGACAAAAATAACAGTATGGAATTTGTAAGAATACAGCTAACATCAAGTGTAGACTTGATGTTAGCTGAAGGCTAGTTGTCATCTATGGTCCTTCAGAGTACCATATAAAAGACAATAAATACAAATACAACACATTCAACAAGATACTTCCAAGATACTTCTATCTCCTATATTTAAAAATCAGAATACATCTGTTGAAATAAGAGGTATCAGGTAGCATACGTAAAAAGAATATAAAAATCCATAAAACATAATTGCGACAAATAATTACAATACAGTTCAAAACATTAAAATGCAAAACAGATATAAGAATTCCATTACTGATTATCCGGGAGCCATGAATTTTGGTTATTGGAAAAATATTTAAAAGATTCATACATTTTTATATTTTCTGGCATTTCTTTCGAGACATGAGAGGCTTTCACTAGAAATGAGTTCTGACCGAATGTGCTCTGTCTGAAAGGTACAGAAAGATCCCTTTACACAGTAGGTCTGGTGGTCCTTGAAGCACTTGTAACATCATGACAAGTGCTTCGAGGAGAGGAGGTGCTAGGCCAAGCATAAGTTCAAAGACCACACAGAGATTTGCGAACATGATCATGTTCTCCTGCCTCAACAGATGATGTTTTGTAGCAGAGTTAGACACAGTTTCCTGTATACTATATATATATATATATATATATATATATATATATATATATATATATATATATATTGAGAAACATTGAAATAAAACCAAAAAGACTTAAAAATACCTTCTTTCCTTAAGATAATCAAATAAACCACCAGCCCAGTTCATTGTTTATTACTTATCCATGCAAATTGCACAGTTCTGTAACTTGAAGATTTAAACTTATTGCACAGTATTTTACTGCGCGCGTGACTGTGCCAAATGATGAAGCATTCGTGCGATACAGTTATGCAACTGCACAGTAATCTATATCATTTGTGAAGGGACTGATATCTGAGAAATTTGTCTATTAGATCTGAGGACTATTTGCATGCTTTAAACTTCATAGAGAATGCAGTTGGTCAGTGCAATTAACTGATTTAAGAAAAAAAGAAAAAAGTTTGGAAAGATTATGTCTTGTGTCTGCATGTTTTGTGTAATTTGTGTGTATTCTGAGCCATTATCTGTCTCATTAAAAATGTCCTCGTGGTAACACATAATTATTATAAAGATTCTTGCTTCTTGATTATTTTTGGAAAATTTTGCAAATGTGATGTAAATTGAGTTTTTGTGTCATAAAAAGGAGAGCAAAATAAATAAAAGAATTTAAGCCCTAAGATATATCATCTTTTATATTGCTTTGACTTTTAGACACTGTAAATAAAAGTAAGAGTTGTCCCTCATTGAATTGCTATTCAAATGCTGTATTTTTATATCCATTAACAATCACTCTGAAATGTAATGAAAAAGTAGACAGGGTAACATTAAGAGCTGCAGCTTGTTGTTTCTGAAATTGCAGAGCGACAAACAAATGGAAATACTTTTAATATCTGCTGAGATATAGAAAGTGCCAGGTATGAAAACAACAAGGGATAATGTAAATCTCACCACTATAGCAGGATTTAGCCTGTCCGTCTCTCAATGCCTGATAAGTCTTTTTTTCTGAAGAGCCTTCTAACATCATCTACAGGTTTGGAAACTAGTTGAATTCAGCATTGATCCTGTAAATGAATAAAAAAAAAATATAATTGTTTAAAAAAATATCACATTCATTACTTTGAACCTGTCAGGTTGAGTTTTGTCTCCAGCAGCAGAGTCTCATTATCTTTTTGACATACTGTCAACACTGAAGTCCACGTTTTTACGCAATCACCCATCAAACCCTCCCTGCTGCATTATCGCTCCTAAACATCATGCATCATCTCTCGCTGGTAGAATTAGATAGCATTACTGCCCACACAGCCCCTCTCATACACAAGCATGCATGCACAGATCAAATCGATGGCTACCTTCCTCCACATCAGGAAGTGCTGCGCAGTAGGTGGCCAGAGGAGGAGGCCGCCCACTCACAGGATATTCAATTGCAAGCATGTATGAATTCATCCTCTCTCTTCGTCTCACTCATGTTCACTCGGGATCAACCACATTTATACACGCACCTTTGGGCAAGCTGGGCTTTGGTGTCCGTACCCACTCACGCAGACCCAACATAGAAACAAAACACACACACTCTCTGGTGAATAAAAACATCACGGGATTAGTGCTGCATCACATTTAAGAAGTGCTTGGTTTGCTGAATGAACTGTGGTATGAAAATGTTTCATAATGTACTCCTTTTAATACAAAAAATTCACTGGCTTGAAATACACAAACCATTTTGACATTTTGTAAGGTTCTGATGTAGCGTTAAGATGAACAGCGCAGAGAGTGAATAAATCTGTGGTAATCTACCCTGATTTCCCATTTTCTAATTTAAAAATCAGGATCATCTGAACATTTTCTGTTATGAGTTTTGAATATACTCAAGAAAGTTTAGTTTATGGACATGCATTTCTACATCCCTATCCAAAAGATGTTTAAGATAAATGGTAAATGGACTGAACTTATATAATGCTTTTCCAGTCATACTGACCACTCAAAGCGCTGTAGAGAAAAACAAACATCACATTGTACTCATTTATGAAATTGCTGTTCATAGCTATTTGCAGAGTGAGCAAGAACTCCGGCTACATTGTAATAGATATCTGGCTGAACATGTTTTCTTTGTGTTTTGGGTTTAAAAAGTTAGAAAATTGATTAAATGTGAAAGTGAGTGGGAAGGGAAAAAAAGGTGATAAAATACAACATATATTCAATTATTCCATGTATAAGGAAGAGTTTTGGGATAACAACTAAAAGTGATTTTCTCTTGTGAAACTTTCCACTCCCACTCCTCTACATTTCTTGTGTAAAACCTTTAGTTTCAGCAAACTACATTTACAGGACCGTGCAAAATGAGCCAAGCCTCGTTAACATATCATTCCATCAGGGAATGTGGAAATGTGACATTTAAAAGCATTGCTATGGAGGACACATGAATTTTGGGGTCTTTGTGGGCATGCTCATCTGAACACACAACAGAAATTCAGCAGTTGAGACAGGGGTGGGGGTAGTGTGTGTGTGTGTGTGTGTGGGGGGGGGGGGGGGGGGGGGGGGGTTCGAACTTTGATTATTTAAGGAAAGTTTTGAGCTACATGCATAACTATTGTCACTTTTATTCTTACTGCCTTTGGGTAAAAAAAAATCCTGGAATTAAAACGAAGGTATGATTTTGCAATAAATATTGCTGCAATAAATTAACAACATTCACAAGTGGATGTTAAAACTGTTTAACCCCAAATTATTCATAAGTATGCAGGTTTAGAAGTACACCTCCAAAGATGAATTTTGTTTCTGACAGCAAATTAGACAGACATCTTTAAAAATATAACAAAACAATTTAAAATGCGTATAAAGCTTTTGAACAAATCTGTTTCAATTCAAAAACATTGAATACCATGTTGAAAATTACTTATACCCACTTACTAACAAAAGGCAAATAAATCAATTGGCATTATAGTAATTAAATCCTTATCATTGCTGACCAGCTTTTTACATGCTTCCACTGTTATTTTAGCAAAATTTTGCGTGGTGCTCCAAACCTTTGAGGTTGGAACGCCTTCTTGCCATCACCCTAATCTTTAGCTCCCTCTACAGATTCTATATCAGATTCAGGTCAGGGCTCTGGCTGGCTCACCCTTAAACGTTGATATTATTTCCAGTGAAATGAACAGGTGGTGGTAAAATGTAAAGATTACTGTAAACCTACAAGTATGAATAAACTTGGGTTTTAACTGTACAATTCACAAATGAATTAGGCCTTATTATTGCATTTTGTTTTCTTGAAATCCAATAGACTGAAAATCACAATAGTTCTACCGATTATTAAGGAGCTAAACTCTTTAGTTTGACTTTATATAACATTTTATCACCGCTTGAGATTAAAATAATTAAGAATATTATGATAAGTCCGCTTTCCCCTTCAGGGCTTGTCCATCCATCCATCCATCCATCCATCCATCCATCATCCATCCACACCAATGGAAATGTGAGTTTTATGGCTTTAATTATAGCAGATCTTGAGATTGTTCTGTAGAGCTTGAAACTTTAATGAGACAGTTTTCATTTTTACATTAGACTTTAAAGAATATATTTTAGATTTTGTATTTGTCTTCTACATAAGGCTGTACATATACACAATGAGAAATAACTCCTGCTATAAAGAAAGAAGAAAGGAGTCTTTGAAAAAGGAACTGCTTAGTCTATCACTTAGTCTAGATGGCATTAAATTGGACACTGGCAATAAAGTAGAAAGCCTTGGTGCAGGATATGCCATTTAAATCTTATATTTATAAAATTTAGTTCAAAGTCTTCATCTGATCCAAAACACTACAGCAACAGATCTGATTAAAATTAAAAACAGAGATCATATTTCTCCAATTTTAGCTTCCCTTTATTGGCTCCCTGTTAAATTTATCATTTATTATCATTTATTATCTTCTCACATAATCAAGCTCCATCATGCATCAGAGATATATGGAGCCCCTAAAGGGAAATTGAATGGAAATATTAATAATTAAAAAAAAAGTACTTTCTGGTGCGCACCAGAAAGTACTTTTTTTTTGCTTCAATGTCCTTTTAGGGGCTCTGTAGAGACCTGAGTGCTCCATATGTTTCTCACAGAGCTGGCTGCAGGTCTATTGGTGGTTCCTAGGGTCTCTAAAAGTAGACTACTCTTCAGGCTCCTCTCCTGTGGAACCAACTATGAGACACCCTGTCTACTTTTAAGACTGGTTTAAAACCTTTTCTTTTTTTTTCTTTTTTTATAAAGCTTATAGTTAAAATGGCTTAGGTTATCCTGAACTATTTCTTTAGAGATGCCACTATAGGCCATAATGTTCACTTTCCCTCACTCTGCTAAATTATCCTACTACTCTCCAATTTTGCATTACTTGCTTTTATTTAAACATTTTCTATTTTTCTGTGTGCTTTCAGGGGCTGTACAGTGGTACAGATGGTAGCACTGTTGCCTTGCAGCACGAAGGTCCTGGGTTTGAATCCCAGTCTAGGATCTTTCTGCAAGCTCTTTGTTGGTTACCAACTATGTGGTCTGGGTTAGTTTTGTAAATAGCGTTTGATGATTTACCCTGTAAAAGGCTTTGGTTGCATCTAAAAACACACACATAAAAACAGATACATTTTGTTTACTATATTTTACAATTAACTCTTTAAGGGCATGCCTAACTTGGCCTCAAACCTAAACTGGTTATCTGTAGATTTCATACATTTAGAGATCCTACCCAAAATAATTGCTTCAACTAATTTGGATGCTATACTGGCCAGGGCTATCAGTCTATAATTGTCCACACTGCCAACCTTCCCAGACTTGTTTTTAATAGCAGGAACTAACAAAACAGATAACATCAAATCTGGTATATTAAAAAAAAAAACATGCACTAGAAATGCAGTGAAACAGAAAGAAAACAGAGGAGCTAACTTAATGCTTACAAATTTCAGATGCTCAGCTGAAACACCATCCAGCCCTGAGGTTTTGTTGCTCGAGAGATCTGTGATTGCCTTAAATACATTACGTGTTGTAATCACCTCTACATTGTCAACATTATCTTCAAAGTGAAATTCACTTGGGACACAATTAAACAGTCTACTGTAGTGCTGCATCCATAGCTCCAAAATGTTCTCAATCACACAAGGCAAGGATGTTTTTCTGGATGTCAAACCTTCCACATCTTGCCAAAAACCATGTAAATTGTTGCAAAAAAGTTTCCTGGCCATGCAGCCTGCTCTCATTGCACATCATTTTTACTAATGTATCACAGCATTCCTAAATAGAGCATTAGCAACTCTCTTTCGTTCAAAGACAGACCCGTGTCTAGGCCTTCCTGTCCGGATCAATTCTTTAAATGTCTCCTGAGGCTTGGTCTAAAAATCAGCCACATGGTGATTCCAACCAGGCCATACTCTCTTTTTAGCTTTTAATCTCTGGAGGGGTTTACCTGACTCACCCA
The DNA here is from genome assembly GCF_011125445.2 of Fundulus heteroclitus. Classification (NCBI taxonomy): domain Eukaryota; kingdom Metazoa; phylum Chordata; class Actinopteri; order Cyprinodontiformes; family Fundulidae; genus Fundulus; species Fundulus heteroclitus. The sequence continues at coordinate 29,653,845 of NC_046364.1, forward strand.
ACACAATATCATCATACATAGATATGACAGCCCTGTGATTGGGGTTTTTACAATTACCATCTCGACAAATTGCTGCCTCCTTTGGTATGGAGATATTTCCCAATAGCTCATCTGTTGTGGTAGAATAGAAGGGTATATCCTCTCTTGAAATACAACTCCAATCAATATAAGATGAACCACTATAAATTTTCCATTAAGGGTAAAAAAAAGACAGTTTATATGCATCCCAAATGGAATGTGGTCAGCAGTTGCAAGCTCATTATGAATTTTCATTTCTTCTAATGATGCTTGAGCATCTGCTGTAGCACTGCAGTGGTCCAGCCAGGAGGTTGTATGCCACGCCTTGCAAACATTTGTAAAGCTATCAGGCGGCAAAAAGAGTTTCACTAGAATATGAGCTCATTATCCTCACAAAACTGATTCAAATGCCTTGCAAAAATCTATTTACTATCTGTAACATCTGCATCCATATCACCAATAATAAACACATTAGAAAATTTGTTTTCCTGGACAAAAATAGTTAATAAAAGTTTATTAAAACAATTCTGTTTCATTCTGATGAGACTCATAGGGGTATACATATTTAGGATGATATTCCTTTTCATTCTGTATTCAATGTGTTGCAATACACCAGTCTGCATCTAGTCTGATGACACCGACACAAGAGTCAAGTTTTTTATTCCAGAGAATTACCACTCCATCCTGTCTCCCCAGCCCCATATCATTAAAAGTGTTACACCCAAAATATAAGGTGACTGTATATCTTTTTGAAACTGAGAGCTACTTCATTGGTACAGTGCCACACGAAAGGCTACCAGTGTTGACCTTTGAACTAGAACAGCTCACCAATAAACACATTGGTAATGCTCTTTTTTTTTTTTTTTTTTTTTTTTTTTTAGATATTGTCAGTTTAAAATCTATATAAAGGCAAAAAGTAGAGCAACAGACTAAAATAACATTTTAGATGCAGCTCACTGGAGGGTTGTTCTAGTTTTAGAACAGGCTTGAGGGCACCACATGTGGTCCTTGTGCCTACGGGCACCATGTTAGTGACCCCTGCTTTAGATGGTTCCTGGGTGGTTATTAATTCAGGCTTCTATAACAAATAATTTGTCCAAAAACAGCAACAGCAGTGTGACAGCGGTCGTGGCAGCTGGCCTGCCACCTTCGTTGCAGCTGCATGCCAGTGAAGTTCCCACCGGAAGTGCCACTAAAAGCTGCCGCTTCCGTAAATTGAGCTGGACTTTAGAGGCAAAAACACTCACACGTTTAGTTGTCACAGTCTTAATGTGGCTCACAGTGCCTGTGTCCACAATTAGCAAACTTTTCCCATTTTCTTCACGCCTGATGTGGTTGGGGCGCACTTCAGTTCTACGTTCAAGCTGCCACTTTCCCTTTTAACAACAGTACTCCATTTTGCCCATTTCCCCATTGCCAACCGAGGCGAGTGCCATGGTCACTTCTTCCCCTTTGGTGCATGTTGTAGAATCTGATCCCCCCCACGCCGGATCACATCCGTTGCAATCACACGGAGATCCGTGCACACATCCACCTGGAGTCTTAGTGCACTCCTCATGGCACCGATGTCCACTGTAGTCCACTGTAGTTGAGCTATCTTCCACACACATCCAGATTAGTGAAACTCACAGGGGGCAGGTTGTCCAAATAATGCGAGACAAAATGTGGAACTTTATCTCCACATTCATTTAACACTTTCAGATAACTCTTAATGTTGTTCATATGCTTTTGCGCTCCTTTATGCACTACATTACGCTGTGATGTAGGGCACAGCTCCAACAAGGCCCTCTTTGAGGCCTCAATCCACTGGAGTCAAAGAGATTAAACTAGTGGGGGGAAAAAGTACAACCAGGGAGAGTATATACTACTACTAATAATAATATATACTGAGAAGAAATGGCAGGCAAAAGGAGAGCTAAGCAGGTGGAAATGAGGAATGGCTGAACTAATGAGAACAGTGGAGCTGAGGTGAGGGTGTAATGAACAGAAACCAAAGAGAAGCAGAAGGAATTAATTTATCTGGAAATATTACCAAATATACATAGAATGAACTAAAATGGGTGCAGCTTGAAAATATAATATATCAATTTTCATATATTTAAATCTTGGGGTCTTTCTACACAGAGTTTGCATATTCTGCCTGTGAATGCATGGGTTCTCTCAAATTACTTCTACAACAGAAGTAAAAACAAGACTGTTAGGCTAACTGGTCTCTCTGATTTCCCTTTAGGTCTGAGTGTGTGTATGCATAGTTGTTTATCCTCTGTCTATCTGTGGTGTACTGGAGACTATTTCAGTGTGTACGCCGCTTCTCATCCAAAGACAGCTGGAGATAGGCAAAGATCAACCACTATGAACCTGCAAGAATCAGTTTGAATGGATGGATTCAAATGTCCACATTTTTATTTTTAAGTAAAACACCATTTCCCCGTGTGCCTGGCGTCTTGACAAGTTAAATGTGGTCAAGCTGAATAGCCTCTCCAAACATCAGAGTTGAACAGTTCAAAAACAAGAATATGGCCATTGTGGCCATATCCCTGTATACTAGCAACACCTTACCCCCACATGACTCTCTACCTTACTTTTATTGTACCAAATTTATACAATTACATTTAATTATGAAAAAAATACTACCTCCAGGTGTACTGTAGTTAAACTGCACTGTAACTCTGCTATTCATTGAGTACAATATCTGGATACTCTACCCACCTTAAGTTGCTTCTCTGAAAAAGGAACAGGCACATTTTAACTTATAGTAAACAATACATATTGTCGCTGTAAATATGGTGCCCTGTTCTAACAAATACATATTGCCTACTGTCAGGATTGCTTTCAAAAGTTTTATTTAGAAATCTTTGACCATTGGGAAAAAACAACAACATTCTGCCTGAATTCGTTTTTTTTCCCTTTGTATTATTATCTTATATCAATCTTCAAAATAAAAAATTAAATGCCAATTGTAGACTTAAAGGGGACACAGCTTCCTGTGTCTTTTTTGTGCCAGTCTCAAGCCCAGATGAATGCTGAAGGTCATCCAGCATAAAACTTTGGCCACATTTACCATCGAAGTCAAGAACATGATCTCTATACTGCATTGGTTAACAATGACAGGGTAGTGGAAATTGGGCTACTGTTGATCAGCACATAATTGGATTGGATTGGACTGAATTGAATTGAAGAAGGGGAGGAAGCCATAGGCTGAGAAAGAGAAGAAGGAAAGGAAAGTTTCTAGGATGGAGAGTAGGGACTTTGAATGGACTATGACAAGAAAATTTAGAGTTGGCAGACATGATGCAGAGGAGGAAGGTTTACACACTGTGTGTTCAGGAAACCAAGTGGAAAGGTAGCAATACCAGAAGCTTAGGAGTATGATTCAAGCTGCTCTACAATGGTGTGGATGAGCGTAGAATACCTCCAGAGGTCAGAGAGTAGTGATTGGTTCAGATTTCAATGGACACGTTGGAGCCATGATGAGGAAGGGATGAACCAGTTTGATATCCAGAATATGAATACAAAAGGACAGATGGTGGTAGACTTTGCAAAGAGGATGGAAATGGCTGTAGTGAATACTTTCATTCAGAAGAGCCAGGAACACGGGGTGACTTACACAGGTAGGAGCACAGAGGTGGATTATATATTGTGAAAGAGCTCATTGACTGCAAGGTAGTGGTTGGTGATGGAAAGGTTGTTAAATAATGTTAGGGAAGAATCTCCATGGACTAGGATGTTTGCAGATGACATCGTGATCTGTGGTGAGAGCAGGGAGCAGGTGGAGGAAAACCTAGAAAGATGGAGGTTTGCCCTGGAAAGGAGAGGAAGGAAGGTTAGTCGTAGCAAGACAGAATACATGTGTGTGAATGAGAGGGACCCAAGTGGAGCTGTGAGGATACATGGAGCAGCGATAAATAAGGTGGAGAGTTTTAAATACTTAGGGTTAACAGTTCAGAGCAACGGTGACTGTGGAAAACACACAAAGACATGTGTCCAAGCAGGTTGGAAATAGTGGAGAATAGTGTCAGGTGTGTTGTGAGATAAAAAAGTATAAGCGAGAATGAAAGGACAGGTGCACAAAACAGTGGTGAGACCTGCAAATGTTGTATAGTTTAGAGCAGGGGTGTCAAACTCATTTTGGTTTAGGGGCCGCATACAACTTAATCTGATCCCAAGGGTCAGACGTGTAAACTCATTGCAAGATTAAATAGAACTAATAAATGTGGGCTTGTTGATTTTTATGTTAATTTCACTTTTACACAATGTATTATGAATAACCTTAGCGTTTTTAAGAAAAGTATGTGCAATTTCAACAATACTTTTGACTCAGTTAATCATTTACTTGTGCATTATGCATAAGAACTGATCACAGTGATTGTACAATGTTGAAAAACATTCACATTTTTTGGAACTTAAAAACACTGTCCTACATGACAAAATACATTAAACAGATACAAATTAAGAAATGATTAAAATTTTTCCACACCTGAAGCTTAATCTGCTAATTAAAACACAGCGCCCCTCGTGGACAATATAGGAACTGCATATTTTCAATTAAACGAAGTACATGTTTTTTTTTTCAATAATTTAATTGTTTTATCATTCTCTTCCTTTTATCTCCTCTTTCTTTCACCATTTTTTTCTTCTTGTTCTTCCTTTTCTCTCCTACTTTCCCATTGTAGTGTCCATATCATTCGAGATATTCCCCACATGAATCATAATAAAACTATTCACATTCATAAATCAAGCGGAGCACTATGGCAAAAGCAGTACTGCTCCGTTTGTGAAAGTCAAATCTGATGAGCTCTTTTTGGCATTAAGACAACAATTCTTTTTTTTTTTTTTTTATAATGATAATGCATTTAGCCACCGGGCCGGACTAAATTGTTCGACGGGCCGGATCCGGCCTGCGGGCCGTATATTTGACACCCCTGGTTTAGAGAAAGTGGCATTAAGGATGAGACAGGAGGCACAGCTGAAGGCAGAAGGAATTAAGATGTGGAGGTTCTCTTTGGACGTGACAAGTAGGGATAGGATCAGTAATGGGTACATCAGGAGGACAGCCAGAGAGTCCAGACTGAGATGGTTTGGGCATGTACAAAGGAAGGATTATGAGCACATAATTTGAAAGATGCTGAAGCTGGATCTGCCAGACAGGAGGCCTAGAGGAGGACCAAAGAGGAGATTTATGGGTGGGGTGAAAGATGACATGAAGGTAATTGATGTGAGAGACATACATTCAAGCGACTCTTAAAATGAAAATGACTGAGGCATGTTCTTAAGACAGTGAGAATGGCAACCATCTAACTGGTTATCAATAGTTTGAAGTCTGAGAGGTTGCAGGGCATGGGCAATTTGCACATCTCTGTAGACATAAATATTGATAAATTACATTTCTATCATCTGGTTAAACGTGTGTCAAATGTTTTTCCCAGACAACAGTGTTTATTCCAAACAAAAACAAACTGCAGATTGCACCATTTACGCAAAACCGACAATGTTAAAAGCTGTTCTCTGTCAGCCCTCAACTGCATCTGCAGTTGAGGGCTGACAGAAAAATAAAACAAATAAAAACACAAACTACTGGGTAGATAAAATTTCATTTCCAGCAAAAAGCACAAGCTCTTCCTTTTCAAGGTACAAACAGTTAGTCTTTTATTTTCCAGACACAACTGTGTTAAAAGCCAACATTGTTGAAGCATCCATTATCCTCCTTTTTTGTGCCTTAGTGTTTTTTGGGAATGAAAGCAACACATTGAAGCATTTTTGTCTGACTAATCTCTGTAAAAGGTCCCTTTTATTTAGAGTAAACTAAAACAAAGTCTAATCTTCTTAAAAACAAAGCCTGTGTGAATGTCTCCGAGAGAAAAATCTCAACCCCACCGACAAGATGCTGCCTGAATAAACGATAGAAAAAACCTTTAATGATGTGTGGGTAAAATACAGCCTTTTCACCTAGGAAATCATACCAATTATCCATGGCTCTTAATAAAGAGGCCTATCGGTATCATTAGTAAATGATTCTTGTCAAGCCATTTCCTGGTATTTTGCTATGGGCTGTTACAAAAATATCCCAGTCCTTGCTCAGCAGAGGAAAGAGGGACTACAAACAAACCTTCCTAACCATATGTAAAAATGGGAAAAGTTTCCAACATTTATTCCCAAAAAAATATTTTAGTTTCATATGAAATCCTGCTTGTAATGTAAATGATTTAGGGCTTCATATTTGTGTACAAAAAAAATCTTAAAAAAAAGGTGTGGGCACTTTATTCAAGGTAGTTAAATGAAAACAATTTCTCTCATCTAGCCCTTAGAGAATTTAAGATAACTTCTAAAAATAAGCTTTTGCACATTCTTACCTGGATTTTGTACAAGGATGCTTCAAGAAAGTTTTCACACGGGTGGCCATGTGGGCGGCCCACTTAAATTCCTGGGGTGAAAGACCAAAAATAAAAGCCTTAACAGAACGACAGGGGTTTCAATGTGATGGGCCAGCAAGTGACGAACTCAAACTGAGCCTGAAGGACTAAAACAGACAAGTCCATAAACAACTGTTTCAACTCACTGAATCTCTTTGCATCCTTTGTTAAATTCGCAATGCGAAATATGCCTTTGTGGCCGTCTGCCCACAGTGGACAGCGAGGATGGCAACAACTTGATGGTGTGCCCTGCCAACAAGCGCACAGATTTGGAGATTTTACTAAAATCAGGTCAGATCATTTGTGCTACAGAAATTGTATTTATGTATTCTACAGTTTTTGAAGACAATGTATGGTCTGCATAAAGATGCTGCAGTGAACGAGTGCTTTTCCCGGCCGAACACCTATGGGTGAAACATTTTCCATGATCAACTGCTGCAGACGAGGCATTTTGCAGCTCGGACTGTTGCAACGGGCTGTTTCCTCCCACCACTGATTGCAGCAGGTGTGCAAACCTGACAGTTTGCCCCAGCACAGAAAGAAAGCCTACAGGTGCCTCTCTCTAATGTAACCCACTCTTTGCTCACATGTTTTTGTTTTATTTTTCTTCACCTGACAACACTCTTTTTTTTAACCCCTTATGATTTCCTTCCACTCAAATAAGGAATAATGTACGCAACATTTAACCTCTCCACCTCTGACCGCTCCAACCTGTCGGACGCAGACTACCTGAGGCTGCAGGAGCTGACCCACCGCTCCGTCAAAATAAGCATCATCATCGTCCTGGGAGTGATGATCACTTTGGGCAATATTGCAGTGCTCCTGGTCATCACCTCCTCCGTGGCTGGCTGGTCAAGGAACTCCCGCTACTTCCTCCTGTCTCTCACCGCGGCAGACTCCGCGTTCGGCTTGCTGGTCATGCCCCTGAACCTCTGGGTGAGTCTGCTGAAGGACTACAGCGAGGGCCCGGATGCCCTCTGTCATGTGGTGGCGTTTTGCAACGCCACCGTCTACTCCACCTGCATGTACACGCTGGCCACCATCAGCCTGGAGAGGTACATCGCGGTGTTTTACCCGCTGCAGTACTCCACGCTCATGACCAGAAAGCGGACTCTGCTCCTGATCGCCTTCGCCTGGTGCTTCCCTCTCGTCTTGCTCTCGCCCATCACCTTCCCGGACGGCATCATCGAGGTGCACTTCTCCAACGCGTCGCTGGTCTGCAACCCGTCCTACTCCACGAACGTCGCCTACACCTTAAGCTTGACCTGTTTGATATTTTTCCCCTGCTCTATGGTCATGACGTATGCCAACCTGCGGGTGTGGTGCGCGGCCAAGAGGCAGAGGCTGAAACTGCGCAGGTACGGCTGTGCGCTGCGCAGCAGGCACAACGTCGCTGCCAGAGTGCTCGTACCTGTGATGGCGGCCTACTACACATGCTGGACACCCTGCATGGCGGCTATGATCTACAATGGTAAGCAAAACATCACAGCCGATCAGCAATGTGGAAATATGATCCAACTTTTTGGTCTAAACCTGTGGACCAAACAGTGGCCTTTGGTTAAGACACGTTCTGTCACAATTTATAGAGTACGGTATATTTTGAGATTATTTTAACTTTATTCAACACATTTTACAAAAGTTCACCTCCCTATACATTAATTGTGATCTCAAGATCGCAAACAAGGTTGGAGCAGTCCAGATTATTTAGTTCTTTAGGGGACTAGAGCATGGGTTTACATCGCAATACATTAGAACATTGTTAAAAAAGTAAATTTGTTACTGTAATTTAATTCAAGAGGATAAACGCATACTCTATGGATTACAGGTGGACAGCAAAACTTATTGCAGTTTCTCCAAAAAATGTAAATGACCAAAATAAAAAAAGGAACAGTCTATTTAACACAGAATGTGTACACACAATACCTGGTGGGGGCTCCTTTTGCATAAATTACAACATCAGTGCTGTGCGGCATGGAGGTGGTCAGCCTGTAAATCTGCTGAGATGTTGTGGAAGCCCAGGTTGCTCTAATAGAGGCTTGTAGCATATCTGCAGTTGGGTCTGGTCTGGTGTCTCATATCTTCACCATACATGGTCTACCAGGGTTTTGGTCAGGCCAGTCAGCTGTCATAGCCACGTTCTGGTATTTCTAGCAGAGTCAGTAGGTGCTGAATGCAGCTGAAAGATGAAATAAAAAAGTCAGTGGAGCAGCTCCCCTGTGGAAACATGACATTGGACCCCAAGCAGCTTGGATTCTGTGTGCCCCTTCATCCCTCAAATGCAACATTTACTTTATTCAAAAAAGATAACTTTGGCTCACTGGGCAACAGTCCACTAATTTTTCTTCTTATAGGAAGGATGTTTCTGATATCTCTGTTTCAGGAGTGGCTTAACATAAACAATACAACTGTGACTGCCAAGGTTATGGATACATCCTTGTGTGGTGGCTTTTGAAGTGCCAATTTCAGCCGCATTCCACACCTTGAGAATCTTCCTCAATTTCTTGAATTTGGCTTTGCTTGAAAATCTTCTCAAGGCTGCAGTGATCGCTGTTGCTTGTACACTTTTTCTACAGCACTTTTACCTGAAATACACTGCTCTGTTTGAAATGAATGAGTTTCACATTTTGAATTGAATTATTGAAATAACTTTGATTATATTCTAATTTATTGAGTTGCACCTGTGTGTGAGTTATTACTGCTGCATCAGTGACTCTTCTAACAGGATTGCTGTTGCTGTATGTCACAGTGACGACTGAAGAAATTCATTGCACGTATCAAATATTCTAATATTAGACCTGCTTCTTGTGTAGACTGATGTAAAACAGTAAAAACAAATCCCTTGTAACACTTATTTGCATCACTAGAATCAGATGTTGATCCTAGAATTAAAGAGCCATAATATTAAAAATATCTATATATGCTTTCTGTATATATGAACTTTATATTCGAAAAGATTTAAAGTTTTGTTGTTTTAAAGTGAGTAAGACATCTGTCTTTCAAAATGAAGCATCTTGTCGTCATTCCCCCCATCGCTGGTGAAGATTCTCAGTCATCCAGGTCATGGTCATTCCAAAAAAAGGTAAAAAACAAAGCAACTGGACTTGTTTTCCGTAGTTGAAGACGTTTCGCTTCCTCTCCCGGAAGCTTTCTCAATTCAAAAAGTCTGGAGTAATGATGAGTAACAAGCTTTATACCATTCCAAACAAAGGCCTGTAATGGCTTTAGATAACATGCAAATTCAACCGAAACAGGACCACCCCTTAGTACACCCCTTTAACGACCGCCCATTACTAAGGGGTGGTCCTGTTTCGGTTGAATTTGCATGTTATCTAAAGCCATTACAGGCCTTTGTTTGGAATGGTATAAAGCTTGTTACTCATCATTACTCCAGACTTTTTGAATTGAGAAAGCTTCCGGGAGAGGAAGCGAAACGTCTTCAACTACGGAAAACAAGTCCAGTTGCTTTGTTTTTTACCTTTTTTTGGAGATTCCCCCCATCAAATCTGTCAGTTTGTGCCAAAGTTGTGGGAGGAATAGCTGTCAGAGTTATTCATGTAATCATGGGCATGAATGTACTTTTTAAGGCCAGCTATGACTCAGACTTTTTTGACTCTTTCTAATTTGCCCTGATCATGGGCTGTCTTGGAGTAATCAGTGTTAAAGTGGAGTTGTGGCTGAATATATTTAGAAGTGAAGACCCTCCCCCCCTCCTTTTTTTTTTTTTTTTTTTTTTTTTTTTTTAAATGTGCCTCTAATCCAACAGACACAGATGAAAATCCATGCAAAGTGAAGCCAAGAGTCTTAATTTAAACTACAAGTGTGCACTCGTCGAAACGCTCATGAGCCTCACAGTAAAGCACTTTACTTGGTTCCACTAAGTCTCAGCTACTTGATCATGAGCTAATTTACTGTAAAAGCTCTAAATTATTCACAGCCAGTTTGATTACCAGACACGGGTGAGGCATCTTATGTGTTTAAAATATAGATATTATACATCCTAAATATAAATTAACAAAAATCTGGGCAGAGGAGCTTTCGTTTTCTTATCTGTATGCCTGAAAAATTAAATATGTCTCACTTGTTCTTTAGTTTCTGCTAGGATTGTTTATCAGATTCAGCTCTGATTTGGGCTACACCTTTCCAAAAATGTTTGTACTGCTTTATATTATTAGATATCAAGCCCTTTGTGTATCTAGTAATGTCCAGGGTATTTGATGTTGAATGCTGGCTTGTGGTATCCAACAGAAAACTGATTTAGTTGTGACAAATTTTCTTTGGAATCGTATTTGGTTAGTTTGAATACCAAAGGCCCATTTTTAAACATCACATTTCTATTACCAACCTTGTTTGAATCGTTTCTTGTTACCTGGTGGTTTAGATATAACATCATGACTATCAGAAATAATAGGTGGTGAAATGGAAAGAAAAATAAAGCAACAGTGATGCTGATTTGTGGTCCTGCAAATAAGTGTTTTGCCACTGATTACAGATAAGAGGTTTGAATAAATTGGAACATAAAACTGGATTTCTAGACATGAGGGATGGGCGTTACAACAACCTGCTTGTTTAAACTGTCATTGTTCCATCTAGAAAATGTATTGGTGGGTACCAGGGGAGTGGTGGCCTAGTGGTTAGAGCAGGGCTCCTGTGTCCTGGGAAGGCTGCAAGTTCCCTGGTTCGAATCCTACAGCCTGCCACTCTAGGTCTTTGACCAAGACTCCCATGCACCGCAGGGTGGCACCTTACTGCTCCCTATGGGATGGGTAAAGACAGAGGACAAATTTCACTGGAATGTACAAACGTTGCAATGATGGTTAAAGCTGGTTACAATTACTGCTCTGAAAAGTATATTTGTGGAGTAAAACTAAAACATCGGCATATGGTAGATGATCAGTTGAAGGATGTTGCATCTTTCAAAGGCTTTGTCATGTCTTGGCTGGATTTTATTTAGTACGTGGTTTTAAGATTTTGCTTTAATGCCTTAAAATAAGACACACCGATAATGCCATAAAGATATGGGATTAAAGATGTATTAAAGGAAGAAGATGGATTAACAAGAAGATGGGATTGGATCATCTGGGGAGACTTGCTTAAGATAGAACTCAACGTGGGGGTGCAGTCTTCAGGAAATGGCTTATTCCCAACCCCAATAAGCCCCCCCCCCCCCCCCAACACCAGAGAAGAGGATGAGGAAATAAGGATGAGGAGGATGGCACGAAGGGAAGGAGAAGGATGAGGATGATGGGATGAATGAAAGTGAGGGATGAGGATGACAGGAAGGAAGACGAGGTAACAATATGATTGAGGGGAGGGTGTGGTTGTGAGAATGTGACAGACTGAGATTAGGTGAACTGAGTATAAATGAACTGCTAGGTTCATTTATGCGAGGTGGGGTAGAGGCGTGACCTTGCATCCAAACCTAAGTTAATATATTAACTGTATCCAGGCAAAATGTTTACAACCCTGCCAGTACAAGGGATTGATTGAAAAAAAATTCCAAAGACAAACTCTGAACAACCTGTAGAAAATAAATAAAATGTATTGCCCTCTAGACAGTTGCAAAATGAGGGTCTTAACTCATTAGATATGTAAATCAAATCATGTAGTTCTTGCATGAAAGGTGGCCTGGACGAGCCCCTTTATTTAAACCACCGACTTCCCAGCCATAAATTTGTAATTGGTGTAAAATTTGTCCACATATCACCTGTGTATATGTTGTTTTTCACGCTTAAGTCATAAGCTACCCCAATGCCAAATCTGCATACAATGTGTTCTTTTGCTGTTACCACTAATTAAGTGTGCAAAGAATCTCAATACAGGTTTCAAATTATGATCAAATACAGTCCGGGGGGGAATGGGAAATAGAATTTTACTTTAGAGAGAGTCAAATTAGATACCTCATACATAATTAGCTGGCCACAATGAATAGCCATATTTTCTTGCAGTGCATAAACTCACGCCGCTCCTGAAGAGATGCCATCATGGGCAGTGAGACATATTTCCCATATCCAAAAAAAATGCCACTGGCTATATATGATCAAAAAAGGTAGTAGCTTTATTTGCAAACTGTGCACCTGTGTAATTTCTGTCATCAGACTGATTCCTTTTGTTCAACATTTCCTGACCCACAGCAGTCTCGGGGAGTAGCGTACCAGAGTGGGTTGAGTTCGTCGTGGTGTGGCTCCCGACCTCCAATGGTTTCCTCAACTGCATCTTCTACTTCTGGATAAACAAAAACTTTCGCAGGAAGTTCTACCTTATTCTGCAGAGGCTGGCTCTGGCCCTCTGTCCTGAACTGGCAGACACCTTTGGGTGGAGCACCACTTCATCGGCGCAGTCCATCTCAGGAATCTTCGGCAATAACAACATGGTCCATGAGCGCTCCTCCAGCGTGTCCTCCACCTGCACCTTGCTGAGCTTGGCTTAACACCTCTGACCCCAGAAAAAAAAGTGCAGCCAAGGACGTGGTCAGTGACCTGCATAATTTTAAAGTCATTGCCTAGTTATTGGTGTTTTAACAAACTAAAGCACTGCACTGCAAATGGTTTGAAATTCTGAACGATTCTGACGGTGACATTTCAGGGTGAAAAGGAAAATCAGCACCAGCATAAACTGTATTGTTTTTATACATGTTATTTCCAACTGAAAACCGCATTCAGCTGAAAGGGGCAAATGCTCCATTTATAACTGATTTGGATGAGGTTATTTTTCTCAAAGATGTACCATTGCCATGATTTGATTTATAATCCAAGATGGCCTCTTAAACCACCTTTTTAGTTCTTTTATAGCTAGCCATCAAGTTTGTCTGTGCTACAGGTATGCCTGTCATTATTCTGCACACACCTCTTTTTAATGCGTCAACCTGTAACTTATCACAGCACATTTCGATCGGTCCATATTTGTCATTTAGCTCATCAGAAGAAATTGATATTTAGGCCCCTTCTCATGTGAAGATCTTTGTGAACGCTGCCAGCAGATTTCAAACACTTTGAACTACTGAGGCTATCAACCTTTATCCGTTTCAAACTATTTGACATATACCAGCTAAGAGAAGTTAACCTTTAAGTCACAGCATTTCGGTGCATGCAAGGAGAAAAGTAATTAAGCGCCTGGACCACAGAAAGGTCACCACGTTCGTGCCGGTAGGAGACAACTTGTATTTGGAGGATTTTGGGCGCAGAATCTACATAATACATCTAGATGGAGGAATTGCAGCTTTGTGTGTTTTTGTCTTTGAATAAAGTTTTGTCATGATGGTTCATTTTTGAGTTGAAAAATTTTATACGTTTATTTTAAAATTCTGCTTGGTATAACAATCAGTGAAAATCGGGTGAAAAAATAATGAAAGAAATGATTACTTTCATATATGTTTCTAAATTTGCTTGTACACTTGTAATATAAAGAAAATATTGGTTTAAGAATGTGCAAAATAAAGTATGATGCCTTTGAATTATGTGTGTGAATTGACCGATGTAGTTTTATTTAATGAGCATTTGGCATGCACTATAAACAACCCCTCATATCATTGTGGCAGTGTCTTGCAGACAAATACCATGACAAGTTGCTTGTATTTGGGTTGTATGCCAACCTAAGCATTTTATGTATGCGTTTTTTATTAAAGCCTACAGACGTATGATTAAATAAGCTTAGTTTACTTCAGATTTACATTTTGCTCTTAGTAATGTTTTGTGCTCGAATTATTCCAGTTTATTGGCATACCTCTTGTAAATCAAACCTCAGAGCAACTGAATTTTTTTTGTGTGTTGCATTGCACAATCCAGATTTTAATAGGACCAATGCTAACACAAGGTATGTTTTAGTGCAAACTGTTGATCAGGGGTGCCCCACTATAGTCATCAAAAAACTATTATCCTGTAACTTTTAGATGCATCCATTCTCAAACACACTGGACTCAGATGAATAGCTCATTAGCAGGCTTCTGCAGAGCTGAGGCCTGGTAACAAGCCTCTGAAAACATGTTTTCTAGTTTGAGGTGTGCATGTAAAAGGCTAAGAATAAAAGACCAAATGTCTGGTTGCCATGAATGATCAATATGGTCCCCAAATCAGTCCGTTGTTTTCTCATGCTGCCCCATTGTGAACATGCAACTGTGGTACTCCAGATGTGTTGAAGTGCAGAATAAGGCCTGCAAAGAGCGATATAAACAGCTCAATGACCTACTACCATCACACTTGAGAGACATTCACTTAAGCTGCATTCATGAGCAGAGCTCCAACATCTTTGAAGAGCTCTTCCACCAACACACACCCTGTTCACCCCCGATGAGTAGTATCTAATCCTGAATGAACACCGAACTGCTGCTACATGAGAGCTGAATACTCACTTCTAATCTCCTTTATCATTGCAACTTCTATACAATCCAATGAAAGTTGTCCTCTGCGTCTGTTAGTGAGCTAAGTACTGTCACTGTGCAGTGTCCAAGGAGCGTCCTGGGGTTAAGAGTCTTGCTCAGGGACCCAGAGTGGCAGGCTTTTGGGATTCAAACCTGGTAACTTAAAGCCTTCCCAGGGAGCAATCGTCCTGCTCTATCCACTAGGCCACCGCTCCCCTTCTGCGATTATTAAATGTGAAACAAATGCAACTTTAGTTTTATATTGAATGTGTTTGTGGTGTCATGACACTCTGAATAATGATGAATAGTACTGAACTGAATTATGCTAATGTACACCTACCAGCGAAATGTTAGATAACAGGTTGAGCCACAAGCATTGAGTTAAAGAACGTTTCAAAAATAATCTGAAACATCGCATATATGTAATATGTTGCTCTGCACTTTACATAATGAATTTAAACTGCATTCCAATGAATGAGGTTTAAAGGGGACATCAACAGCAATTTGAATATGCATTATCGGTCAAGTTTTTGTTTGTTTTTGCAAGGATGGCCTTTTATTTAACTCTCAAACTTTTCTCTGCCCCCACTGGGGAAACGATTCCCCACAGCATGATGCTGCCTGTGTTTCTCCATGGAGGTGGTGTGCTCAGGGTTTTGTGCATCCAATTTTGGTCTCATCAGACCAGAGCTGCTTCTCCCATATGTTTCCTGTTTTTTCTGCATGGCATGTGGTAAATTGCGAACAGAGCTTCTCATGGCTTTGTTTTCTGTTTTTTTTTAAGGACTTTCAGTCACTCCATGAGGAAAGATCTGTGGAGTGCATGGCCAATTTTTGTCCTGTCAGCAGATTCCCCACCTGAGCTGTGGATCTCTGCAGCTCAACCATAGTTTGGATGGGTCTCCTGACTGCTTCTCTGATTAATGCTCTGCTTGCCCAGCCAGTGAATCCACATTATGGTTTGAAAGGCGCTCCATCAGATCTTTAAAGCTTGGCTCTAAACTTCTGCCAACCTAATCCTTGGCTTTTCTTGTGTGTTCCTTCATGATGCAGTTGGTTAACTAAAGTTCTGAAAGCATTTAGTTGAACTTGATTGTTTATTAGGGATATCAGAGTAAAGTCATCTGAATATGTAATCGGAATACAGATTAGATTACATCCTGTGATAGTGTGCCACATAAATGCCCTCGAGCAAACATTTAAGGTTGGAATGTTACAAGCCGCTGTTAATCACTACTTCTTCAGTGTGTACATTTAAAAAACTTGGAATACTTTTAAATATTAAATACTATCCATCTATCCATTTTCTATGCCTTGTGGGGTAGCGAGAGGTGCTGGCGCCTATCTCCAGCTGTCAATGGGCGAGAGGCGGGGTACACCAGGACAGGTCGCCAGCCTATCGCCAATATTAAATGCTATTGCCTTGGAAATATTTAAAAATGCAGCTTCTGAAATTCAGCAACAGAAGCATCATAGTATTTTCACTGCTCTGTGTCCTTCAGACAGTTTTTTTATTTTATTTTTTCTGTTAATCTTTTGAGTCATTGGGACACAATATATTTTTTAAGGCTGTTAGGAGCCCAAATCGTGCAGTCACGATATCACACTCGGTTTCTGCTAAAACTATGTACATATTTATCTGAGAACACCAACAAAGCAATTTATTAAAGCTCTATGCCACCTTAATAAGAACACGATGGTGTGGCATTTCAGGCCCCTCACTTCCTCCTCATCAAATCTAAACAGATTCTTTGTTCCTGTTGCATCCAGAAGTGGTGTTTTAGCTGCCCCGTGTTTGTTGCCAAGCAGGTCTCTCAGGAAGACGGTGAAGTGTTGTCCATTAGCACGCTCAGTTCTCCTTAAGGACTGCTGCAAATAGATGTGACAGGCGTTTCAGTCATGGGGGGTAATGTTTATCTGATGTTCGTACAGATGCAACATGCTGTTTCACTGAGCTTGTTGTCTTCTCTTGTCATAATTCCCGTTACATGGAGGCCATCAAACGCCCGACGGGTTCATGACAGACAATTTATATGCAGCAAGACACGAATGCATGGCTTGTGTGTACTGTTCAAATTGTAACATAAAAATGAGATTTCTTCTGAGACCTTAATTTAAAATTCAAATAACCCGCTTTTCATATAATAGGCATCCAAACCGGTTTAAAAAAACAGCTTTGTTGGTGCATTTTCATTGAAAAATGACTGTATAACATCTCATTGTGTTTAGTCTTTATCAGTGTCACAGCATACCAGTCACAATTTTGCAAGTTGTTGTTTTCATCCTTGCTAAATGTTTTTTAACGCCACGAGTGACAATGATGGATTTATTGTGTTCCCTGAAAACCTGCAGATAAACACAGAGTGGGAGCGCAAGCGAGAGTGAAAATGTCAGTATAATATATACAGTATAGGTTCACTTTTCTCCTGAAAGCAACTGGAACATAGATACTGGGTTTACACTGCCATCATGTGTTGAATTAAAATAAAGCAGGTAAAAGAAACGTCTTGGTCACAAAATGTAATAATTCTGATATAAGAATTGTTAGAGAATTGTTATTTAATTAATTTTATCACAATTATTATGAGTGTTTGGATTACTTGAGGAATTTAGTATTTCACAAAACCCATGATGGAAACTGAGGTCTTGATACATTTTCAAATGAACCAGAAATCCTGTGTTAATTTGTAATGTATTGTAATGAAATGAGGGAACTACTAAACCATCGATATGTCTCACAAACTCTGACAAACAAAAAAAGAAAAGAAAAGTGAGTCACCGGGTGTAAACCTGAGCTGTGCGCGTAATTATGGGCCATAGGTACTCTAACCTGTGAGGGCTCTTGTTGAAGTTGCAGATGGAAAGGCTTTTATTTCAATAATGAGTTTTCCCTGCTCTTCTCCACTTACATGCCAGGAAAGGAGCTCATAGGAGCAGGCAGACATGCTCTAGGACACAATGGGATTTGCTTTTAGGACCGGTCTATGAAAAGGTTATACTTTTCTGATGGAATAAATTAATGTAGTTTTTCACTTAACACTGCAAGATAGTAACTAATATATTTTGAACACATCTGAAATTAAATGCGGATTAACTAGATCATAGTTGCTAAAGCCGGAAAAGGGTAGAGGGCCTTCTGTGGGTCGGGGAGGATGTCCTGCCCCAAGTGGAGGAGTTTAAGTAGCTTGGGGTCTTGTTCACGAATGAGGGAGTGATGGAACGGGAGATCGATCTGTGGATTGGTAGAGCGTCTGCAATGAAGCAGGCGCTGTGCCATTCTATTGTGGTGAAGAGAGAGCTGAGTCAAAAGGTGAAGCTCTTGATTTACCGGTCGATCTATGTTCCTACCCTCATCTATGGTCATGAGCTTTGGGTCGTGACAGAAAGTACGAGATCACGGATACAAGCAGCAGAAATTAGTTTTCTCCATAGTGTGTCTGGGCTCTCCCTTAGAGATAGGGTGAGGAGCTCAGTCATCCGGGGAGGACTCAGAGTAGAGCCGCTACTCCTCCACGTCGAGAGGAGCCAGTTGAGGTGGCTCGGGCATCTGGTCAGGATGCCTCCTGGACGCCTCCCTGGTGAGGTGTTCCAGGCACGTCCCAACGGGAGGAGACCCAGAGGAAGACCCAGGACACGCTGGAGGGACTATGTCTGTCGCCTGGCCGGGGAACCTCTTGCAATTCCCCCGGAGGAGCTGGACCAAATCGCTGGGGAGAGGGACGTCTGGGCCTCCCACTAAGGCTGCTACCCCCGTGACCTCACCCTGGATAAGCAGAAGAAGATGGATGGATGTTTGCTAAATTTTAATGTTGCAACTTTGTCTGTTTTAATCAAAGTTTATGCCCATGATTAGTCAAAAGAAAATACGAACAATTGTATATATGCACACACACACATATATATATATATATATATATATATATATATATATATATATATATATATATATATATATATATATATGAGTTTATACATATTTATGTAACAATATCCTCCCGCATTGCAATACTTCTGCACAACATAAACCAGGAATGATGCCCATGTTAATATCTGCCACATTTTTCTTCCTCCCCAAATAGATGTATTATTCTTGTCTATTATTCATATACAACTTGTAGTTGTTGTACTCATTCCTTATTATATAGTTCTACATCTACTTATCTCAACTGTGTTTGTCTATGTGTAGCACCTAACCAAAGCATATTCCTAACCAAAGCATATTCCTCCTACGTGTAAACGGGGCACTAAAGTTAACTGGTTCTAAAAAAATAAAATAACACTAAATATTTTAAATTCTCGTCAGCGTTTCCTGAGAAGCGACTGCAACAGGATGCAAATCGAGATCCGACGTGAAAGGTTATACTGTAAATGAGATGTCAATGTAGAATCATTTAACATCTCATTTATATACGAGGTTGGGAGTTCTCCATTGATGAGCTGAGTTGTGTTGTTCTAAATGCAGACATGCTCAGTATTTAACACCCACTGTTGTCTGCCTAAACTAGGCCTGTGTTTACCAGCTTTGGCATAACATTAGCCCTCACTCTGTTTTTTTCACTTTATCAGTGTTTAAACATCTGCTCCTATGGATTTCTGGCATAAGCTACCATATATATATATATATATATATATATATATATATATATATATATATATATATATATATATATATATATATATATATATATATATTTTTTTTTTTTTTTTTTTTTTTTTAATCTAAAAAATATACATGCATGAAACATTTTCACCAGCAATGCAATTGACCTGGTGCTGATTCGGTCCCGGGCTTCTTTGTGACTGGAACTAAACTTAAAGCATGAAATGTTGAAGTATAATTTTGAAAACTGTGCACAAAAATACATATTGAATACCACTCATTTGAAACGAGAATAACCCTAACAGGATACTGGCGACTAAGGTTTGCCAAGGTAAATAATTGGTGGATATGTGAAAAAAAATGGCTTACACAAACAAAACTAAATATAGCACAGCATTATACACTGTTTTCATAGAGGCTGCTTGAGGTCAAAGTTATTTCCACAACTGGCAGATTTAGTTTCAATATATTTTTTATGACCAAAAGGTTTCTTCTGACTAGATGCAATATTTTTTGGAGTGACCGGCCAGATCTCAAACTTGAATCTGATATAGAATCTGGAGGAGTTAAAGATTGTGCAGGGAGGCCATCTAACATCAAAGACTTGGAGCTCATCACCAAAGATAATTTGTTAAGAATACCAGTGGACCAGGACCTAAGTACTGGTCAGAAGCTCTTCTGTAAGGCCAAAAAAGATTATTTTTTTTTAATTATTAATTACTGGGGATGGTAATTTGCCTTTAACATGCCATTTTTATTTAGTGAGAGGTTCCCAACTTATTTCTTAGCAGAAACAAGCTTCAAGGTTGAATTAAAATACTTTAAATCTGTAAGGAGTATGAATAATGTTGAGCCCAAATGTAAATTAAGTAACACAAACTAAAATGAAATGATGATCCAGTTTGGAAGTAATTTAATGCACATAGAGAGCAGCCACCGGTTTGTCAGTGTGATAGCAGTGGAGGATATAAGTGGTGGAGCCATGAATGGACCAGTAGTGTTATCAGGCAGTTTCTGAAGCACCTAACAGTGAATCCAACCACTTACTGAATGTCCCCAAACTATGTAAGTAGATCACTTGGACTTCATTAGAGACCATGACTCAAGATGGAAAATTTGCTCCTACATGGCTCAACTACAAAAGAAACTAGAAAAAAAAGAGTTATTTTAAATATTGCTATAAGGACTAAGCTAATAAGTCCAGTTTTCATCTTGATAGTAACTATTAAATGAATATCGCAGGTAGAAATGCTAAAATCAATGCGGCCTCAAACTGTCTAATAGAAATCATGCTATCCCAGCAGTTAAAATGGTGAAATCCAATTTAGAAATATTTGTCAGTGGAGAAATGTATCTAATGTAAAGATAACCAATCAGACAGTCATGGTAATGTTGATTTAAATCCAAACGCAATTGTTCTTTTTCTAGTTTTCTATGGTGGTAGTACTCGGTTTTCTTGTAAAAGTTGTCTACAATAATGACAATAATAATAATTAAAAAAAGTTCCTCCATTCCACTTTTCCGGCTGTTAAGAGTTGTGCAAGTCCTGCCGTTCTCTGAAAACCCCCACAAGCAGAAATAATTTCAACAGCTTAGTCGATTAAACCTTTTGTGAAAACGTCTTTAATCACATCATACCATTTCTAGATACATTTGTTTTCATATTTGAATGATTAAAGAAGCTGCTATTCAGTTCAGACAGAGCTAGAATGTTTGGTAATGACAGAGTGCAGTAATACCAAAAATGTATCTTTCTTAACTTGACAAACTTTCGTTGGACATCTGCAAGTATTATGGAGAAAAATATGTTAGAGGTTCTTTTTTGAGATGTATCAGACAAGTAGTACCACAATCCTGATAGAAGTTATTGTAATTAAAAAAAATTAAATGTGACAGATTCCTAGAACAATTAAATGCTATGTAGAACTTTTGGCCTGAAAAACATGATTAAGATGTATGGTAAACAACTGTAGGCTGCAAGACCCACATTTATGGTTCTAATGTTGTGAGCAAGTTCCCAAGTTTCCAAACAACATATGAAACAAGCTAAATTTAAACGGTTAGGTTTTCAGTCCCTATGGAGTCTGTACCACTAACCCTGTTTAGAACGTAGATTACAATGACAGAAATAAAACCACATCAGTTAAACAGCATAATGCTGAATAAACTCAACAAACGCACACATATTTCAAGGGAGGCGTCTCGTGTATTCTCTATAACTCATTATATCAGCATACTAAAACATTATTATTCAATGATTTTATATAACGAGACAAGTCTAAGCACATTCGCTTTTAAATAATCACATATTCATAATTCACCATGATTTAAAAAATATGGAATAAACAACAAGATTTAATATGTCATATATATATATATATATATATATATATATATATATATATATATATATATATATATATATATATATATATATATATATATATATATATATATATATATGACAGATTGCATTTTCAAGAAAAGTGACCGATGCTATCAGAAATGGCTTTAACGACATAACTGGACACAGGAAAGAAGGACATGAGCTCATTTTAAATGAGATTTGGTAACATTTCTCATTGTATGGAACAGCACTGGACAACATAGCAGTTATTATCCAGAACACTAAAACGTATGTCTGCTTTTCATCGGCTTGGTATCAGGCTGCCCTTCTTTACACGGTCATGTTGTTCAGGATGTACATGTTTTCGCTGTTTTAATATCTGTGTAAATATATAATTATTTTGCTTAAGTGCCAAATTAGTTGAGTGAAAATGTATATTTTCAAGGTTCAGTTTGGGGAATTTTTTTCATTAATGACAGACATCATAGTTGCATTAAAAGAAGAGAAGGCAGAACTTTTAATAAATCTTTTTTTTACTTTCTGTTACATGCACCCTGTGTAGCCAGACAAGGATGTAGACTTTTATCAGACGGCCTTCTCTCTTCTTGCAGCAGCCAATGCTCCCAATTGTGTTTGTTCAGCATGAGATGGTTTGGTCAGAAAACAAAAGTGAAAATCAAGGCCTCCAGATGAAAAGAACGAAACAAAGCTCTCAAGAAGACTTGTGTTCAAACATAAAGAAACGATACAGGACACCAACGGCAGCGGCAGCAACGGTGGGGATCAACCACATGGCCCAGGAGCTACTGTAAAGAAGGCACAACAATTATGACATTTAAGTATTTCAGTCTTTTATAGGTTTATAAAGATCTCTACACAAATAATTTGTACTTTCTCAAAGTAAAACTTGTGAAACTCAAACATGTTGTCTCACCTGGACTCTCCAGCATTTTTAGTCTCTGCATCCTGCAGCATAAAAAAAAGGATGAATTAAAAAAAGGTTTTGTAAATACAAATGCAAACTGTGTAAAGTTAGTTGGTCAGAGAGTGGTACCTACCTTTGTTTCCTCCTTTCTGTCATCCTACAAAACACATGAATTCACTATTAATATCTTCAATGTCACACAAACATAATACTAACATAATAAAATGTAGATAAACTCATTTGTATAATTCAATCTAGAAATAAATTCCTACCGCATGACGCAGCAAGATTTGCTATTGCCAATCAGCATATTATGTTAACAGTCCAAAGTTTGCAGTTTCCAGAAGCAATCAGTAATTTAAAATGTTTTCAGTATTTGCTGTGAATGTTATTTTCTAAAGTAATACAGGATTTTTGAAACTAGTTTTAAAAGAGAGCTTATAAAACAATCAGCTTTTTATGTCTGCACCCTCAATCTCCTGCAGGATTCTTTCTGTAAAACGAGAGTCGTTCCTTTCCACTCCAACATGCTGCTTACTAAGGATGAAGTCAATCGGCTTCCCACTGTCGCCACATGCTTGCTTAGGAGAAGAGATTTCTACAGTGAGTAACTGCAATCAGCTGGGTCTAATGCATTTAAAACTGAACTGGACTGCATAAAAGTCATGGAATTTGAATCAGTCTTCTGTAACTGTTTGTGCTGATTTAAAATGATTAGCATACATTTCTGCAAGGTCAACAAAACATGTTTTTCACTACATTAAATTTCAGCAGTAAGTTGCTAAGCATTTTTTTTTTTTCTTTAAAATTTTTCAGTAATGTAACAAGTGACAAAATGTGACACCAAAGTAAAAATAAAATAAAATATTTTTGGAATCATACTTTAACGAGAGGGGAAAAAAAGGACACACAAAGCTACTTTTTGTCCCTCATAGGATCCCGAACTGCTGCTCACATGATGGGCCAGTCGGGGAGTGTGACAAAACAATTCCTGAAAAGCTTGTAAAACCTTAAATCATGCATGACACAATCTACATGCACCACAAATCAAATTATCTTCTTTGACTTACTGTGCTAGTTTCATACTTTGATACAACACATAAATCTTTTAAAATCACAGCTGGATCAGAAATGCTTCACTTTCACCTAATTCCAGCAATACTTTTTTATTTAAATGCTCTGAAGGCCCTTCAAGAATCTGGGGTTTAGTTTTAAACAAGAAGCAAAAGGATAAATAACTTAAAAGCTGTTATGTGGCTGTTTTGTGATTTTAAAATGAGTGTGTGTGTTTTATCTATTAGTAACTCAAAAGCTAAAATGATTAACAAGTAAAAACTCAAATTGTGGTGGGGCAAAACAAAATGAAAGGTTGACATCTAAACATAGATTACTGTAAGGAGTCCTTTCTTTCAGACATTCTGAATTAATACTTTAGACCAGTGGTGTCATGTAGGCCAAAATCATCAAGTCAAAAGTACGCGAAGGCAAAAAAGAAAATATATTTTTAAGCAAAGATGTTTAACTGCTCAACAATAAACTAAGCATTCATCATTTTTAACCATTCAGTATTTTAATTAAATAAGATTTTTTTGCAGCAATGGGGTGTATACATCTTTGTACATTCAAGGTTTACTGCATGTTTCCTCAATAGATTAGGCATCACATTTGTAAATTCTTTTTATCTTGATTGAATAAAGTAGGGGAAGAAATTTGCCTATTCTAAGCCAGAAGAGTCAAAGGCACTGGATAGATGGGTTCCATCTACAGTAAAATTAAAGAACATGCAAAAAGCATGGTTATAAATAAACAAACACTTTGTTTTGTACCAACCATTTTACATTGGAGGATGATTTTAACATGTTAGCAATCATTTTCCCATGAATTAAAAATAGAAAGGTCTTTATGTGCAACAACCATATGCCCCCCCCCCCCCCCCCCCCCCCCATACTCAATATTAATTTTGCCATACTCCATACTTTTAAATACTGTGCAGGAACCTTCTTGTACTCCATGGGTGTAAACAAAGCATAGCTACAGAAAAAAAAAAAAAAAAAAAAAGGTGTGAAGCCACCCTTTTTCTTACCATGTGAAGCTCTCCAATATAGTACTGCTGAAGCATCTCCCGGGCATCTGTAGAATGACCTACATCCTCGAAGCTCTCAGTGGCATCTGCACCTGCCTGCTCCAGCAAAACCTCCTCACCTCCTGGATGCTAATTTAAACAACGGGGAACAGAGACTGTAAATTGCATTTGCTCCAAACTCTGACATCATTGAATATTACCATATTTGACAACATTAAGCAATGGGGACAAACAACACTGCCAAACGTTAAAAAAAAAAATCTAATTGTTTGTGTTTAATGTGAAAGAAGATTATTCTCTCCAACTGTACTTAGCACAAAAAGTGAGGAAACTCGGACTTGGTCAATTACATTTCTTTGTTGTGGCCATGCTTCCTGGCAATACATCCTATATCATTAGAAAGCTTGTTTATTTCCACTTAAATTGTGGCACATTTGGTAGAAAAATATGCATTTGTGGGTTGAGTAGCAGGCTAGAGTCTGAGCATTGCCCATGAAATGCTTACCTAACCCTCTGTGACAATACAAAACCCCATTAGGTTTATTGCCAGGGCCTATTGTTAAGACAAATAAATAATTAACCAAATACAAAATTCCCTGTGGAAGAACACTGTCCTTCACATTATCAAAATACAAACACATCTTTGCATTAGGTCACCAGATTTAAAATGAGCAAATTGCCATTTCATAACTGCAATTTCAGCAGCAATAAATCTAAAACAGACCCTGATGTTTCTGATGCGTGTCTTAGAAGTTTCTTAGTGCCCCGAGGACCAGGGGGACGTTTCTCTAAAACCTACAGGGGTGTGTCTAGAGATCAGCTCTGAAGAACACTACCTTAACACTACTAACTATCTGAAAATAGGTTAAATTCAGTATATAAAGTAAAACTGTTGCTTCAAGACACGTTGAGGTCTAAGATTACACTCTTGATCATGATGTCAAAATCCAAAGAAAAGCCATTTAACATTTTGGGTAAATTGATTGTTATTGAAATTTTATTGATACAGAGTTTCCCCCACTGTATTATAAGCCTGGCGCCCCCCCCCACCCCCCGCCAGGTTAAGCGTTGCATTTTTAATTCAAATGCCTCATTGTCTAAGAGCAACATAAAACGGTCAGTAAAGGTCCCATCGACGCACACTACGTCCACGCCGCGCCCCTCCTTCGAGCTGCATGACGTCAAGGTTCTTGCGCCTTCCTGTTCTGCAAACAACAACAACAACCCCCCCCCCCCCTTTATATATCTAAATGCTCCCTCTGGCTCTGAGCGTAGAGAACAACATTAGCTACCGTAACTATGCAGATGACACACAGCTCTACATCACCATGTCACCAGATGACTATGAACCCATTCAAGCGCTGAGAAGAAACCAATGCATGGATGTGCCAAAATTCTCTACAACTGCTTAAAAACTAGATTTAAGTAATAATTGGTGGACCAATAGAGGAGCGATCAAAAGTTAGCACACAGCTTGAGCTGCTTCGGCTAGAAACCACTGATCAGATCCACAATGTGTGTAGTGATGGACTCAGACCTAAACCTTCAAAGGCATCTAAACACAATAACGTCAGCCTTCTATCACCTGAAGAACATTTCCAGGATTAAAGGACTAATGTCTCAGCCTGATCTAAAAAAAAACCTGAATCCATGTGTTTATCTTTAGTAGAATCGATTACTGCAACTGTGTTTTCTCAGGTCTGATAAAAAAAGTGGATCAGACTGCTCTGATCCAGAACGCAGCTGGCCTTGTCGTCACTGAGACTAAGAAAGTTGAGCACATCATCCCACTGGCTCCCTGTATCTCAGAGAATAGACTTTAAAATACTTGTGTTAGTCTATGAATCACTGAATGACTTAGCACCAAAATACATCACAGACTTGATGTCAGTGTATCAATCCTCCCAGACCATTCAGGTCTTCTGGCTCTACTCTGCATTCCCAGAACCAAACACGGAGAAGCAACATTTATCTCTTAAGCCCCACTTATCTGGGATAAACTCCAAGAAGACAGCAAAAGTGCTTTAAGTCAAGGTTAAAACCCCATTTATTTAGAGTTGTCTTTGAATGTTAGTGTTCTAGTTTGTAGTCCAACTTGTCTTATATCCTGACCTGCTGCTACGTGCTTTCCTCTGTAATGTTTTCTTTACTTATGCTCCGTTCATGTACATCACTTTGAACGGTCTTGTTGCTGAAACGTGTTACACAAATAAACTTTCGTTACTAACACTTGACTGCGGTGCTGTCTCTTTAAGGCTAATGGATGCTAACTATCCAACGCTGCTAATGCTGGCCAGTTTTACAGAGATGGCTTGAAACGTAGACGGGATTCCGAATTAGACTTTGCACTTTGCATCTGTCTCTGCTAAAAGGCCGAATTAGAAGCCAACAAACTTTACACGTCAATACAGATTTTCAACCCGTTTGAGTTCCAGGAAGTACTATTACACAACGTCACACACCTACATGTGGAATAGTAACGTTGATTTCAAAATAAATGCTCAAAGTTAACAAAAAAAGCACTTCTTACCTCTTCGAGGAAACTTGTGATGTCGTATATCTTATCGTGGATGATTAGCCATGTGTCATTGATCATATTATGCACTCGGATGTCCTCTAACGTGTAATATTTTACTCCCCCCTCGGCAGTTTCTCCATTTTTCTCGTTATTGGCGTTAGCGGATCCGCTGCCCGTATTATCGTGTATGTCCTCTCCCATTCTTACGTTAGAGTAGCAAAATAACAAGGAACAAGCTAAAATCTAGCTCCTGTTAGCTGCTGTTGCCACGGTTATTAGGCTAGCCAGATTAGATAGATTTTTCTTTCTTTTCCTAATAGCTCAGCGGTATAATAGACAGCCCAGAGAGACAACAAAGCAAACAAAACAAAAACAACGAATTGCGAAAATAGAGCGGGGACGTGATGAGAGTTTTTGTCAGGAGATTATCAAACATCTATACCGGGTACATCAGCAGACATGTGAAACAGACCAATTGCGTTTCATCTCAACGGTCAGACGTCACGATTGACCAATAAGCGGAGGGGTTTTCTGAGTCGTAGCCAATCAGATGGAACCCTTTCAGACGTGTCATGTTTTCTGGGTACGCATCGTTTCTCAACCGGCCAGGCAGTTGATGCGCCGGTGTTGGTGTGAGCGGCACATCTTTTTAAACCGGACATTACTGGTCACTCAAAAACATTAGCGGTCACTCAAAAACTATATATATATATATATATATATATATATATATATTATTTACAAGGCGATCTTGTAAGGTTCTGTTAGGTTATTGATGTCCATGTACATTGAAAAGGGTAGTGAGATAAAATCGGACATTTTTATCCTGCTGACAAGAACTCATTTGTATCAAAAATCCGGTTCGTCCTAACCCCCGCCTGACTAAGGATTATGCCCAGTGAAACGCAGATGTACACAGTGTGGTTTGTATAATGTAAAAAAAATATGACCGGTGCAGAATTTTACTTGGCCCTTGCGAGTTTTAGAATTGAAGCATTAGGCTTTTTAAACAATTGTTCAAAGAAGACAACGGTAATAATATTATGAAATTACACCAAATGAGAATGAAGCCTGCAGTTCCCTGGCTGCTGAAAAGGTCATGCTGAATTGTGGTCTGTGAGGCCAGAAGCATATGGTTTCTGCTGATAGGTCTGATAAGCAACCGCAAGATTAAAGTGTAGATTATTTTAGCTCTTCTCTTTCAAAACATTTAAAGGCAAGGGTGTTGAATTGATTACCAATGTTGATAAACAACCTTAAGTTTTTCCAATAATAACACAATAATAAGTTGAAGTATTATTTAGAATTTGAAATTCAAAATAACATAAAATCTTAAAGTGTTTAAAATGTTCGAATACGCGCAACCTGTAGTGTTAAATAAAAGTAACTATTAAAGGTTATTTGCGAGGCTTAACAGAAAGTTTTACAAATTTTCTTCAGTATTTGTGGCGTAATTGTTCGAATGACCTGTAGGTGGCAGTATCGCATCTTCTCGTCTTACAACAGAAGCAGAAGAAAAGTGAGAAATATGGCTGCTACCCTGTGTATAAACGCAGTCGTTAGGTTTACGAAAACGATTTAGTTATTTTCCTGAAAGCTATAAGCTCTGTAGTTCCACAGTATGTTCTAGTCATTAGAGTACTATGAAATAATGGCTTTTATTTAGGAGGTCTTGGATTTTTACTCTCAAGGGAACACGTAGCTATTTGTATTTTGCCGCTTTTATTGCGACAAGCTAACATTAGCTGCTCAGACTGAGGTAAGTTAAATCGACTTATTAGTGATTTAATCCGGGCTATAGATAATGTTTTTATCTAAATACACATCGATGTGGCTAATCGTATACAACTGGTATCACACCGAGAATGTACATTACTTCATTCAATATCGCTTTGGCTTATTTATTATTAGTCATACAAACAGCTGAATTGAGTTAGGCATGTTTTATTTAAATGCTAAGGTTCGCATGAATAGATATAATGTAGTAAGATAGTCAAACAGGTTGGAGTAAGACCTTTCTTGAGCTTAGTTTAAATTATTTGAGTTCAGCAAGCTGATAAGTGGTAGATTTATGAGAAACCAGAAGGTTAGCCAACTTCTTAAATCTAATTCCTGTTTATATTAGAAGTTTAAAAACGAAAGACTGATGTTAGGGTTCAAGTTGAATATGTTGAATTTTGACACTCACTTTAAAATACTGAAATGGTTTTGTTATGGCCACAGACAAGCATAACACAGCTGTTGACAATTCATTTGAAACCTTCAATACATTCCAAAACAGAGATAACTGAACTAAGTTTACTTGTTCTTCATGCTGATCCACTATAATATTATTATCATTAACCACCTAAAACAAATTAGTGGCTGGCAATATCTATGTCAGTCTTATGGATTTGGTGGGTTTCTGTCTTCTTGCTTATAGCTGGGCGAGAACACGTTTTACTGATTTTACTAGTAAAGTGAGGACTTTGATGTAAAGTGAGCAGCTTTTATCAGTCCTTACTTGTATTCTGGGCTAGGGGTTAGGTTTAGCACTATGGTGTCAACTAGGCTTAGGTTAGGGTTAGTTATAAACCCGAATAGGTTAGGCCACAGAAAGGCTTGGAGATGAATGGAAGGCTACAGAAGACAACACACTGTGCTCACTATGTACATTAAACAAGGACAGGAGTGTTTGTGTGTACGTGTGCATATTTTTTTGTCTGTATTTCAGTGTCTCAGATCTCCATTTAAAAGCGACCTTCGAACTCTTACTGAATCACAGCTATAGCTCCTGGGTTTCTAGAAATTACAGTATTATTACTCCGTTTAATTATAACATGATGATCTCATACTGGCTAATGCCTATAATTTGTGGATATTAACAACATTTGTGCTTCAAAATACATGTGCAACAATAAAGTATGTCTTCTTTTGTTTCTATGAGCAAACATTCAACATAACCGCGTATTTCAACCTGATCAACATGTTAATCTTTTCCCTTAGATTATGGATGACGATGATGTGTCCATGCATAGGCTGGAAGGGGCTGAGCCAGGTGCTCAAGTGGGAGGTCTGATAGTAAAGAAGAAGAGTGCTGCTTCAGAGCCTCATGTTTTTCGGGCTCCTACACCACGCACCTCTCTGCTGGGCTTAGACCTGCTGGCTGCACAGAAAAGGAAGGAGCGTGAGATGAAGGAGCAGGAGGAGTCTAATGGTGATGAAAGAAACAGAAAGAAGTCAAAGGTTTCATCCTACAAAGACTGGGAGGAAAATAAGAGTGACTCTGGGTCTGATGAGGAGGACGATGATAAGACTACAAGCACTAAAAAGGAGAGGTGGGTTATTTTAATGTTTTTATATATTTGCTTTTATTTTTCTTTTGTTCAGCACTTTGGTCGGTTCCGGCTGCTATTAAAGTGCTCCATAAAAAAGTTGACCTGCCTTCTAGCAAAACATTTTGAGTAATACCTATTTTATTTAATACAATATACAATACAAATATAGTAAACATTTTAAGTTTTGCAAATGTGGCAAATGTAACTGCTACTAAAAATTAAATGGGATGTTTTTCCAGTATCAACTAGATCTTACTTTTTATGTAAGCCTAAATCGGAAAATGCAAAAAAGTAGATGATCTACAACTTAAAAGTATTTACAAAAGCACCTCCTTGTTTTTTTTTTTGTTGTTGTTTTTTTTACATATTAATTTCATTCTTGCCTCCAGAAAGTATCGTGTCACCGGCTCTGAGACTCCCTCCAACCCAGGAGGTGTTAGCGAAGAATTTAGAAAGCGACATGAGCAGCGGGAGAAAGACAGGCGTGAACATGGAGTCTATGCCTCCTCCAAGGAGGACAAGAACAGAGAGCGAGACCGGAGCAGAGATAAAGGAAGGGAGCAACGGAGTGAGAGAGGTGATTCCTATGATTTCCTATGTTGTTAATGAGAACAGCCTTTTGATTATAGTATGGAACATAGGAAGAAAGTTGGAACATCAGAAAAAAGTCCAAACATCTGCTAGTTAAAGTCTGTTTAATATGAGTATTGTGTGCTATTTGCTTCTTGGTTGTGTTGCTTGATCAACTTAATGCAGAGGTTTCAGCTTGTAAACTGACTTTCACGTTCCTCTGTCAGATGATCGAGACGGCAGGCACAGTAGGGGCAGCAGCAGCAGCCGGTTGGATCGCAGTGAGCGGACTGAGCGCTCACAGCAAGATGGCTGGTCTGAACGCATCAGTAGAGGGAGCAAGAGAGATGAACCTGCAACACCACAACATCGTCCTCGAGGTCAGTTTTTCTTTTTTTTCCCTCCATGTGGAATTATTCTTTAAAATGTCCCTCTTTAATTGTTTGACTCAACTTATTTTGTCTTTACTTAGATGGCTTTACACCTTCCCGATCTAACTGGGAAGAAGACGATAGTGGTTATGCCAGTTCAAGGCATTCCCAGTGGGAGTCTCCATCTCCTGCCCCCTCTCACAGAGAGTCAGATCGTTCTGAAAGAAGCCATCGCGTTGGGCGAGAGAGTGAGAGGAGGGACAGGTAAATGTTGCCTGACCCTTAGCATATACTGTTATTTTAATGCTATTTCACAATAGCCAGTTGTTTCAATAGGCCACAATTCTTAGTCGTGTTGTCATTTCAAGATTTCAGGGGGGAAAAAACTTTTGTTCCTCAATAATAACAAATTTTTTTCCTCCTTCCGATTCATAATTGTTGTTAGTTTCCAAAATGAATATAGTACTTCTGCCCCTTTCATATAGAATAGATATTAACTGTGCAACTGCTGAGAAACTTTGTTACATTTCTCTTCTCTGACCTCTCAGATCAGTCAGAGGCCGTTACACTGACGACACACCCCTGCCCACTCCGTCCTACAAGTACAACGAGTGGGCCAACGATAGAAAGCATTTAGGCTCCACGCCTCGTTTGTCACAAGGAAAAGGTATTGTTCTCAAAATTCAAGTTGTTTTGTATTTCCACACAATGTATCGTTACAGTATATTTACAATTCTGTTTGTGTTTCAGGCAGAAGAGATGAAGGGGGAATGGTGTTTGATGATGAAGAGGAGAAAGAACAGTGGGAGGAGGACCAAAAGGTGAGATTTATATTGTTATTCCTAGTTTATACGTTGCAGAACATATTCATTGTTTGCAAAGGATATAGTTTAATCCCTTATTTTGCCTTTTAAATTAAAGCAAGCTGACAGAGACTGGTACATGATGGATGAAGGCTATGATGAGTTCCACAACCCTTTCACTTCCACCTCTGATGAATATGTGAAGAAGAGAGAGCAGATCCTTCAGAAGCAGACTCAGAAAAGAATATCTGCACAGAAGCGACAGATCAACGAGGTACAACCACACTTTTCACATAAACATTGTCAAAACCGTCTGTTTTCACAGACGTAGAATGACTTGATGTAACTACCAGGGGCCCTATGTAGTCTCGAAACAGTATGGAAATTAATTTAATTTGAGCATTTTACAAGTCTAGTCTGGATAGACATAGAAAGAAAATTGAGGATAAAAATGTTAGATTGGAAAGAGGCTTTTTTTAAACTTGATTTATTTGAATATGCCTTCCTTTGTTTCCAATTTACCACACAAAAAAATCTATATTCTTTTTGACTAATTGACAGAAATACATGCATGGTTATTCAGAAGTTAAAAGTGCGTTTAAATTTTTTTTCTGTGGGCCCTAGACACGCTTAACATTTGTAGTTCTTAAACTTGGTCTGCTTTAAATGCCAAACAAGGCACTGCCATGCCCAATCTTTTTAATTTTTATAACCAAGTTAAAGGGATAACAGATCACAAGATTTGAGTTTAAGGATCTCTGTAAAAAATGTAGTAACCCAACCTGATTTTGCTTTTCTACTTATAACAGATTTCACCTGCGCTGTGAAAATTCGATCCAGCAAAGCAGTAAAATAGTCTTTTACTACACTGCCAAATACGAAACCAGCTCTAGTTTTATTTATCATGAGTTGTAAAGATAATAAACAAAACTAGGATTTTATTTTTTATTATTAAGTGCAACATGATATAAAAACCACTAGTTTTAATTTTAATCATTTTGAAATTCTCAGTCTGGAAAAGATGCTGCGTTTTGGCATGTAAACCTTGTAGGAGCCCAGAGTTAATTTGTACATTTTCTTCATTAATGTGTCTTGCTGTTTCTATGAACATTTAACAAGCTACGTTTCTTCCTTTAGGATAACGAGCGGTGGGAAACCAACCGTATGTTGACCAGTGGCGTGGTGCAAAGGCTGGAGGTGGATGAAGACTTTGAGGAAGACAACGCTGCTAAAGTTCACCTGCTGGTTCACAATCTAGTTCCTCCGTTCCTGGATGGAAGAATAGTCTTCACTAAGCAGGTAACAAACACTTGGTGGATTTGAATGTCCTGGTGACTGAGAGAAAAATGCATCCCTGAACAAGATTAACAAAGTTGTCACATTTAGAGGACAGTAAAATTGACCACTGTACTGAACTTTGAAAATATTCACTGATGTGTAATATGCTTCAGATTAATAAACTGTTTGCTATCCTTCAGTGTTTTATGCTGTTGTTGAATTATTATTTTTTATTTCATTGGGTGTGTTTGTGTGATTTTTCTCCTGCAGCCTGAGCCTATCGTCCCTGTGAAAGACCCCACCTCTGACATGGCCATCATCTCTCGAAAGGGAAGCCAACTGGTCCGTAAACATCGTGAGCAAAAGGAACGCAAAAAGGTAAATCTGAGTCTACAGCCAGGAAAAGAGATGTTACTTTTAAAATGGTTGTCTTTAAGGCTGTACCGGTACACATAGGTCAAACAGATGCCAAATTTAAGGTTATTTTACACAAAAAATAAAAACAGAAAAGGATTCTTAGAGAGTTGGCTAACAAGATGCTTTTTTTTCTTGTACTGGTAAATGAAACTCATATATTTAAAGTGTTATAATAATTTCTCTATTCTATTTGAATAGCACATGCAAAATATAGGTCAAAACTCCTCAACTTCTCCCTAAAATAGATAATATTCAATATTTATCAGTTGCTTGGTGGATAATCACCAGGTAGTACTTAATTACATGGCTGGTGCTGTTTATCCCTTTTTTTTATTTGGACAATTAAATCCACAGGGGCATAGTTATTTGTGTTAATTAAATAATATTAGGCAGTAGAGCTTGATAATAGACTGAATAATGAGCAGTCTATTCAGCTACTAAAAAACAAAAACATTCATCATTTCCATCTCAACAAATGTCACCAAACGTTTAAGGGGCTTAAATAGGTGCTTAAATAATTAGCTAACACTTAATGCACTCCAGGCTGTTCTTTGCGACATGCACTTTGCGATCCGTGATATTGACAATACATTTGCAATATGTTGTGTGTCCCTAGTTGCGACTTTTGAGCAGGGCTGATTTGAAAACAAGCAAGCAAGTCTTCAAGTGGCTGCGTGCGGTCATTACTGTTCCGTATTACATAGCTGTTATTCTGGACGCCTTTAGAAAATATGTGCCGTTTCTCTCAGAGTTCAAATATGCAGTTAGAGAAAAGGAATAAACTTCAACAACAAAAAAATATTTTTGTGTAGCAACTGTTTTCTTTCACTAAACAACATTGTTTTTGTTTTGGTATATTTAGTATTAACACTGGATGCTATTTTCACAGCCAAAACATTTGAACAAATATGTAAAGTGGGCCACTTTACATATTTGTTAAAGGTTCTGCTTAATGTTTCATGCTCCGTTATCTGGGCGACTGCAGAGTTCCTGTGATAATCTAATCCTTTTTTTTTTTTTTTTGATCAGCTGCTGCACTAATACACGCTCTTCTAAAGAATTAACCATCTTTTTACAGGCTCAGCACAAACACTGGGAATTGGCAGGCACCAAGTTAGGCGATATAATGGGTATCAAGAAGACGGAGGATGAAGAACCTGGGGGCAAAGTGGTCGGGGAGGATGGCAAAGTAGACTACAGGTGAACTGACCCTAACTTTTGGTTTTCGAACTCCGGGGGAATAAACATCAGTCTTTTTTCTTCAATTTGTTTAAATTATCATGTTAAATTGTCTTTGCACGTTTAACAGGGCTGATCAGAAATTTGCTGAGCACATGAAGGAGAAGAGTGAAGCCAGCAGTGACTTTGCTAAGAAGAAGAGCATCCTGGAGCAGAGACAGTACCTGCCCATCTTTGCCGTTAGGCAACAACTTCTCAACATCATAAGGTATCGATACAAGGACATGTTCATTGTTCTCCTTAAATTATATTTGATCTGTAGTATTTACAAAAAGGTTTTCAAAGTCACTTTGGAGCTGTATGCTTAATATTCTTTGTTCGTGTAACTGTTGCATTATGTGAATTGCAACCTGCAGGGACAACAGCATCGTCATTGTTGTTGGGGAAACCGGCAGCGGTAAGACCACCCAGCTGACTCAGTATCTGCATGAAGATGGTTACACTCGCTATGGGATGGTGGGTTGTACTCAGCCCAGAAGAGTGGCGGCCATGAGCGTGGCCAAAAGAGTCAGCGAGGAGATTGGCACCAACCTCGGAGAGGAGGTGAGGCCGCAACTGGGACTGCATTATCACCCTGATATGTCTCTAACCAATCTTTTCAGCTTCTTGAATGCAGCATGTCAATGTCAGGCTGTGAGATGAAAGTTTTGTCTTTTTTTACTGATGAGAAACAAACAATGAGCTGCTAAAGAGGTCTGGATTCAGGATAGCATCAGAGTTTGTAGGGTTTATGTTTTTTCAGGAGCTTCAGTTAAGATAATTACTTCCATAACTAGATAGATACACAGGATGCTCAATTAACCATTGCTTTCTAATAAGTCAGGTTATTTATTATATAGTATTTAGCTTCTACAATTTGGTCATCATTCTTCAAAGATATTTTATTGTGTCTTTCTAGTGGTAATGTCTCATGCTGATATGTTTGATTTATTCACTTGGTGACATAAATCAAAAGTCCCACTGTGCACAAAGTGACCAATCATGTTGAGCTATTCTATGAGGAAGGAAAGCAGCAGCTGTTTATAGATGTTTTAATAAATAAGTAAAAATACAGTTTCACAACAAACATGTTTGTATGATATTTTATCTAATAGATTTGAATACTATACCTCTAAGTAATTGTAATATTTAGTCTGAGGTAATAGAGCTTTTCAGAACCCAGATTTGTATCTTGCACAATACTGCCATCTAGTGGGGAAAAAAGGGAAAACAAAATCTAACCCAATTGTGAATAAAGATAGTTGTACGATATACCATTGGATGAGGGGGAAGATGGCAATAGTATAATGTTATTTGTATTATTCAAATACAGTGAAAATATCATATTTTGTAAACACTCCTTGTGCTACCATGCATTTTTAAAATGTATTATTATTTTATTACCTTTCATTGTTTTCTTACAGGTTGGGTATGCAATCCGTTTTGAGGACTGCACTTCAGAGAAGACGATGATAAAGTACATGACCGACGGCATTCTGCTCAGGGAGTCCCTACGGGAGTCGGACCTGGACCACTACAGCGCCGTTATAATGGACGAGGCTCACGAACGCTCCCTCAACACAGATGTGCTGTTTGGGCTCCTGCGGGAGGTCGGTACTCCGGACGTCATCTGTTGAAAACAATGTCGGGACAGATTTTAAAAACGCAGTGTCATTGAAAATGTTCAACTCTGACTCCTGTCATGTTTACTGTTTCATATCAGGTTGTATCCCGACGAACTGACTTGAAGCTCATTGTGACCTCCGCCACCATGGACTCAGACAAATTTGCAGCGTTTTTTGGCAATGTGCCTATTTTCCATATTCCAGGAAGAACCTTTCCAGTCGACATATTGTTCAGCAAGGTACGTTAAAAGCATCCATTTTCACACCATGCAGTTTCGCTGTCTCTAATCAACAGCAGAGGTTCCTGCTCATTTGTACTTTTCTTGAAAGAAAAAATACAAATGTGCATATAAAAATGTGAATATATTATCTTTTATTGTAGTGTATGAATTAGAAGCATATTTGAGTTACTCTTTAGATCAATTGTTGTTTTTATTATTGGTTTTAACTGATTTTCTTTGTGGTATTGCGTAGACCCCACAGGAGGACTATGTGGAGGCCGCGGTGAAGCAGGCACTCCAGATCCACCTCAGTGGGATGATGGGAGACATTTTGATCTTTATGCCTGGACAGGAAGATATTGAGGTAGAATACATGGCAGCTATAATGTGTCAGATACATTTTATTATCTATATCTAAGATCTAAGATATTTTTACAAATTTCTTTTTAGATTAAATACAATTTTACTTTAATATAGTTTATTATTGTAGAATGTGAAATAAAGTCACTTATAGGGCTGCACAGTATTAGGAAAAGTTGCAATATGCGATGATATTTGTGAATGTAGCAATAGCAACATAGCTAGCGATAAATACAGAAAACATTTAAATGTGACGTCTTTCTGCTTTGGGACCATAGCAAACATAGACCCCAGATAATAAGTTGTCTATCCAACTATTAAAAAAACAATAATTATTTCCATTTCAAATGCAAGGTTTTACTGAAAAGGTTGCCT
Source organism: Fundulus heteroclitus (assembly GCF_011125445.2). Taxonomy (NCBI): domain Eukaryota; kingdom Metazoa; phylum Chordata; class Actinopteri; order Cyprinodontiformes; family Fundulidae; genus Fundulus; species Fundulus heteroclitus. The sequence continues at coordinate 29,691,654 of NC_046364.1, forward strand.
CTGTCTGACTTGTAATGTTTTGGCAATAAAGCAACTTCGCTGCAGTTTCTTCTGTACCTTACCACCTCTTTACTTTCTCAGATGTTTTATGTCAAATTAAACAACAAATTTGCCAAACATGAACCGTATAAGACGAAAGTTCTCAGTATATTGACATAATTGAGGCACCACATGAAATAAACAAATGCGTCCTTTTTCTGTCGTAACACACAACAGAAAAAGGACGCATTTATCCCGTTGAATCCCAACAATAGCGATACAAATTCTGTGACTTGGTCATTTAAGCATCTATTGCTATGTACGCCCCATCAGAACAGACTACGTTCCTACGTTTCCCACAGCAAGCACCCACTGCACCTGTCTGTCAGCGCGGCACAGAGTGGGTGTGTCACCGCAGGTAGCCAGTGAGGCACGACTCCCTCGGAGCAGCTCAGTGTTTCAGCTTGGTGTCACATAGAAAACAGTTTGATGTGAAGACTTCTTCCTGCTGTGCAGTTCATAGTGTGTCGCTGCGTAAGCGCTTGTAAAAACTGAGCTCTGTGTGTACCTGTCCGCTGACTCCTGTGGGAGTGGGTGCACCCCTTGTAGGATGGTGGGGGTAACACTGCTCATTGCACTTCAAGTGGTTATTTATTTATTTATTTAATATTTATTGATTTATTTGGTTACAGGCGTGCAAAACATACAAATTGAACATTGACATTTACAGACAAAAGTAACCAAAAAGGTGCCGGCTGAAGCCACAGCTTAGGCTTCTAAGCCACTCCAGGTGGTTCTTTGCGATATGCACGTTGCAATCCGTGATATTGCGCTAACAACAAATTTGCAATATATTGTGCAGCCCGTGTCACCCACATACATTTTGTTGTAATTTTTCCTGCAATATTTTACATCTGATTTTTTTATTTTATTTGTCATTGCTGTAGGTAACATCGGATCAGATCGTGGAGCGTTTGGAGGACTTGGAGAACGCTCCTCCTCTGGCTGTGCTGCCCATTTACTCACAGCTTCCATCCGATCTCCAGGCTAAGATCTTCCAGAAGGTTTATATTAGGCACCACAGCTTGTTAATCTTTTGCATTTCAACACTTCTGCCTGCTTTTCCTCTTTATATTGACCTTTCTTTGATCTTTGGTAAGGCTCCAGATGGGGTTAGAAAATGCATTGTCGCCACAAACATCGCAGAGACGTCCCTCACCGTGGATGGGATCATGTTCGTGGTGGATGCAGGGTATTGCAAACTAAAGGTACTATTAGCCTGGATGTCATCTTATGCTCATGTTATGCACAATATTAATAGGAACGCTATTCAACACGAGTCACTCACTTGCCTCTGTTTGAAACCTTTTACAATGTGACAGGTTTTCAACCCTCGCATTGGTATGGATGCTCTCCAGGTTTATCCCATCAGTCAGGCTAATGCAAACCAGCGTTCTGGCCGAGCAGGGCGTACAGGACCAGGCCAGTGTTACAGGTGAGTGATTCTCTTAGAAGACATATGCAGCTCATGTAGGCATTAGTTCAGGTTTTTCCTGTTGCCATTTTGATCCCAATATCTTTTTAAAGCCTTGTAATTATGGGAATGGAGGTGCATTTGTTTTTTCATTCTTATCTTGTATTACAAAAGTACTTTTAAATAAACCAATGATTTAATACACGCAAAAGGGTAGCGTGTATTAAAACACCTGCAAACGAATTGCCGTGTGCAAAGGTATTCTTCGTACAAGGCGCAAAGCAATTTATTTGTATAAAATGCGCGGAATGGTGCGCGTAAACTTATATGCGTGTGTGCCTTTGTGAATATGCAACTCATATTGCTGATGACCAAACCGTGCAAACCTATGGTAGGAGGATATGCAATTGTAAATACTTGCCACTCACAAAGCAATTTATCAAACTGAAACTAATTGCAGAGACAGTCTGTATTTGACACGTTTGAAAGTCAGGCACAAACTTGTATGCAAAAAATGCCTGCGGTCCTTGTGGCCAGACAAGAAGGGGTTTCGTGCACATCCAAAACTTGTAGAGAGAGGGATTTTTTTTCTTCCCTCAGTATTCCTTTACAGGCTTCGTACAAAGCACAGTTATGTTGTATTAAATTATCACAGGGCTGCCTTGGTGTGGAATATTTTGGACCGAGGAGTTGGAGGAGATAAATCCAGCTGTTTTAGAGATGAATCTCGCTGTAATTCTGACCATATGGTCCCCATGCCAGACTGACCCCAGTCATGGGGGTTGGGGAGGAGATGACAAAATCAGCGTTTCCAGGTTTTATGATTAACTTTTGTTGTTTTTTGTTTTTTTTCATTTATTTTTACTTTTGTTTGTAGCACTTTGAGTCACTTAAAATGCGCTGAAAATAATATAATTATTATCAATGTGTTATTACTTTTTATTATCATTATTACCTTCAACTCAATTGCTTTGAACTATGTTTTTGTTTTACGGCCACTCTCAAACTTCCGGTATCAAACTCAATTTACTTATTATAATGGGGCGGACCGAATTGGTTTTGCACATTCATTGCGGACACAATCTTTGAAGATCAGCCACAACACGGCCACCTATTGCACTTTTTATTTGTAATCTTTAAAGGTCAGGCCATAAGTGACGGCAAGTTTGTGTATTTAGCATTCCTAATGAGTTGTGATACTTATGAAATCTCATATTTTGGAAAGAAGCTTGTCTGGTTGCTCGTCAAGAAGTACATAGTGTATGTGTGAGACAGCACAGCGAGCAACACTGGTTTTCTAAACTCACCCAGAGAATTTCCTACTCCTTTACGGTACCAGAAATGTTCACACCTTTTATAAAAAGATTCTGAATAGAAAAGCATAGAATCCCACCAGAAAACCCACGGTATCAGCAGCAGTGTGTCAGGCAAAAGCACACAGATACACTTAAAAATCTGTAATAATAATAACAATAAAAAAATCACAATCAAATAGAAACTGTACAGTAATGTCAAATATATTAATTTAGTAAAACTATATGAAAAAGTAGCAGTTGGAGAATGAAGAAGTGTCATGAGATGCTGGAAAAACGACAGTGTGCCGTTTTACATTTTTGGGGGGGAAAAAACGACTACATAAATATGGAAAGCTGTGCAAAGAGTAGCAGGAATGTAAACGGCGTATTGTTAGTTTGGAGCAGAGAGGGTTTTATAAGCTACATGGTAGATTTGCAACAGTTAACAAAAGACTTTGAATATATCCAAATATAAATAGTAAGGCAAAGCAAACTTATTTTTATAGCACATTTCAGTACAGAGACAATGTAAAGTGCTTTACATGCTTTATCAATTTGACTTTGTGTCTGATCTTTGATTTCCGTTGCTCGGTTATAATAATCTCGACATGAGTTGACACAATATTATACAAGGCAGTTGTCTAGTAATTTGGTTTTACTATAAAATGGTTATTTGTGCATCATATTTCACACACACTGAGTGTTTTTAGAGTAATTTCTTTCTCTCTCTGCGACTGTCTTTCTTCTCCACAAAGGCTTTACACTCAGAGTGCTTATAAGAACGAGATGCTGACCACCACCATACCAGAGATCCAGAGAACCAACCTGGCCAATGTGGTCCTGCTGCTGAAGTCTCTGGGTGTTCAGGACCTGCTCCTCTTCCACTTCATGGATCCACCACCCGAGGACAACATGCTCAACTCCATGTACCAGCTCTGGATCCTGGGAGCTCTGGACAACACAGGTGGGTCAGGCTGGCTTCTCTTGGAAAAACACGCTAATATTAATCAGTTTTGGTTTTTAAGATGCACTCTGCACTTGATCAGACCTATATTTTCGAGGAAAATTTGTAAAGTGATTTAAACCTTTAAAAACCTTAAAAATATAAATAGAAATTGTCATCTTCGGTTAGCTCATGCCATTTTATTTATGTAATATTTTGTTTATTGTTTATTTATGTAATCTTTTATTTGAGCTGAGATGAGTTGTAAGATGACACCTAGTGGCTGTCAGTGATGCTGCACATCTTGTTCACAACATATTTTACAGTAGTAGGCCTTAGCCATCTTTTAAAGTCCCCTTCATAGTGCAGCGAGCTCGGTCTGCGTCTTTGGTACGGGGGACTGGGGTTTAAATCCCAGTTGTGTCAGGAATGGTGTAAAACATTTGCCATGCAAGTTCTACTGACTTGTTGAAAAAACGACTCCTCTAGGCTTTAGCTATCTTTTACATACAGTTGATAGTTTTGTGAGATAAACTTATGAAGACATACAACAGAAACCTAAATGACCACATGGGAACCTATGTATGCATTAGTAACTACTCTTAACTTGATTTGCTAATTATCACTTCTTTAATTCTTGCGTAATATTTTTATTAACCATGTATTAAAATATCTTCTGTGCTTTTTAAATAAACCTTTATTTGTACAGGTTAGTCCCTTTGGATTCAGTGTCTCATTTACAAGAGAAACTTTAGACACATAAAATTAAAATAATTTACTTCAGCAATTACAAATTTAAAATGTCCTAACATATGGTTTAAAATTTCATGGCAAAAGCAAAATATGTACAAATAGCAAAATAAAACAAGTACAATTTCCTATAGACCCTATCTCCAGTCCATTTAGTTGGTTTTAAATGTACAGCGAGTTGGCCAGATGCTCCTAATGATAATCAGATGATGTTTCAGATTTTTTGGGTTTATTTCCTCCTCTGAGTCCCGCCTTTAAAGTTACCAGAGTGATAATGACATTACAAATGGAGACAGGAGAACGGCTTCTTTAAAGGATGCTGCGCTGACGATGCAGACAGGCCTGGAGGAGTTGGTTGTGAGGTTTTGCCAGTGGAGTAATTGCCTAGTTTCTGATCCCCGTGTTTTATTTGACTGGTTGGGTCTAAGTTCCATCTCATCCTTAGGCAGATTCCTGGGGATTTAGGGATTTGAGGAAAAGAGGGGACTTTTGATGATTCTCTGTATGGTGTGTTAACAGCAGATTATCTCTGATTAAGGCTTACCTGCCCTAAACTGGCTGCTCTGCTACTCTGCTTTTCCTCATCATAAGCTTCTTAGATTCTTTTGCCTAATCATTTGAATCAAAAACTAAAGTTTTTGATCTTCTTTTTTTTTTTTTTTGATTGGCAGAAGTAATCTAAGCTGTCAGCAGTTTCTTTTCTCCGGTCATTCTGATAGATGAGTTTCACATGATAGTGATGCTTCCTTTATGTCAGCAGGTTTCAGATGGAAAAGAAGCTTATTAGTCCTCTTAATGTTTAATGCATTTTTCACCTTTCATTTCACACGTGTCATGTCGTATCTGTTTTTTTTTTTGTTTTTTTTTTTGTATTTTCAGGTGCTCTGACCCCAACAGGGCGTCTGATGGTGGAGTTTCCCCTCGACCCTGCCCTCTCAAAGATGCTTATAGTGTCCTGTGACATGGGGTGCAGCGCAGACATCCTCATCATTGTCTCTATGTTGTCAGTGCCAGCCATCTTCTACAGACCTAAGGTTTGTGCTTTGCCACCATAGAGCCAGTATTTGGTAGTTTTCCATTTGTGTGAACAGAAAGTGAGACTCAAACAAATAGTAAAAGAGCAGAGATGCAAATTTGGACACTAGGGGTCACTTTTCATCAGGTTTTGATGTTTGTTATGACCTAATGGTCATATATTTGATAATTCAGTTGCAGTACCGTAGAATATTGTTGAGCTGTATTAAAAAAAATCCAATTGATGGGAGGAATGTGTGTGGACAATTTAGGGGGCCTGGTTTTAGCAATGAATGCACAAGTTATCTTCTCACATTGTTTACTAAATCTGTGAGGCGGCTGTTCTTCACTTTGATTGCAGCAAAGCAGCCCTTTTAAACTTAAGCTGTGTAGCTATTTTTGTTCCTTGCCGACATTCAAATCCATTTTGTGCTCTCTGATAAAATTCAGACGTCATGATTTTATGTAGGGCTGCCAAAAAGTATGAACAAGATTTGCTGTTTATCAGAACTTTTTGAATAATGGTGACATGTTTTAACAGAGCGTTTCTGTTCTTATTCGTTCAAATGTGCTTTTGTATTTCACTACCTAAATAACAGGCTTATAATGGCTGATAATATGTCCAGTTTTCTTCTAATTTTACCGATTTATTTTCCAAGGACTGTAACACAAGTCTAACAGGAAATTAAGGAACAACAAAAGGATTCTCCTTTCACACATTAATGTATACATACCCTGATCTGATTTTAATTTGGTAAATCAAATGCTTTTGGTTTATCTGTTTTATAAATTAAAAACAATGGAAGATCTTTCTTTTGATGCATTTAGTGAATGGGGGTAAAAAGTATTTTTTTTTTTTTTTGCAACCAAACAGTAAACAATCGACACTGTGGGTTGCCAAAGTGTTCATCATAGCTCAGCTTGTGCCTAAACATTGTAGCCCGGTCACTAACAGGAAATTGCAAAATAAACCAGCATAAAAAATAAAAATAAACAAACACAGCGAGTTTCTTAATGATGGCTGAAAGTTCCAGGTCACCTGGAGCAATGGAGCATCTGGTAGAGTCGGGTCCATATCTTTCTATCTCTCTCTATCTCGATATAGATATGGACACTAACACAAGTTAAATTTTTATTTTTTTTTACCTTTTCACTAAAACATATTACATTTATAGTTACATGTATATATTGGACATAATGTGCAGACTCAGAGCTTTCATTTGAGGGTTGCATGTGCCACCCTCGTGTTTTTTTTTTTGTTTGTTTTCTTATATCAAAAGATATTTCATGGGCAGGTTTGGGCGATTCCTTTGTTATATAATTTAATTAAGCAGATAGAAGGCCTGGAGTTGATTTGAGTTGTGGTGCTTTCATTTGTAAGATTTTGCAGTAAACGGACAACATGCAGTCAAAAGGAAGTCTACATGCAGGTGAAACAAGCCATCCTTAAGCAGCAGAAACAAACCAAAAAAAATAAATAAATAAAAATAAAAACCCAATCTGAGAAATTGCTACAATACTAGTTTGGTACATCCTGAAAAAGAAAGTGCGCACCGGTGAACTCGGCTACGCAAAACGACCTGGAGGTCCATGGAAGAACATTTCCATGGTTTAACCGCTGAATGAAAGCTGGAAGTCTGCACTTCAACCACATCTGAGTTGCTTCATCTAAATTGTGGAAACCTACATAATCAAAGTTAGACAAAAGTTTTCTCTGTCCAAATACTTATGGCCCTGACGGTATATGTGAGATGTGGTCCAGTCCCGATTATAGGACTAAAATTGTTTGTCTCTCTACAGGGTCGTGAGGAGGAAAGCGACCAGGTGAGGGAGAAGTTTTCAGTCCCTGAGAGCGACCACCTCACATACCTGAACGTCTACACGCAGTGGAAGAACAACAATTATTCCAGCATTTGGTGCAATGATCACTTCATCCACACCAAAGCCATGCGCAAGGTCAGACTTTTATTGAAACGTGTTGAAATCCCATAGGGCAACAGTATTTTGCATCAACTGTACCGTTTAATTTCAATATTCAATTTCCAGCACATTTCATGTGACTTTATCTGCACCAGTTTGTGTATTTTATTTTTTTATTTTTCCTGAAGCAGTCAGCAGGCATCTGAATCAGTTTTACTTCCTCGCCCTATGTGTTTTTATTTGTGTTATTTGCTCAGGTGCGCGAGGTGCGCTCCCAGTTGAAGGATATCATGGTTCAGCAGAAGATGAACCTTATGTCCTGTGGCTCAGACTGGGACATCATCAGAAAGTGCATCTGCGCTGCTTACTTCCACCAGGCAGCCAAGCTCAAGGTACTCTCTGCACTCTGGCTTTCCCTCAGTTAATATGTTGGGCCCAGTGGCGACCAGTTGTGGCAGATTTATAGCAGCATAATTACAGAGTGGTGAAATATCCCCCCCGGCCTCACATTAATACAACGCTAAAATCTGAAAGGGAATTTAAAGTCATGACTATATAATAATGGTTTTCAGTTTGACTTATGAGTAGCCAGCCAAACCAAGCTATCATATTAAAGTTGGATATACTTTAGATAATTTTTTCCCCCTGCTGTCTAAGCCAAGTTGAGAAGCAAATTAGCCCACCTGACCTGCTCTGCTTTGACCTTACAGTGCAGCCGCAGAGGCAGGCACATTTAAGCTTCGGCACAGACTCCTGTATTGCGGTTTATTTGTTATTTATGCATGCATTTGGTCACAGGGCATCGGTGAATATGTGAACGTGAGGACAGGCATGCCATGTCACCTCCATCCCACCAGCTCCCTGTTTGGTATGGGCTACACGCCCGACTACATCATCTACCACGAGCTCGTTATGACCACGAAGGTAAATATGTGGGAAAGCCAACAGAACGACAATAACGCAAAACAAAAAAAGATGTTCCCGATGTTGAGATGCCCGCTTTGTGTTGCAGGAGTACATGCAGTGTGTCACTGCTGTGGACGGAGAGTGGCTCGCGGAGCTGGGGCCCATGTTTTACAGCGTCAAACAAGCCGGGAAAAGCAGACAGGTATGTTTGGAAAAGGTTGATGCTTATTTATTTCCTAATTTGGTTAATTCCCAATGCAAATTATAGACTCAGCAGCGCCCTAAGTTACACATGTTATCGCTGACAGGAAAAAACAAAACAAAAAAAAAAAAAAACCTTTATCTCCTTTGGGAAAGTGGTTTCTTGATTAATTTTTGCATCTGTAAGGAAAAGTATTAAAACAGCTTATGAATTTTCACATGCAAACATTTTATTTTTATTTTCTAAAAGTAGAATTTTTGTAGGCATTTTTGCCATTAGTCAAGGTGTTTAAATGATGGTGGAAAATATTGTTTTGGGCTGCACATGTAATATCATTTACGTATAGGGAAATTTTGACAGGTCCTTTGTTGATATCATTTGTATTGGTTCAGTTGTTGTGATCAATTCAGCCAAAAGTTTAAAACTGTCTTAATAACATTAGGATTGAGTAATCTGTTTTAGTGCCCTTAAAAATAAAATTATATGTTTTAATATGAAAAGATTCCTACCAAAAAAAGTAAGTCTATACAGATATGGTAGGGTGAGATGTAAAAAAGTGTAGAACGTCGATCTCAAATCCAATTTTCTATCCTGTGCTGTTTCTTTTTAAAAGGAATTAAAATTAAATCCTGCAATCAAAATCTTGTGGAAGTGGCCTTTCCGAACAGTGTATTTGGAAAAGGACGTATAAGCTTTTGCATTAAGGTTTTGTGTGTCTTTCACTTCTAAAATACTTTGCAATAGGGCTGCACAGTATATCAATATATCAATCACTTTGTGATATACACCTGGTGTGTGCAACATTGTCATCTCAAAGAACTGCTTGAAATGCATTAAATATCAGTTATTATCAGTTGTTCCAGTTAATTGGGCATTGGTTGAAATTGGCCAATTTTCCCTTGATTGGTTCTGGTGCATCTATAATAATAGCTAATTATGCACATTACATTTACAGTATATGTGCTGTGTGCCAATAATATAGATTAGTGTTTCTAATCTTTAGACGATATAACTATGTATTGTATTAAGATGTTTTTGTTGGTCATTAACAAACTATTGCAATGAAACAAATGTGTATTTTTTTTTTTTTTTTTTGCGTGGCCAAAACAGCAGAAGTACAATTTTATTAGAATGTAAATGATGCATTTTTTATTTTCTGCTTTAGTTTCTCCCAGTCTGGCGTTTATGCGTGCCCTGATTAAATAACATGGTATGCAGGGTTAGCAGTAGATCATTTTGAATCTCTAGGATCTTGTTGGTCAGGCTTGCTTTGCACAGATGGTTTAAAAAAAAAAGGGAACCACGAGAATCTGGAGGTCCTTAAAACAACTAAACTATATTTGTAGGGTGAACGTTCATCACGTAGAGGATCTGTTGCAGTAAAGCATTGCTTTGTCAAATGTTTAGGTGGGAGGATGTTGGCAAAGTGGCATTCATACAAGTGCCAGGATGCGGGTTTCACAGTTCTTCACATCATGGCTGATACGTTAATACTTTCTGCTCCGTCGGTCCGTGTCGCTTCTGCAGGAGAACCGTCGGCGGGCCAAGGAGGAGCTGACCAACATGGAGCAGGAGATGATGCTGGCTCAGGAGCAGCTGAGAGCGCGGCGGGAGGAGCAGGAGAAGAAGAGCAATGCCAGCAGCGTGAGGCAAGTGATGCATCTTCACCACATTGTGTTCGCTCTCATTTGCCATGCACCGTCAAGAATGGAAAGGGTTAATTTACCTACCTCTCTGCCTACCCACGTCTCCACCCCGCCGTCGCCTTGCTCCTCTCCCACTCTCTCGACTCCACCTTTCTCACTCTTCATGATGAGCTTGTCTCACCTCTGGTCCCTCCAGACGAGACAAAAAGAAATAATATTGACTCCAGGCTGACCCCCATTACTGCAGCAATTTAAATTGTGCCACAGCAGAACAGAGAGAAGGAGGGGAACGTTCGTTTTCAAATTAAGCCAAAAAAAATTAATTTCACACCCATCTGCGGGCTTCACGCAGAGAAATGGGGCTATAAAGGCTGATTTAAAAAGAACTTTTACTGTTAATTAATCAGCTGGTTTATCTGCTCAGAGTTTAGTGTGACAGCTACGTGGAAAATAATCACGCTGTATTTTAGGATTAAAAATGAGATTTAAGCGGAGGAAGTTGGTAATAAAGTTAAAAGCTCTCCTGGGTGTGCGTTGGTTCCTTTGTCCACCTGCAGGTTCCGCTAGTGCCTTCTGTCTGAACTCAATGCTCCCAGGATGAGGATATTTGATCTGGTTTGCCTTGATCTGGCAGCTGCTCATCATCGTTCTTCCTGCTGTCCCTTAGTTAAAAGCCCACTGACCAGTTTTGTGTGTCTATCGAAACATTTTGTGTGATAAGAGGGGAAACTGGCACCACTGTAGTTTCATGCTAAATTTAAAGGACAATTCTTCTAAATTTGCTTCCACTAATAATGAATTATACTACTAGTGCTTGCAGAAATAAACCTATTATTTAGATTTTAGTTTTTCTATACAATAATAGTACACCAAAAATCTCTTTATTTAACCTACAATGATGCAAGCAATAAGACTTTTTTTGGATCTGAAGAACCCATCTACCTTTTTAAGCTGTTAACTGTTCTTGTCACCTTCTCAAAATATGTTTTATATTTGGTTTACATCAGCCTGGTGCTGTCGGACCAGGAGTCGTAAAGGTTTGGATTTGTGGGTGTACTTTGATGTACTCTACTGTACACTGTATTCATGGACAAACAAGTTCTTTACATGTTAGGCAACAATCTTGGCTTTTAAAGTTTGCTTGCTAATTTCAACATTTGCTGCTGTTAATTTTCTTTTCCTTCCGATTTAAATTTCCAAATAGATCAGGGTAAACAGGAGTGACTAGGGGTGGGAATCTTTTGGCATGTGGAGACTCGATTGGATTAGGATTCAGAAGGCTAAAATGTGATTATAAATTGACTGATAATGCAAAATTGACCCCCCGCCCCTCTATATATGCAGATGTTTTACTTCATATCTAACTAAAACTAAATCCACCTCAGCAGTCTGGTGTTTCTCTGCTAGACACATGACTTCTAACGCTACTTCTGTTTGGCCTCGGCATGCCAGCTGCTGCGCATCAGAAAATGTAACGTTACAGTGATAAAAGATTCACTGGGAATGTTTTTCCCTGCATAATTTTCCCTGCAGCAATTTTTCCTGGTTGTGAACCCGAAAGCGCGTGTAGATGGGTGATTCAGTATCTTCACGGTGGGCTTGTTACATCTATAGATCGCTCCATAACACAAAGTCCCTGGTTCTTAACAACTCTCGCGGTTGCAGATTTCACAATAATAGTTGGAATAAACTTTGTAATTAGCTTTGCCTTTTCTGAGTAAGAGTGACTCTTTAGCACCATTAGCTTGATTCACCGCCAGTTTAAGGTGTTGTTTTTATTCTACCCCTGGGTTAAAAGTTGTAAAATCTTGTTGCTTGTGTTTCTACAATGTTTTCTTTCAATTTTACACTGCCTGCATACGTCATGGACATTGTTCAAGTGATTTTCTCTTTGCCCGTCTCTTCTTATATTTAGCATAAAGGTCTGGCCACCGCAGTGACCCTCTTCAGAGCCTCCTGCACTCCACTGAATTGGGTCATAAGTGAACATTAAGACACTGGAGTTTTGACATTTGTTAATGGAGTCAGAATCATCCATGTCATTATCTCCATGCATTGAAAAATAGATTTTTTTCTCCCTTCCTACTCAAAAGAGCCGGACTTATAAATGCTTGCTTGTGATATCAAAGCACTCAACATTGTGTATATACAGAGTTGCCAATAGGGCTGCACAATATATATTGTATCAGTACTGACATCACAGTATGACAAATGCAAAATCTCAGAACCAGGTGGGCCAGAACACCTGTGGTACTGAATTCTCCTTACCAATATTTGGTATTAGTATTAGGATTAGTATTTGGTCACTTGGATGGACATTGATCATCCTAACCTGATCTAGAACTAGGTGTTGTTTTACTAAAATCACCTTAGTAAGTAAGGCAACAGACACTGAGCAAAGCAGTAAATTAATTTATAAATCTGATTGTGAGTACAGATCTTTTATTTTTTAAATTTAAATGTTGGCTCATTATTGCTTGCATAATTTTTTCTCTTTTTGTTTTTTTTTTAAGGTCGATGTTTGCGACATTTGTTGATTCCAGCATGTATTGTTATGACTGTGGAACTCGGCCAACTTGGCTTGAAGACAGATTTTATTAGTTGTCAGTAACCGTTATGAAGCTCGTCAAATACTTTAAGCACATGCAGAAAAACACCAAGTTAAGTTAAATAGATAAATTTATTTATGAAGTTTAATATAAGTTGTAAAGAAAATAATTTATGTCTTAATTTAGGTAACAATGGACTTAAAAAGCCTTAAATCTTACTTATACTTTCGGAAACAGTGTTTTTAAAACAAAATGAGAAATTTGTTGTCGTAAAGCTAATTCCACGTATTCATGGTGAAGCTGGGAGAGAACGGCTGCCAAGTTATTAAGGGGGTCCCAGAATATCACAAGAATAGCTTTGTTGAAAAAGCCCCCAGTGGCAGAAAAGAGGTGAAGGCTTGATGGTGTAATTGCTGCGTGTGTGGAGGCAAGAGGGAGAGACGAGGGAAGTGTGGGCAGCGTCGTTGTCACGTAATTAAAGATGATAGATTGTTCTGTCAGAGGCATCAGGGTCCGTGTCCCAGCACTCTTCACAGAGACTTGAAAGGGGATTGAGGAATGAAGCAGGTGGATAAATAGTACCGTATTTCCGTAAATAAAATGTCCCATGCTCTATTTCCTGTGTCTCTCGATTTAGGGCGGTGAAAATCTGCACACCCGGAAGAAAAGAGGAGGCCCCCATGACGCCCAGACGCACCCCGGCCCGCTTTGGACTGTAAAACTCACCCTGGCTTCTTAGAGGACACTGCCATCCAAACCCGGATGACACCAGCACAACAAGAACATTTCACTTCTCATCTCCCGTCGGTCTCCTCTGCAGTTCTCGTGCAGGCCACTAGAGTGAGAACTTGTATAAGGCTTGTCTACATCCCAAACAACACCGCACCAAACACCTCCCTCCAGCTTCAGCAGCCACTACCAGCCCATGATACATATAAAAGGAACACAAGACCCACTGGTTTTATTTTCTTTGTCTTTTTGTGTATATATCCTATATTTACATTTGCCTGCTTGACAAAAAGTTATTTTACATTAGAAAGGTAAATGAAAACTTAGTTTTTTTCTCATTCTGTCAGAGACCAACTGAGAAAAAAAACAAAAAAAAATTCAATGTTGTTGCTTCTTTGTGTCTGTTTACTAGTTCTTGTGTGGTGGTCCGTGTTCGTGACCTTGAAGGGCTTCTCCACAGACTGAAGCATCGTTCAAACTGTACTTGTGGCATAAGCGTGTACGGACTGTACAGTTGCATTGCAATGCACACAGCTGCCATGCAGGCTTTGCCAGTTTGAGCTAATTTTAATTTTTTCCTTAGTGAACACCCTATTCCAATAAGGCAGAGCACTGCAGCATTGCTTATCAACCGTATCATGTTAACTGTTACAGTTTTATGAATCCAGTTTCCAAAAAAAACGAGAAAAAAAACCCTTTTTGCTTTGTAATTTCTGCTTTGAGAATTAGTTTCCAGCAAGATCCTTTTCCTTCTCTGCTCTCTCAGACAGTCTAGATCAGAGATGCACCAATCGGGTTTTCCCTAGCTGATGGCAATTTCCGGTTTTCTTTTAGGTCTGACCAGCTGACTCTGATTTTTGACCCCCACCCCATCCCCTTTCAACCCACCCCCCCAGGAACTGTAACGCATACAAGAGGGGAAAAAAATGTAGTGCAGGTTCTTTGATAAAAGTAGCAACAGAAGATGCAGGAAATAAAACAATATCCTCATTTGGCTCATATGTATTATGTTTTTCTGATTTTTATTTGTCTCCAAAAAAATGCATCAAAGTGCATGCGGTTTGTTGATGGGCTTACAGACTGAAAATGATGGAAGGTCTTTAGATGCATTTAAGGAAAAAGGGGGGTGTCATATTTTTCAGTATTGGACCCCACCGATGGACAGTCGGAGACGATCAAAGAAAGACTCCCTGATTCCGAACTCCAGCCAATTGATTGGTGCATCTCTAGCTGGAATATCAAGCCGGTGCAGATAAACTGTAAACAGCGTGGTGGTTCTTTCAAAGCACATGCTTCTTTTAACATTTGATGTAAATGGGAAAAAAATAATTAAACATTGCCTATTTTGTTTTTGAACCCAAGACAATTTGATTTAATATCGTATGTTCTGCTTAGGTTTTTTTTTTTTTTTTTTTTTTTAACACAGCGTTTGATTTATGCACGCACATTTAGGTTAGTTTTGCGGTGACACAAATGATAACTTAATAAGTGAAAGCGATGCAAATTTAGGCCATAAATTGCCTACTTGCAGGTTCGGTGATTTATTTTTACAGATGCATAAGCAAGAGTAAACAACGGTGGATGATTAATTTACAAGTTCTCAGCTGCGCACGTGCAAGTGTGCCAACAACTGAATTATTTTCTTCAGCCACGACCTTAATTAGGCAGTGGAGAAAATAAAGACTCCTGCAAATAATTGTGGATAATGATCAGTTGGTTGGGTTATTTATTAATTGATTTTTGCCACAACAAACCATTAATTAAGAAAAATGCTAAAAAGAATCCTTATAACCTGTTTTATTTAGTTCTTGATAATGTTTTTTAAAATACCTTAAATGTGTCTCTTTTTTTGGGGGGTGAACAGAGCGACATTTAAAGAAAAGAAGCTGCTAAGAGAGACCTGAAAAGCTGGCGTCTAATGATTACTAAAATAGCTCCTGGTAACCCTAGTGAACATGCTGCCAGTGAATCAACTCTAAAAACTTTATTGCTCTTAGGAGCTCGTTCTTTGAACAACCTTCATCTCTGGAAGGTCTTGTTTTTGCAAAAGCGAAGGAATACAGCTCCCCAATATTAATGGTTGTAATAAAATTCCCACTGCGTTTGTTTCCACGGTTTTTTAGCAGGGGTGAGCGAAAACCAGAGAAAAGGAAAAAGATAAGGAACCTACATTCTGTCCTCCTCCCTCTTACATCATGCAGCGCATCAACCAGTGTGATCCCTGTGCTTTGCGGCGCCTCGGCTGTAAAGATGCGTCTTGTTTCTGGGTTTGCTGAAGCTGTATGTAAATCTTCAGGTCACCAGACTGTTGAGCAAAAGCTTTGGATGATGCTTGACTGTCTATCGCGGTTGTTCTTACAAGCTTCTGCTAAAACCTGTCTATCCAACTGGCGTCGATCCAGAGGGAAAGACAAAAAACAGAAGGAGCTCAATAGCTAACAATGTTTCTCTCTCGGCTGAATCCCACCGTTTTTTTTTTTTTTTTGTGTGTGTGTTGGTCAGTGATCATCTTTCTAGCTGCAACCCTCATGCAAATAAGCGCATTATGAGTGTGCCCTCGACCCCCCTCAGTTCTCTGAGTTTTCTTGATTGAGTGTGGCAGGTGGAGGAGGGGACGGATATAATGGACTCCACCAACTTTAATGAGACAAATCTCAGCTACAGGCTGACATTTTGAAATAGTCCTTGTGAATGACAGTGTCAGCAGTCACCTTTACTATAGCTTTGCCGAGAAGGGCCCTGTAATGATGGAGAGAATTAAAATGGCCTCCAAGGCGGCGTAGATAGGAGCTGCAGGATTAGGCGCAGAGCCACGCCTTTTAAATGGGCTCCTCTGCCACGCCCGAATGATTAAGGCTGCCTTTACGTAAGAGGACATATATCCCCTGCAGACTGCATATCCTCGGCCTGAGATTTGATGAAGAGATTATGGTGATGTTAGATGTTGACCACTGAGAGATTTGTGGAAATGAGTTGTCCCTCATGTTAACTGCTCTACCCACTGGCATGAAAGTCTGCCGGCAGACAGGGACATGCTCCACTGTCATTACAAACTTAATAAGAGCAGAAGTGAGATGGATGAGGACAACAGAGGCATCAACTGCTCTTTTAATTAACTCGTGTCCCATAATGTTGCCAGGACAAAGGCACTGAGCAAAGAATGAGACATTTTCTTTTTCCCCTCTACCCCCTTTTTTTTTTTTTTTTTCCTGTTTTGTTGCCTCGCTCACCAGCAATAATGAACAGCCTTCTGGGACCCAATTACATCCAAGGCTGCATTAGGAGCTCAGCGGGCCCAGTGGAAACTTCAGCTGAGTTTGCCCCCCTCCCCGCCTCTACATGCTGTTACCCCGCTGGAGATGGCCTTCACTTGATTGAATTTTGAATGTTACACAGCCCCACACCTCACTCCTTGTTTTCTGTAGTCCTTTACGTTCAGCGGCTCTGAACCAACATGTGGCTTATGTAGGAAAACGGGAGGCTATGCATGCTCGTTGTTAGCTGTCCTTCACTTTATAACTGCTTTTTGTGATAGAGTGGCTTTCAATTCAGTGTGCAATGGCCAGCTGGAGCACTAATGCCTGTTTGTGTGTCGCATCCCTGCAACTAACAGCGTGTTCATGGGAGGAAAAGAGATTAAAACCACTGAACTGTGATATTTCTGAACTGAATAAACACAGCAGGAGATGTATAAGAAAAATAAAACAAAACAAAAACTTCCTGATAGGAAAGGGGTTTATGCTGGCAAGTACCGGTACATAGTTTTTACCTCGATAATGTTTTGTTTTTTTCCCATTTTGTTCTTATTAAATAGATTTAATAATGCTAATGCAAATGTTCCTTAGAAAACATGCATTGTTTGCTATGGATCAGCAATCCCTCGGGACGAACAGTGCCACTGAGTTTTAGTCTAGCTGCATTTGATTTTCAACAGAATTTGGATCCGGTGATAGCGTCACTTCCCGGTTGAAACCTGGAATGTGGTCATTGTGCTGCTAACTACTTTTCAGCTCAATCTATTAGCAAGATATTTCTCTCCGATTCATGCATTTAAGGACTGTAGCAACGTGTTTATTAATTGACTGTACGGTACTATCTGGGCAATCAGAAGCCTGGTTAGATACTAGCAGAGATCCTTTTCATGAAAAAGTAAACATCTTCTCAGGTGCTTAAAGGCATACTATGCAACATTTTTCGGTTAATTAATGTGTTCCATACCGTTTTGGATGATTAAATGAGTCATTTCAGGTCGAACAAAGGTTTTCTCGGCCGCCCTGGTGGTCTGTAGGGGAAATACCGTACTTGCAATTGCAGGAGCCCTTGGCCCGCACCTACAGGCTCAGAAGTCTCGTGCACCGCGAGAGTCGGTCTTGCTTTACGGCGAGAACTGCTACACGCCCCCAGTGAAAGGAATGCTCGTTGCTAGCGCAGTGGCGATATTTGTGCAGTTATCATGACGGAACCAGCGAGAAAACAGCGAAAGCCCATGTCAAGTTTTGCGGGACCGACTGGCGGAGCGGGGGGGCATATGGCATATAGTGCCATTCACTATATGCATGCGCGAAAGCAACAACAAAGAACCGCGTGTTAACGTCAAATAAACATGCAAGCATATCATGTTAGTTTTTTTTTTTTTTTTTTTTTTTTTTTGGAATGTTCCCCCAGCGCTACCTCGCCAAGATAGCGCTGGGGGAAACCCTAATATTCATACTTTCACTGTGTTAGTCATTGTTTGTACTGCCGTTTTTTCGACTTTTCGTTGCGTTCGCCTGTCTGCTAAGCTCAAAACAACCGCGCCTGGCTTGACGGAGAAACCAGAACAGCTGAGCATCTTTACCACAGTGCACTTTTACTTTCGCCCTCTGGGGGGAGCCTCGCTGGAGGCAACCCCGGTTGCATAGTATACCTTTAAAATACGACACCAGAGATACACACCACTTACAACCTTTGTTCCTTGCTGTCACTTGGGTTTGACGACTATTGTGGGTCTATTGGATATTGAATTTAGGGCCTGATTGGGACATTGAGCTTTCCAATCAGGAATTCTGACTTCAGGGTGGTCCTTTACACTTTCCCAACTTAAAAGTCACAAATTGTGATTTCCCAGCACAAACTGAACACCTTGTTACTGAAGTATTTTGTCGTCTCCGTTCACATCTTCAATAAGTTATTTTTGCGAGTTATGAATTAATTTAAAACACTCCAGAGTCACATGGCCAAAATAGTCGACAAGCCTCATTCAGTTGTAGGAGTCTGGTCTTAAGGTAACAAACTGGAAAACTATGGAGCACCATCTTAATAGTTTTACAGCAATCGAACACTTCTCATTTCTGACAAACCTGCATGTTTTCAGTAATCCCGTTGACCGTTCATTGTGTTAACTTCCAATTCTTTGGGTTGGAAAACCTCTTTGCAATCACCCTAATTTTTAACTCCCGCCCAAGACCGAGATTCTTCGCACAGTGCTTGATGTTGCTGAGGATCTTGACAGTCTTCTTTTTTCATTAGGCAATACAGTATATATTGATTGGGTGGCTTGTCGTATTGGCCATAAAAACAAGAATGATATTCTCATCACCATGCTTGACCATGCTAATGGTGTTCCTAGGGTTGAATTCCCCTCCTTGGGGGTTAGCTGTGTCATCATTGTGTCAAAGTGTTACCATAATCATAGTGACTGAGCTCTGGGCCAGTGATGCTCCCCACATTGCATGAGTTGGTGCTGATAAAAGATTGTCAGTCAGAAACCAAACAATAACAACACTACCTGTAGTTTTGATGAAAAAGAAACACATTCTCATGTTTATTACAAGTTCAAGTATTTCAAGACAATAGCTGACCCTTTGTAGGATTTCCACTGTAACATATAGCCGGATGGAGACCACATATAAATACGATATTGTGCAAAGTTCCATTGTATTAATAATAATACTTGGTGCTCTTCAGACACCCAAAGTGTTGGAAGATTGAATGTAATGCTGGAAGTAAGTAGAATATCGACTCAGCAACAAGAAGAAACATCTTGGTGTCAAGACTAAATCAATCCATCCTAGGAAGTGAACAACTTACTCACTGCTACCCTTTAAAAAAAAACAAAAAACATCCTCATAACCTCTATGATCTCGTACTCAGCTCTGCAGAAAGACCGGGTGATGCTGGTAGAAGACAACACTTGCATCTTCGAAACAGTGTAAGATGACATAGTTAACGCTTTTAATATACAAATTAAAAGTGCTACTTTGTTTTACATGTCAGTTTAAAAAGAACAACGATACATTTGCAGAGAAGCAGACGGCAAGAATCGGGGGAGTGTTGTGGCATCTAGTCCTGTCTTCAAGGGTCCATTGTTTTATCCCTAACCAGCACTTTGTGTGTACTGTACTACCAAGCTTGATCTACTTCCCTATGGAGTGCATAGTTACTAACGGCTCATCCACTATTGCTTAGGGGTCTTATTTTGTTCTAGAAGAAAGACTTTATACTGTCAAACTCAGACATCCCATGTGATTGAAGGCCGGTGGGCATGGAACTCTCAGAGCTGCCCTCAGAGCTGCAGCGATGCCTGCTTGTGGTGGGTGGAGTGGAAGAACAAAGGCAGACTTGTTAAGGGTTTGATACCTTTATTATTCTTTTATTTTGCTGAAATTTCTTTTCTTTCTGGCTGGACTCATTAAGATTTTGGCTGTTTTGCCTTGTGGGCATGTTACTTTAGGAGCAGTTGTTGTATGTGACTGGAGCGTGCCTTCTTTTGTAGATGTCAACATACAGAAATACAACAGATAAACTTAAGTTCAGTACATAAAATAAATATAAAAGCTAAAAGTACAAGAATTTGAAAATAATCTGGCATAAAATAATCAGGAAAAAATGTAAGTCTACACAGAAGGAGTAGCAAGGACACTAACTGCACATTCATGATAATGGAGTTACAGCAGCCTTTGTTGATTTTATGCATTTTCATATTTTAAACTGGTCCATGGGGCAATCTGACTCGACTTCAAAACTATTTCCTTTTCAGCGGGGAACCCAATCCAGACTACAGAGCTTCAATATGGTCACATGTTTTGGTTATTTTCACTGATAATTGAATGTCCTTTGAGTCCTATAATCTTCTCAATCAAAGTCATTTCCAGAACCGTACGTGTAGTCTGCACAAGGACAAGGTCCCCGCAGGGATAAAATCTTCAGCAGACCGTCTTCCAACTCTGCAACCATAGCATCTGATGGAAAACAAAGGTTAGAAGATTTTGATTCCCCAGCTGGCTCTCCTCTAGCAATCAGCACTCCTCTTGTAGTCAAATCCCTGCAAAAGAACAACAGACTAAAATAACTGGATGATCAAAGATCACGAAAAGCTGTAAGAAACACGGGAAGTTCATCTTTATGTGCGGATCACGAAGACCGGGGCTCTGTTTAGTTTTACTTCTTCCTGCTATTGTCAAAAGTCAATCTTGTAATTTAAGCAGAAATACTAGTTTTTGTGCTGGTTGTAAACAAATAAATAAATACATTTGCCTAAATAGTAATAGTAGTAATAGTAAGTGCTACTTAGTAGTAAATATTTGATCCATGAAATTAACACATTATAAAGACAAATCACATTATTTTAACCACTGCAGAGTAATTTCCCTCAATCAAGGATAAAAAAAGCTTTAGATGTGTGCAAACAATTGACAGTTTAATGCACTGACCTGCAAAGCATGATAATTATTCAATTTAATTATTTAATTCAAAATACAGCAGGGAGTATTTTATATGTATTTTTTTTAGGATTTTATTTGTTTATTAATAGGAATGCACATATTTCTGTGCAAATGTTATACACAAATGGTCAGATTTTGTGCGTTAGTGAACGTCATCAGTTAGCGACGTACTATCAGTGGGTTGATGTTTTTGTTGTGACGAGCACCCAAAGAAAAGAAAGCTCCGTGATAAGCAGCTCCAGTTTAAGAATGGAAAAATAAAAATAAATGCTGGCAACAATAAGGAGGAGTGGGATCTCTTTTTTTTTAAAGAGTGCAATGCAAAGACGAGATGAAGCATTACATCCCTACTTGGCAGGTTTACAGAAGACATCTTTCAGAAATGTAACTGAGATCATGTGAAAGTAAGAAAAACAAAGTTGTTGTTTTTCTGTAATAAAAAAAAAAATCTTTCTACCTTACTCCAGGTAAGAATTAAGGGTGACAAGCAAGATAACTATCTGGGGATAAGGCCAGATTCTTAGTTGAATAAAAGCTGCATTAAAATCATGTTTAAAGCATTAAAAATCAATTGGGTCGATTTTGAGATGGCACAAAGAATACATTTGAATGTGCATTGTTTCTAAATCATATTTCAATCATATTTTCATATTTGTCTTATGTTCCAACAGTCTGGAATCAAGCCAACCTCTATATTTTAGTCAGTCCCTTTATAATTGATCATTAAATCTCCTTGTAAATAGGTTTAAAGACCATCTCTACGATATGTAACAAGAATGTCAATTCTTGAGTTCTGTGAATTTCATAGGTTATATTTTTTACATTTATTTATTTGGTCATTTAAAACAATTGAAAAAATGTTATCATTTAAAACGTGATGTAGATTTTTGAATGCTCTAGCCCCTCCAAGGATCAGAAAGCATTCACTGTCAGTGTAGCAAAGCTCTGGAACACATTTCCTGCTCATTTAAAGTCTATTGTCAATTTTAACTTTTAGGAAAAGCTTGCAAGACTAGGTTGGCTCAGCAGAAATGTGCACTTATAGGTATAAGCAGTTTTATTGTTTTGTCTTTTTTTAGGCCATATTTTATCTAGTGGGGACATTCTTTGAAAGTAATTGATTTAATCTTTCACTAAATAGTTTTGACCATGTGTAATTTCTTTTCTGTTTTAACTTTATTGAAAGTTGTTTTATTGACAGTTTTTTTATTAATATCTTAACACTGTATTTTATTGTTCTTTCTGTACAAAAGCCCACCTGGGACTGTCTGATTGCCAAAAGGCCTGTGTACAGGGCAACGGCTACATTTAACATGGACTGTATGCAATCCCTCATCATACATTTGAATAAATTAGCTCCACAGAATCATTTGTTTTTCATGCATTCCTGCACATAGACCCGAAGATGACAGACTTTCAGTATTTGCCTTTATCCTTTTCCAGCTCCAAACCCAGTCCTCAAAGTCAAGTGTCCTGTTTAATCTCAATGTGTCCCTGTTCCAGGACAGCTGATTGAAATGCTTGAAGCCACATGTCAGCAGGTCATTAAGTTCTGCAGAGACCTGGTAATGAACCATCACTATATTCCACGGTGTTGACTCAGTAAAATGTCTTACACATGCAGGAAAACAGGTCTTGAGGAACGACTATGGAACCACAGCTTGAAATGATATGTTTTTTAGGTTGAACAGTTTGGTTTGCTTTTGTTTATCACAATTGTTTAAAAAAAAAATAAATAAGGTTTGAAGGTTATATTTCCCACAGAACTTATTATTGTGGCTGAACACAGTATGTCCAACATTATGCAGTATGTGTCCAATTATTAGACAGGCTGTATTTTTGAGGATTAATTTTGATATTGAATACCTACAGTACTGTCAGTAAATCCAAAGATGTTCATAAACCTCAAACTTGCATTTTAAGACCGTAAAAGTGAGCTTTCAGCTTTTTCAGGTGTGCACAGTTATTGGTGGGATATCAGTGCAATGAATTATGATGCAGGTAAATAAAAGAAAAAGAAAAAACATTTTCTAATTCCACCTTTCTTTTTTTGTGAGAGGAATAATTCAAAATCTACAAATAAAAATTCCTGACATTTCAAAAAGCACAAAAGTCATTGACCAATATAGCTTTTCTTTTCACAGTCACAAACCTTCCTTTAATGGAGTCTGTCAATTTTTTTGATCTGTTGATCAGCTTTTTGTTCAGCAGTAACCGCAGCCGGACATCGTTCACGGGGTGTGCTACTTTTCTTCAGCAGTAATTTCTCATTTAAAAAGGGAGCATAAGTTCTCAATAGGGTTTAGGTCAGTTGATGAAGCGGACCATGTCAGTATTTTTTCTGGTTTAAGGTATGTCCTGGTTAACCACACAGTGGAGTAGTTCAATGCATGCGACGGAGAACTGTCCCTCATAAAAAGCATGGTCTTTTTAAAAAGATTCAGGAAAGTGGATTCTGAAAACAGACAGTTGGTTCGGGAATTGAATGTTGAGTCCACCTTCAACCTGAAAAGGTCAAACTAGCTTTTTTTTTTTAACAATCCCTGTCTATACCTTGTTGTCATATGAGTCAAAGTGGAGCTTTGTGTCTGTGACTGATCCAGCCAAGAGTCCATCCATTTGTTACTTTCCTTGATTTTATAGGCCCAGTCTTGACATTTCAACGTCTGGTTTAGTAGGGGTTTGGTTTCTGCCTTCCATACCTTAGGAATTTCTCTCAGAACATAGTCTTTTTGGGTACTCAAAGTATGTTGCCGTTCTAGAATATCAGAATAGGATCTCTGGTATGATCATGTTTGATTCTTCTCACAACTTTCACAGGTAATTTAATTTTTTTTCCTCAACACCTTTCTTGCAAGTCTGTGGACCATTTGCTACAAAATGTTTGATGGTTTTGTCATTGTGTCTCAATATCTTGGCAATTTAAAGAGTGTTGTGGCCAATCAGAAATACTTTTAACAATGTTTAATTTCAGGGTGAGTTAAATCTCTTTTTTTGGCACCTCCTTTTTTACTGAGGAATAGAAGATGCCTAACCTTGATATAGGGTGTTGATCACTTTCACCAGAACCTCCATCACCGCACACATACCTGATATGCTTAATAAGCTCAGAGTTAAAAAAAAAATGCTTAAAAATTAAGATAATTTCAAAAAGCTTACTCACCAAATAATTTTACACAACGTTTAGCGTAGTCTTTGCAATGTGTTACAGTAAGAGACACTAATGAATGGTATTTCTGGAGAGTTGACAAAATAGATTTAAAAAATCTAAACTGAACCAAAATTAATGGATTTTATGAACTGTTCCAGTCCTTTTTGTACGCATGTATAAAAGTTTCTTGAATACCATTTTGCTCTGCTGAGCTCTTTATCTTTGCAGTCCTTTGACGAGTGAAGATCCATTCCACATGTTTACACTCTTCCCATCAAAGCACTTATCTTGTTTGTCTAATTTGTGCTTAACCTCTGTTGTACTGCCTGTGACACAAAAATCAATCTCAAATAGTTTCAAACTCTTCCTAAAATCTACACTGAGAACAAAGAGAGGGCTTAATAAAAGACATATGAGGGAGGTTGCACCAATTTTTCCTTTGCAGGCTTTTTCAAATCACAAAAAGGATGACAGATATTTTTTAGTAGAGAAGTACTTAAGTTTTCTTATTTGTCCTCCAGTCGTACTTCACCTCTTTTGGTCTCTAACAGAAGTAATCAAATAAAGAACAGGATATAAGGGTATTCAGGTTGGACATGGAGAGAGCAGTATGACTCACAATTTCTGTTATTCTAATGATAAATGTTTTTAAAAGTTCTTAATCGTTCAGCTCCAAAGATCTTTAGTTAAATGAAATACTCCTTGTGTTTAAACACAAAAATCTGATTCAACACACTTTGTCAATCCACAGCTGTAACATTTCTGCTTTGCTTTGGGTCCAAAGTGAAATGCTCAGTACCCAGTTCTGATGCTGCCTTTTTAACCTCTGTTACACAGTGTTTTTACGTGTCACTAACATATTTTACTCTCAGCTGACCTAGCATCGCACAGAGCACTTTTGCAGCAGGTGTGGTGTCACTGAGGCTTGGTCGATATACAGACGCTTCAGGGAGAAAACACTGACTGTCAACAGGAGAAAAAAAAAGAGGGAAAATCACAGAAACTAACAATGCTGCCAAAGTCCCTTGACTTCAAAAGGTTGTTAGGCTTCTTTTTTTTGTCAAAACATTCCCCTATTACATGATTGGTTGATGGCGTTTTCATTTGGAAAACAGGTCCGTAAGCAGACATAAATTTTAACAGAATGCAAATTTGCTCTGCTTATTCTGGCAGAGCTTCAACAGCGTCCCAATCCCTCTTAAGCTTCTTGTTGACCGCATCTGCCAGCTTTGTGTACACAATTGGCTCCTCAGCTATTCCGGCTGCATTGTTAATGTCTGGCCTTTTGTGCGGCTCAGTTCCACCGGAAAGAAAACATCACACGTGCAAAATTATTCCACAACTCAGATAATTAGCTGAAGAAACAAACCCGACTGTGAATTCAAATGTGCCTCGGTAACATTAGAACTTTTAAGCAATTGCAAAAGGACGGATTTGAAAGCCAGGAGAAATGAGCTTATTGAATAAAGCTTGAAAATGTGCAGTGAATGAAATGAGTCAATCATTTTAATGTGGGATGGAAACCCTGGGGAGAATAAATAAGCAATAGTCACATCATGCAGGGAGAACAAATGAGCATGGTACACAATTAGGCAGGGTCACATTCTGCCAGAGCTGTGAGCGTGGGATGAGCTAATGAGCTGTGTGAGGGAGTCTGTCGGTTTGTGTAAATGTACAGGAAGATAAACAGGAAGCGCAAGATAAAAAAAAAAAAAGGAGATCCACAGCTCTCAGAATTCGGATGTACAGACCAAGACAGTCAGACACACAGGATGCCAGTGAGGCAGGACACAAAGATAAAAGTCCGAGGGGCTGGTGAGGAGGAGGAGGGCTAACAGTCGACTTGCCATCTGGGGCAAGCAGACAGACAGATCAGCTGGCAGGTATAGCAACCAAGCAGACATAAAGACAAGCAGTGCCTCAGAAAGACGGAGGGACAAAGCTTTCAAAGGCGACTTATAGTTATTAACTATTCAATCACATAAAGGAGAGCTGAAGGCGTGAAAGGTTGCGGACCGAAGCACTTTTGCTTCAGTGCATTAAGAGCCTGGTCCGGCACTCGGGGCTGCGTGAAAGAGAAATGGATTGCCTCCCAGGAAGATGACTGCTCAAAGGGGTAGGCTTTTTTCCCTTAATAACAGCAATCTGCTGTGAAAATCTAATCCCAAGTACCATTTACACCAAATCTCGATAACTTCTGCTCGAAAAAGCATACCATATGAATTTTTCAGACCCCGATATACAAATAAACACAACAAGCTCTCCCATCAATCATGAGACGGCCTCAAAGGAACAGAACAACAATGGCAAATTGCTAATGAATACCATGCTGCTTTAAATTCACAATTTAGAAAAGTATACTGCAGATATTTTACACAGGCAGAAATGAAAATACCATTTCTGGCAAGAAAATTAAATACATTTGATCAGACAGAAATGGGTGTATATAACCCATGCGGTCACGAAAATGAAAGGAAATAAAATAACATTCTGCAAATGTCGATAACGTGAGTGAGATTCTGAAAACTACAGGCAAAGGATGATAAGTGACCATGAGAATAATTATTAGTTTCATCTTTGCCATAACAGTCAGATATGGATGCCGCCTTTAAGGTCTGTCCTCTTCCTCTTGCTGCCTTAATTCCCCCTCCTCAGTGGTGGATAAGAGGGATCAGAAATACATCCATATGCATGGACAACTATCTGCAGATGGGATGTCAAGTCTCAGGCTGGCCAGCTTTTTGAAAGTACTGGTAATGACACTTAATGAAAGCTGGGAAACCGGCCGCTGAGGGCAATAGGCTGAATGTGTTATTTCACCAACCCCCAACCCGCATCCAGACCAGAACTTTAGATATCAGAAATAAACAAACATGCTGTGTGAGAATATGTGTGTTATATTCCTAGCTTCACTTTTGCTATTACACCCCTTATTTATCTGTGTACAGGTACCCAGGGCTCTAGTTAGCTTCTTATGCCAGTGCTGCAACCATTGCACTCTGCAGATTTCCATAATGCTGCAAAACATTAGCCGGACATTGTTCCAGTTACCCAGCAGGCCTCAATGGGCTACAGTTTACAGTCAGGTTTATCTAATGTGGGACCCATTCCGCAAATACCCACTTATAAAGAATGTTTAAAATGTTTCTACGTTTCACCACTCTCCTTATATTGCTTAACACGGCTTATGGCACTTCTGCAAAGAAAGCGCTAACTTGCTTATTCTAGCCCAAGTTAAGCTGTAATCTTCTTAATTGGTCTGAATGCCAAACAAAGGCACGCGCCTCCTGTGATGCAGGTGATCCAGCTGAGGGTGAGATGAGAAGGATGCTGGTGTTGAAAGGAGTTGTGAGGTTAACAGAAAGTAAAAAGTAAACAGAAGGAATGAGGGGATAGAGAGGCTCTTCTTAGCACAA
Organism: Fundulus heteroclitus; assembly: GCF_011125445.2. Lineage (NCBI taxonomy): Eukaryota > Metazoa > Chordata > Actinopteri > Cyprinodontiformes > Fundulidae > Fundulus > Fundulus heteroclitus. Next base: position 29,719,331 of record NC_046364.1, read on the forward strand.
GCCCCTAATCAGTACAGTCAACACGCGGCAGATTGGGTTCACATCTTTCTCTCCGTACTCTCACACCGCTCCTGTCCTTCTATCACCAAAAACGAATCCCTTCAATCAGCTCCAATTTCCCTGCTTTCAATTTAAGAGGATGTGGGCTAAGAATGTGTTGCAAGAAAATACCAGGTAACACAAGCTGGGCTTACTCTAAGGCAAGGAGATGCTGGCTGAGGAAAAGCAGATTGCTTTGGCAGTGAGATATGATTCCATCAATAAGCAACCCTTTCAGAATCAACACATTGAATTCATATTTTATTTAGAATGAGCTGAAAGTTTCTGTCGTACCATAGTTTTGGAGACAGGTCCCGTGGGCTGTCTGTCACCAGTAACAGAGACAAACACTTATCTGTCTGTCTGGACACGGGAGGCAAAGTCCTTGGGTCTTCTGTGTGGAAAGTTTGTAAACTCTGGATGACCAAACTACTCCAGGGAGTGGAGAATTTTTTTTCCTATGTCTTTCATTGTCCTTTGATTATGGATCCTTTTTGCCAGCCTCAACATTTCCCCAGCTACTACAGAAATGTGACTTCAGCGTTAACAAGCTTTTGCCATCAGTCATTGATGGGGCACACAGGTTAGCTGCAGCTGAGCAGACTAAAGAGAGGGTCATTGTGGGAGAAGAACAAGCGATGTGCTAAATGCATTTGTATGTAAAGGAGAACCTCTGCTCTGAGACTGCAAGGACATTGTGCCAAAGCTTCATTAGCAACATGATCCAGTGCATCCACTTTGGGAGGGTGCTGGGCTTTGAACACTGATGTGTTGGTTCTCCAAGACTCTCAGGCTACTGATTTCACAGCTGGAAATCACCGACCATTTGTCAGACAAACACATCGAATCCTATGCTAATCCCAGAACGAGAAAAATAAAAATCTCCACCATGACAGACAACAGAGTCCTTGGAGTTATGAAGCTTCTTTGTTTTTTAGTGTCTGTGATGTGCTGCTGAGTGTTTCTATTGACCTGTGCTTTAGATGAACCACTCCAGGAACATTCCTGCTCTGTCTGAAAGCTTTTTTCTTTGTCACTGAGGTCTCTGGAGTCAACCCAACAAAAGCAGGAAACATGTAGACACAGACAGGTTGTATAGATTTGCTGTCCCTCTTTTGGAAGGTAAGCAAAGTCACTGGACTATGACAGTAACGTAATGGACTATGTACTATCACTGTATTCTAGCCCTTCTGGCTACTATTATTTTTGAAATAAGGAGAAAATGATTATTTGATACTAGTAAAAAATGTTTAGTATCAAAATTATCTAAAACATATGACAACTCTTCATAATGCATTCAATCCATGTCAATATTTTTTTAACAATAGAAAATTGCATGTCAAGGCCTCCACTTTCACCCATTTGTATGGCACCTGATTTTGACATTCTCCTTGCAGGTGGTGGGCCCACATGGAGTGGGCTTCCTTTAGCTTCTTCATCAGGCAGAGCCTGACCAAGACCCAGAAGCCAAAACTCAGCCACTCAGGACTTCGCCAGGCAGTGGGAGGAGAACTTTGAAGATGTGCTCAATCTGGTCTTCCGCAAAGGAGGTAGAGCCTGAAGACTCGGGAAAATATGATTCCCTTACTGCAGAAGAGGTTGCCCAGGTAGTTAAAAAATCCCTGGTGGCAGGACAACAGGTGTGGATGAGTTTTAGCCTGACTTTCTGAGGGTTGGTATGGGTGACACACCTCTTGAATGTCACATTGAAGACTGGTATAACACTGCTGGAGCGGCAGACTCCATATATATATATATATAAAGGGGACCGGAGAGTGTATTACAATTGTCAAGAGATCAAACATTTCAGCCTCCATGGAAAATCTTACTCTGGGGTGTTGGAGAGGCGGCACTGACTGATAGCTGAACCTCGGATCCAGGAGAAGCAATGTGGCTTTTATCCCGGCTGTGTAACAGTGGACCAGAGCTTTGCCCACACACAATTTCTGAGGGGATCATGGGTGTATGCTTCTTCCATTTACATGTGTTTTGCGCATTTGAAATTTGTGTAGGGTGTTGCGGGAATATTGGGTGGGTGGCTTTTAAGGGCTTTCCAATCCGTGTATGCCCCTTGCAAGTTCAGTGTCTGCTCTCTTGGCACAGAGTTGAGCTTGTTCCCAGTGGGTGTTGGACGACCACAGCTGTCCCTTATCACCGACGCACTAGAAGTATTCAGTCAAAGGATCTCAAAACATAGTTGTGGAGAGTAGGGTGTCTGGTCTGGGAACCTCAAGTCATCCTCTTTTCCTTTTTGCAGATGATGTGGTTCTGTGTACTTTTTCAGGACATGACCTCCAGCATGCACTGGAGCAGTTTGCTGCTGAGTGTTAAGTGGACATGAGTCAGCTCCTCTAAGTCTGAGGCAATGGATCCAGACCAGAAAGATGTGGAATGCCCCTTCTGGGTTTGGGGTCAGTCTCTGCCTCAAACAGAGGAATTTAAAGATATAGTGGACGATTTTTCCGGAAATGAAGGTAAGAAACACCAAGTCACTTTTTGAATAACTGTGCTCAAGACTGTCCTACCTGTTCTTCCACCATCGTGTGAAAGAATCTCACATATGCACTGTCTTATTTATTTCTTCTGAAGCCTTGCTCTTCTTATCACAAACTTGTTAGAAAGTTTGCTACTTGGGAATCTGAACTATTTTCAAAGAATACAGTAAGAGCAGTGGAGCTACAATAAACGGCTGAAACCAAAGCTAACTAGATATATAAACAAAATAAGTGAACATGCACAACCAGCCAGAGGAACCTAGCTCGGATTGAACACGCAAATTGCCGTTAGGTGACCACGTCACAAAGACTGAGCTGTGCCAAAAAGCAACGCTTTCGATTTATGGGTCAGTCTACATTCTGAACCTCACCTAAGGTCATGGGATATGGATTATTCCCAAAACAAAGAAATCCCGAAACAAGGGGATGAAGTGGACTTACCGCAGAGGGTGGCTGGACTCAGCCATAGAGAAATAGCGAGGGGTAAGCTCAAAGTAGAGCTGCTACATCTCCACAACAAAAGGAGCTTTTTAAAACATTTGAGATCATTTAAGGAGAGACTCAAATCATTTCACTTTTGCAATTACCTGCTTATTAAAAGTAAGCTGCTCATCAGAACAATGTCTGGATTTTAATCATGTTTTTAAAGGAATAAACAACCCAAATACCATGTATAACATTAGCTGCCTTTGTTTAAAATATGAGACACCAATTTGATTTTTCTTTTTTCTCAGAAACCAAAATGCCCTCATTGGTTGTGAACAGGCTTTTTTCAAATAATGATTGAATTTCACAAAATCAGTATTATGCACATCATGACTATTCAGTCTCTCGGTTTTCTATTACTCTACTAGAAATAATTTGATTGAAATATAAATTCTACAAAAAAAAACAGTGATTTGCTGTTATCTTAAACACCATTATGTTCTTAGGTCAAATCCTTTTAGTCCCATTTTAGTGTTAAGCATTGCAATTAAAGGAAACTATTCATTTAAATTTCTGTTTTGTACCTAAAATACAGCTGGTAATAAATGGGAATATCTAACGGGCAAAAAAACGCTGTACATTTTTGCCATATACAATCTCTTCTTTATTCTTCCCTTGATTCAAGCTCAGGTTTAAGATCAACAACCTCAATATGCTGAGCTCAAACTTAGACGAATACAAACACCAAAAATCTGCACTATATTTTCTGTGCATCACAGAGTAAATTGCACTACTCTCTAAACATTTTTTATACGTGGTGGATATGAATGATCATGATGCACTGCAGTTTTATTTTTATAACCCGTTGTTCCATTTTGCTCGTCCAGAGGTATGCAAAGATATGATAAAATGTGCATTAACTTTTTCTGAAAATAAAAACAGGTAATGTGCTGCGGGAAGAGAAGACTATTACAGTCTACAACCAACTGCATGACTGTGAATGAAATGTTTTAGATATCATAACCTGACCAAAGATATAACATCAATGCTGCACAGAGACAGAGAGCTGAAATCAGGAGAGGAGTCTCCATGCTCCTATCTTTTGACAATAGGGTACTAAGAGGGAATAACATTTGGAGTTTATGATGTAGATTAAAGTAGTATGTGTGACAGATTAAAGCAACCTTCGGGGCACAGTTGTTCCTGTGAGGCACAATAATAACCTTTATTAAAATAAAATAAACCTCCCACACTGCCTGCAATGCCTTCACCAGTCATTGTCCCATTGCACACTGAACACACAAAACAGCTACTCAGGAGGTAAAACATAGTGTGTTTTTTTTTAAAAGCAAAGCAAAGGATTAAAATCACAAAATCTATTAAAATTTAGCTTGTGCAATTAATTGTCAAGCAATTGCAAATTCAGAGATGCTGGTCCAGAAGGAGATAATGCTGCAAGTCAGTGACTCAATACAATCAGCTGGGTTTTCTCAGAAAACTTTAATCAGTTGGAATAATTCACTGAAATTCACTATTTTTTTTTTTTTACAAAATGGATCCAACTAAAATGCACTTTATACTTGGATTAGAATCTGTTTGTAGAATTAGATTTTTTCAGACATGCTGTGAATTGTCCCTATATAAAAATAAATGCTGATTTATTAGAAGTATAAGCTTTTAAATGTGGTTTCTAAAAACACAACAAAAGTCGAAATAAAGTTACTGATTGATGCTAAGCATGTCAGACGCATGGGAGAAAATCAAAAACTTTGCAGAAATGCTACACAACATTAGAATGAAAGTAACCAAGTGTATGCTATAAAACAAAAACGTTTATCACAATGAATCTAGCAAGTTTGTCGAGCTTGGTTCTGACTTGGCAATGCAAAAGTTTCTAGCTGTCTTTTATTTAATTTCCGGGGAAGGAATCATTACAAGAGGCAAAGGGACACCACTGATATGTGGGCTTAAGGAAACATGTTGCCTCCTTGCATTACTCAGCCACAAATAAAAATGGATTCTACTACATTTTCTTTACCACATAGTTAAAATTGAAAAGACAACCAGAAATGTAAAGGACCTATCATTTTAAATAAATCCATCTCATGGGTAGCGACACTTCAAGGTTTCAGACATGTAACCAATTTACCGAATAAACAGTAACCTTGTAACCTTTAAATCAGAAAACATTATGTTAAGAAAATGATTGTCTTAAAATAGTGGTTCGAACATCTAAATTATACAACATTATAATTGAAGAGATACTTCATATAAGAGATATTTTAGCATGTAAGGTTTTGCGACTCCTCTGGCTCAGGATAAGAGCTTGTTGTCTCTAATCTAAAAGGTCTGTCAAGGATATTTTGAAGGTACCTGGATAAGAGCAGCTCTCATGGGTCAATTGTTAGATTTCAGTCTTGTTTGTCACATTAAAAGTACCTTTAGAAAATAACAAGCTTTAAACAGTTGTTAAACATGCTTTTCATTTAGCTCAAACTTCTGGACTTAAAGTGTTTTTTTTTATTGCACTGATGTTGTATTCTAATCTTAAATATTGTGTCATTAGCTGTAGGCTGTAATTAATCATAATTAACAATTAAAGGTTGTGTGGAATGATCAATATAATGTGTTTAACTTAGTCAAATAAGTTACTGAAATAAAGGAACTTTCTAATAATCTAATTTATCTAATCTTTCTGTATGTTTAATATCCAAGCACCCTGGCATGGATAAACCCTATTAATGCCGTTCACCTAACCTGGTCTAATTTTGTCACATAGTGTCTTTAGCAGACATTGCACCAATATTCTTTGTCTTTAATGTTGCAACAAATTTTGTACTATTTCATGTAGAAATAATTGTAATTGTAAAATAATTTTAAAATAATTGTACACTAAAACAAGACATTGTTTTAGTGTACAGAACATACAGCAAAACAGATGCACATAACAGCATGTTTATAGATTTGTTGCTGTGAGGTTGAACCATAAAGCTAAACTTTATTTAAACTGTCAGTCACTGTGGTATTCTATCAGAACCAACACTTCCTTTTTCCTCCGTACTGTGAACAGCAGACACAAGAAAACACAAATATGGCTTCCATCTGAGGGCTGTCACCCTCTTAATGTTTATTGCCAGATATTGCAAGAACCATTACTTCTCATACAACGCCCAGTTCTTTCTCAGAAGATGAAGGTAGTCATTTTTCATAATGATAATGCATTTTCCTTCTTCATCTTTCTTTTTAATAATACTGTTTGCATACAGGTTGTCAGACTTATTTTTTTGGGTACATTTCCATTCTGAGACTGCCACCAAATGGGAATCCATCTTATTGTTGAGATTATACACTGGCATACATTTACGTCACAGATTTACTTAAAAAAATATTTACTATGTAATTTGTAAAGACAGTCCATACTCATGGTGTGTTTCTGTTTTCCTGAAAGCTTTCAGCCCCACAGCTATTTTCTACTCGTCAGAGACGGTGGCTGTGAGCACACCACTGCCATCGCAATGACCTTTCCACAAGCCCAGGGAGCAAGCAATGCAGAGGAGAGGCAATAAAAGTAATGAAAGAAGCAAAGGCAATTAAAGTGGTGTGTGTGAGGGGAGCATGGCGGAGATGAGCCTAACTGGAGGCAGCCCTGGAATGCTGTATAGCTCCATATCCCCCCCATAATCCCTGTGTGATCACAGATCAGCCCTAGTCTGCTCCCAGTCTGATCATCCTCATGCAGCATCCACCAGCTAAGCCATGAAAAAGGACAGCCATGCACATGCATTACACACAAACACACAATACACACACACACACACACGCACGTCATCAGACAAACACAGACATTTGTGCACACACAGGAAATGCAATTAATACAGATGCCGCATAACATGCACCGCAAAAACAAGGGGAGGAAACAGCTAAAAATACATTACCAAACACATTCAGGCAAAAATACTAACATGCCATTTTTCACACATATCCAGCACTAGAGTAGTAAATGAGTTGCTCTCTTTCCAACCCACTGCAGTGTAATGCCTTCTTGCAGGCAGCAAGTATCATTAATGCCCTTCCTCTGATGCTCCCACACAACCAACAGCAATTATTTCTAAAAGCAAAAGTGAAAACAGAAATTACACAAACATACATGGCACACAATCATCATTATTATTATTTTTTGTCAGCCCGGCTGTGTGGGGTATTCAGGAGGGGGCAGAATCTCGGACTTCATAATGCCTTGCACAGTTTACTGTCCGCAAAATGACAAGGATGCTATTCCTAAACCAATTAAGAGGCTGCAGTGCTGCTGTTTCCAGGTGACACTGACAGCACTTACAAAAGATGATGGTAGGCTTTACAGTTCAGCCTGAATTTGCTCTTGACATAGGAGTCAACCAGCAATGCATACTAAGAGACACATGTCTAAGCAATCATACAAATTCTGTCACTCACATAAGTAAAGGAAATTGCACTATGGATCAGTGATCAAGATGCAATGTGTACAAAAGCAAGGGCAAGTTAGAACAAGAATATATAAAAAACAAAAGACAAAGCAAGCACTAAGGCATCCCAATTGCATTTAACAGTACTTGCCACTCTGGGTCAGGCTTGTGGAGAAAGTATCCATTATCTTATCAGCTTTAGGAAGACAGAAAAGGTCACCGCTTTATCGAACAAAACAAAAGGTTAAAATTTAAAGGTATATAACCACGTTATATACCTTTGAAACACCACGTTATATACCAAAAATACCAGATTCCAGTTGAATACGGCTATGGACTCCAAGTGTCCGTCCAGATAGTGTTTTGATAGTCCTTTTTGAGACTAAATAGTACCCCAGCAATGGGCGCGATGAACAGATACGAACAGACGTGGCGGCATCGACCGACAGCACAGCAGAACTATCAGAAAGCAATATGGCAACTAATAAATCAGTATTAAATAATGTCGAACAGAGCCTGAGCCCTCGGAAATGCCTCACGGTAAAACAGCAGATCGCCGTGATCGAAGACCAACCGTTTTTAATTAAATAAAACAATCTACAGCAACTCTAAGACCCTCATATCAGAACATCAAGAAGAAAGAAAATTCCTGTTAATAAATGGAAAAAGGGACACAGCATCAGGGTATGTTGTTTGTACTTAAGACTGTAACGCTATCACTATTACCACAGTATCAATAAGGGCGTTCACTCACAGTTCGCTGGGAGATGCTAATAGCCGTTAGCTGCTTCCCTCTATATTCCCTTCTGCACATGCGCAGTGTTGTACTTCCTTTATTATAAATAAACACAAAGGGCTTTATTTACTAAAAAACTGAGCAAACACAAAAATAATGACTAATATGCCAGAAGGACGAGATAATCTTTCATAAACCTTTGTATGCAAGAAGCGTGAGTTACTGATGTTTAGATAAGAAAAAGTCAAATAACGTGGCTATGCACCTTTAACCAAAAGAATCTGTGTAATGTTTTTCTATCATGTCAACCTCAAGCCCATTTCTCTGGTTACTGTTAGGACTGTTGTATCTGAAGTTCATAATTAAAGATACTAAGAAAAATTTGTGTTTTCACAACATTGCAATTACAATACAAAACACATTACATAAAGTGTTAACACTACCTATTGTATTACCTAATGTGTGGTTGCGAGGGATCCTTGACACAAGTGACTTCTATAAAGTCAACATTTTAGATATAGTTTGAGGTACGCCGTTTAGTAATTGAAGGACAAAAAGATTACCACATAATTTATTCATGAAGTTACTCTGAGCACACAAGCTACCTGTTGTCTACTTTGTCAGGAATGTTCTGGAGGTAAAAAGAGTTTCAGACAGGCTGATGTGTCTGAATCTACAAAATTTAAGGTGTGATGTTCAACGTTGTTGGTGGTCCAGCCTCAGAGGTGGGGTGTGAGTTAAGCCCCTTTTCTACTGGCTCGGTTTAGCCATCTCCAGTCGGCTCCGCCCACTTGCGAACATTTCAGCAAAAGTTTTTTTCAGGGCCAGCCTGAGTTTCTGCGGCCCTGCTCAGTAGTAGGGTCAAACCGAGTGGACTTGACTAGAACTCACTGCTTTTTAGTGATTGGCCAAAGGCAAGGAGAAACAAGAAGGTTTCTCTTTGAGGAAGCCCAGGAAATACTGAAGAGCGATTACATTAATATTATGGACCAGTATGAATGGAGTGGGTCTAAAAGAAATATGATAGTACTATGAACAAACCATGAACCACGCCTGAAGAAAAAAAAAAAGGAAAAAGGACACTTCAGCTCTCTATACACAGAGGCGCTGTATCAGATCTGTGGATTTATCAAAGGTTTCTCTCATTTTACACAAAGCTGGAAGCTGTTAAATTTTGTCTCTTAAGAATGTTTGGTTCAAATATTTGTTCACAGCCACTGATCCATCCGTCGTGTGCGGGAGGAGTCAGAGCTGCTACCTGCTCTCAGTCGAAGAAGACTGATGCTGCGTTCAGACCGGTTTACATGCAAAGTCTATTGTGGATGCATGTTTAGGAGCATTGAGAGGTCCTGAGGAGCACGATTGAAGATTTCAAGCTTCTTAGTGTCCAAAATGGCAGACAATAGAGTTGGAAAATCTGAACTTGCCAAATCAGCACAAAACAGCTGGACACGGAGCGTCAACCAATCAGAGAGACTATGTTATGTGTCGTGGTGGTGCCAATGGTGGCTCTAGACAAAATTTAGCAGGTTGGCCAAGGTGGGGCCAGTTTGTTTTTTTCATGGGGGCACAGAACAAAAGAATAAAACAAAAAAAGAGGGCAATATTAATATATTAAGTGAGTCACGGAGCCAAAGAAACATTTGTGTCTCTAGAACTGCAGGTTGCAAAGCCCTGATCTAGCAGATGAAAACTGTGATCCTATCTCAATATGGCTGAAGCAAGAAGTGAAGCAGCTTAATTCTTAAATCATTGTAAGGGTAAAGCTGTAAAAGTAAAAAGAGAAATTTGTCAGTTATAAGTTTATTTTCCAGCACATATCATCGCAAGAAATGTATATAATGTTATGTATTTAGTACAGGGGCCAGGCAGTGGCTTGTGCAAAGCAGCAAAAATGTTCTGCACAAGCATCCAAATTCAGGCATTGGATGCCTTTTGACGCTCAAGTCGCATTCGGTCTGAACGCAGCATAAGAGCAGCTGGAGGAGCAGCTCGCTCCTCTGACCAAATATCGCTCAGCGCTAATGTGCAATATCCAACGTATAATAATAATTTTACCTATGCATAAATACAATATGCATTCTATGCAAACTGCATTCTGTTTTGAAGTTTGTTTTATTGTTGTTGAAATTACATTACTTTACTGACAACAGCTGGTATGAGCTTTTTTTTTTTAAGGAAATTTCAAACCAGAGCAAAGACTTTTATTGTCCATAAGAAAAAAAAACCCTGTAGCTCTGCACTGCTGCAGATAAATCTGTATGTGTCAGACTCCTGGAGACAATGGTGATGGAGAATGGACAGTGCTCATGTCCTCTAATCAGCTCTTTCATCTAATAAAGCTGACAGGATGTTGAAGCTGTACACAGTTTAACAGCTCACCTCCCACTGAATATCTGCGGAGGATTTAAGGAACAAAGATGAAAGTTGCACCTTATATGCATGAAAGAGATCAAATTGGGATTAAGGAGATTAATTTCAGATGGTAACAGCAAAAAACTTTTTCATCAGATTTATCTAATTTTCTGAAAGATGTTAAATGTGATGTGATTGAATTTGCTAACAGATGAACGGTTGGTAAATTGCAGCGCTTCGGGCTCCTGTCCCTTTGGTTGGTATTAAATCATACACCGTCGAATTTCACCACTTGTGAAGATCTGACTCATTTCTCTTGGCTTCCTTTGGGGTTAAAAAAATAATTACGAGATTGAAAACACAAATGCAGACTGAAATTAATTCAATTTGTGTGGATGGCTGGAGGGTGACTGAGTGCTGTGTAAATGGTTGCAACTGGGCTTCAATCAAATGACAACCATGGGGGGACAATCCCCTTTTAGAGAAGACAAAAAGTCCTTCTATGTCACATCCAGTGAGGTCAGAATACACAGCACCCCACACACACTGGTGTTGTAAAATACTAATAACTCTGGCAGGTTTGTAATTAGCAATATCGAAACAGCAGACCTAATTGCAGAATGGCAGGTTCGTTATTTCATATATCCTATCATGAGCCAAGATAATGTTTTAAAATGAAAAGAATGGTAACATTTTTAAATAGAACATATTTTATTGTTTTATCCATTGCATTATTAGAAAAAATTATGAAAATAAAAAGCAAAGAAAAAAATCGATTAGTTTTTATTAAGTTGGCATAGAAACAAATGTGTATGGAAAACAAATGGTTGACACAAAACATACAAATTTCACAATTCCAGTACAAAAGCACCCTTAAAGGATAGTATCAGAGAAGTTAAATATATTCAGGAATTTCAAAAAGCCCATTCTGACCTTACTCAGATAAGTCAGGACTTCTCTGAGGTTATTGATCCATTTTGCTTCCTTTTTCTGAGCATTTTGACCTGTTGATCCAAAAGCTTGGCCTGTTTCTGTTGCAAAAGCCATGCTAGCATACAGCATACATTTTTACAGAAAGTCTATTTGTGGAAATGTCAATACAGAGAATTAACTGAAAATATATCAGATAGATAAACTGCAAATATTTTGCTAAATTTAAAACCAACATTGAATTATTAAGCCATTACACAAATAGAAGGCGGAGTGGTTCAAATTTGAAGCGCTGAAGCCAAAACTGCAACAATAAATAGCATTGAAGATAAAAAGATTTGAATCCGGATAAGATTCAAGCAGATAAAACATGCTCAATGAAACCAAGAGTGTGTTTACAGAGCAGCACACTGAGACACTTACTTCTGTCAATATATTGATGTTTTGTAATAGGCTCTAAATGACTCAGGCTACTGACTGCTGGCCAGCAAACCTTCTTACTGCCTCTGTTTCTGTAGCTCATTTCAGCACAAATGTGGAAGCACAAACCTGAGATTTCTCACATGTAATAAACTGGTTTTCTTTTGCTTTGCTTTTTTTACTAACAGTACTCAGAGAGATACAGTCCCATAATAAACCATCCATGATACATCCCACCCAACCTTTAAATATTTTTTTCTCACAGTCTTTAGATATTAGCCTGCTTGGAATTTATCACAGTTAAAACCTTTTTTAATAAACCCAAATGTGTGCAAGGTTTGAAATGTACTTCAGGAGTCATCTCGCAATCATAACAACTGTTTTCTTTTCTTTTTTTTTTTTAGGGTAATGACTCAGGAGAGCAAGTGACAAGACCAGAATCAAAGAAGAGTGCTCTGAAGCTCAGACAAGGAGTTTTCCTAGTTAAGTGAAGTAACTAATTGAATATCCCGGGACATTTAAATTGTAGCTATAAATAAAATCCTCCAATAAACTCATGGAAGCAAGTTTTATACCCGAGAAATGAATGAGCTGTGCATGTATAAGATTTCCGTTTAACACATATGCATTCACCTGCTAACTCCTTTGCAAAGCCATTTTATTCTTCTCAGCTGTACTTGTGGAACACCTATGAGAAAATAACGTAATTCTATAGAAACATGCTGTGTCACTGGCTCCGATTGTGTTTGGATGTGTGTCAGGCGCTGCTGGTGGTGAAGGATACTGTGGGAAAAGCCTGGAGGTTTTCCAATGCTCACCTCCCTCGTCCATTGACAAGTGAGGCGCAGTAACAGCTAATCGATGGGTAGTGAATCCCCTGCGTACCCCCCTCGCCAGTCTGATCAATATTCTTGGCAATTAGAATCCCCTATCTGCATGGCTAAAGGGACCTTGGGGTGGCTTGCCAGCCCACAAACACCCAATTTAGTCCTCACCCTATCACTTAATTACTAAATCCACCCTAATGCCTATTGGCAGGCGGCGCATTTACTCACAGTAGTCTCAGAGGCTGAGTGAACATCAGACCTTTGGCAAGGTGCTGGTTAAGATGCTCCTGTCCCACTTTAGCTGGCCAGTTAAACACCTGATTGCACAACAGGTCTCTGACCTGGAATGATCTGCCTATTGAGCCACAGCCCCACATACCTACACACATGCTGAGAAATGGTAACAGTAAGGAAGCAAGGCAGAAAGAAAGACTTTTGAACACCTAAAAACAGTGCTACAACACCAGCCTGCTATTTCCCATTACACATGAGGAAAACTGTACATGTGGTGTAGTTTTGATGATTTTAATAAAAACTGTTTTTATGAAACAGGATTTTTACTAACTACTGAAGCTGAATTATTACTTACAGATGTTATTCTCCTTATTTTAATAAAGTTCCTGGCAAAATTCATCTAAACATTGAAGTTGCCAAAATTGTTTATTCATGTAAAAAAAAGGATAAAAATAAACTCAACTACAGTAGAGCTACAATATTTAGTCCTATTTGACATTAGAGTCTGAGCAAACAAGAGCCATCCTGCCATTTGTGGCCTCTGCCTGAAGATTCAAAAGGGTCATAACGAAAGGAGATCAAAATATTTTCCAGCACACATTAAAAGGGCCAATGCTTATCAATATGCTGGGATCAAAAGATTTTGTATATGTTTTTTTGACTTGTGTGTTTATTGCACAAAAAAGCAGAACTTGAAGCTGAAGGAATACTGAATTGTAAGTCCTTAAATATTGTAACATTTGAAGGTTAATGTCCCGGAACATACTGAAGCCAGGAAAACAGCAGAGTAAACCACGATACCCTCTGAACTATATCAGAATTTCTCATTCTGAATGTAGATATCCTACGTTCTTCCAAGCCGTTGAGTTAGTCTGAAGGGAAGCATGCTGGGCCTCTACATCTTACACTGATGGCTTAATGCCGTCAGGCTGCATGATACTGTTTCCTTTATACAGATTTCTGTATTTTCAACAGATTCACTTATACTCAGCGCAGCAATCCATATATTAAGCTACAGTGGAGATCAGTGTATCGGAGTGTTTGTGAGTGAATGAGTGGATTGCTCAATTAATTTGCAGAAAACTGCCATTCGTTCCATTTGCTGTGAGCTCAGTTTCAGTGGTTTGGCTGTGAGCAGCCTCCAGGTCTCACTCAGCTGTGGAAAAGCTTCTCTAACCAGAGCTGTTATCTCTGTCTGACCACACTGGCCACTGACAGGACCAGAGCCTACAGTCAGTCCCATGTCCGCTAAAGCCGAACACCTCTAAAAGGAATTGCTTAGCAAAGAGACACACAAGTGCAAAATGTTCTGAAGAGTGGCTACAATAAGTATCACTTAACAAAAAGTTAATTTTCTGCAATCAGCAGCATAATCGCCTGACAAATATTTTCTAAGCTAGCTGGATCTCACCATGATGTATATTCGACTGCTGGACGCCTTGGGCACACCGCTGGGGGTGAGCTAGGTGACGTGTGCATGAGGCATTGTCACTGTCCTGTCACATAACCATGGAAATGCCCTGAGGTTAAGTAAGGATAGGTGCTCCAAGCTTTACATATTCTCTTGAAGGACAGCACAGAAGTGCCTGCCTTTTCCCCCCCCTCAAGCTACGCGCACACCTGCTGCACTGCACTCACTCAGTGGCATGCCGCTAATTTGGTGTTTCCTCAAAGATGACATATGTATCAGGCCGAGGAGGAAATGTCCTGGGTCGGTGGGGATTGACTCCCTGACAGGTGTCACCTCCAATCGGCGCAGGCCTGCCTCAGATGTGTTAACTATTCAATTAACCAGCACATTGCACTGAGTGGGTGCCACCACCTAATTACCTCTGAGACCTTGGCTGTGAATGGAGTAAAATATGTTCATCTATGTGGCTGGGTGACAGGTCACACATCACAACCACCTAGACATTCACATAGAAAGTCTGTTTTTTTGTGTGACTGACACAAAGAGCGCTAAAAAGGCTCGTTTTGTTCTCTTCCGTGGTTAGTTACATATCTGCCTCATCCTAAACCCTGCTCTGGGTGCTAACCAAATGCAGCAAAAACAAAGTGTTACTGCTTGGAATAAAATATGACTAGAATTATTAAATGAAAATAAAAACAGTATCATTTAGCAATGCTTGAAAATGACTCCCTGCTATGGAGCCTCTTCATCTCACACCATTAAAATAATGAGGTGTCACTGTGCTCCGGCTCCACAGCTACGATGTTGACACCCATCAAGACAAATCTATATTTCATGGCCACTTGCGGATGTATAAATAGCCAAATGAGGTGCACTAACCATCTATAAAACGGCACTAAAAGGTTGCCAGAAGATGGCGAGTGTCATGAGCCAGTTGCTCAGGTAATCAATCTGGAGTGAGAAGAGAAGACAGGGAGGAAGAGGAGAGGAGTGGGTTTCAGTGCGAGGCTGGAGGGAAAGCCACAAGAAGCAGGGCACTAAATCACACGTCTACGGTGCAGTCGCCCCACTGACACACAACCACTTCAGCTGACATCAGGCTAGCTCGACAGGCTGATGGATCGCCGCACCACACTCCATTAAAGGCAAACAGGCCCGACGAGCCCTGACATAACAAACAATTAGTCACTGCTATGAGTACAGATTTTATATGCAAAGGGCCATTCTCAGTGGGCACCTTTAAATGGATAAAAATGTTAGGTCCACAATTTTGTTCATATGAACAAAGGCTATATATAGCTCTTACAACTAATTACCATAAATAATAACCACAAAATATCCCAATAAAAGGGGTAATCTCAAAATTAAAGGATCAGAATAATTTCATAGTTATACAGAACATAATTATATATTTGTACAGTTGAATATGCAATCTTTATTAACAAAACTCTCTTTGACACCTCTATCTGACAAAGAAGTTTGTTTTAAAACAACCTGTTCTATAATTTCTAAAAAATGTACTTACTACAGAAAACAAATCTACTTTTATAAAACATTTTCATGTTCAAAAAAATTTAAACAACAGTTACTTATTAAAGCTGACATGAGCACAATCTTCCAAGGGCAAAATCAGTGCAATTCTTCAACATTCCAGCCATCATAAAGTCTCTTAGAATAGGCAAAAATACTATTACAAAAGCTTAGAAGAACTTTGAGAACATATGAATGTCCTTTATGAAGGCTCTGAACTTTAACGTAGTTAACTGAACTTCAGTGAGTTGCACTCACAGATGTTGACTATGGCTCAGAGGAACAGTAGCCTCTTGGTCCACAGCTATGCATATCTTACTGGCCTACAGACAGAGGGATTAAATGTTAGAAAGGTTACTGGTTTATAGAAAAATATGTGACCTGCTGGTTCCTACAAAGATTTATGACCATCCAAACAAGTTTCCAACTTTTTTAATTTGTTAAAGTAGCTTCAGGTTACAATAATGTCCTCTTGTGTACAGTTGTTTGATTTGATGATCTTAACATCTTTTGTTGTTTAAAAGTTGCTCCAAGGAAAATCTGATCCACAGCTCTCTTCCTTGGAGCTGCACCTCTCTGCTGACACATAACAGAAACACAGTTGCACTTATGAGCACATCTGAGGCGTTCATTGTATATTACAAATGTGCAATTTAGAAGTGATTACAATTGTAAAAGCTTTAAAGAGAAGGTGTTTTAGATGGATTACAGCAATACAGTTTGTGTGTTCCGATAAAATCCAGACATGCCATTCAAAGGTAGCTTCGCAGAGGTCTATATAACATTTCTAAGCCCAGTCTTAACCTCTGTACTCAAAGATGTGGACACATTTAGACAAAGATGTGTAAAAGAGCCTTGAAATATTTTTTATTATTACTCCAGAAGCTTATACATGCACGGTAAATTTATGAAAAATCCAAACTTGACACATTTGTGTAGAAAATAAACTGTTAAGATTCTGCATCCTCTCCTATGCTCTCTCATTTTATCTTCATAATCTAAGTGTGGTGACTGAAGTGGCGGTGGAATATACAAAATGGGTATTTTTGACTTTGATTAAAATGGAATGAAGGTTGATTTTATTTCTGGTGAACAATTTCTGTGCTGATTTGGCAATTTGTTTTGGATCATTATCCGGCTCAAAAACTCAATGACCTATTTTCCTATTTCTGGCAGGGTACACTGGGCTTTTAATAATGTCAGGCTATTTCATAGTCTTCTCAATCCTGTACACTAACTACATTTGAAATAGAAACCATTTCAAACAGCGGGCTTTTACAGACCCAAGCCCATTGTTTCATACCAAACTCAGCTGCAGTTATTTTTGCTGAAAAGCTCAGAATGTGTCTCATTTAATCAAAGCCACCATCCCAGTCAACGTCCTGCAGAGTTTAGCATGTCCATGTCCTCCATAGGAGGACAGAAAGTTCTTTTTTCAGGCATCACTCCCAAACAACACTTGCTGATCAAAAGATAGCACCGCTTTGCTTCAATTCTCAGTGACATTTTTTTTCTTTGCAGTAACATCAAGATAGAAATGGGTCCTTGTCTAGCCTAGGGTCCATTGACTAAAAAAAAATTGCCTTTAGTGTGATGGCATATCAGGAGACAGAATGTTTAATTCACAATTCCAGAAAATTTACTATATTAAGAATGTGCTTGAGTTACATTTACACAAAAACTTCTGCAACTTGTGATTTTGTAAAAAAAAAAAAAAAAAAAAGATTGGGTAGAACCTCTGCTTTTCTGAAAGATTTGATCTCTTCTCTTCAATCTTGGGAGTTAAAGGTAGACATAGCCTTATAATCAGTACCTCAGCAAAGTAGTGGATCAACAAGTTTAACGGTGACAATCAAAAGTGGTTGCTCACGTGCAAGAGCGGACCATCAGCCTAGCAACTGATCGTTAGTACTCTGATATGCGCTTATTGTTCCCAGAGGGCTGGATGATACTCGCGATAACATCCTCAGTAACAGCAGAGCTTTATTGTGAGTGTGATAAACTCCACTAAAACAACCTTTTGAAGTTGAGGCAGCTGAAAGAACAGTTTCTTTTTTAGACTAAATTTCAAAGGGGCTAAATTTATTTTGTGCAAGTCAAACTTACCAATAAGTAAGAGGAATAGATGGTAGTGGTTCATGATGTGGCTAGTTTGTTTTGCACACCTGGACCAATCACAGTGGGGGGGGAAAGGCCTAATGTGGAAAGTGGGGACAGCAGGTCAATCAAAACAAATTTAAGATTACAGCTGGAAGACAAAAGACAAACTTGATGAAGGTATAGAAAAAGCTAATATAGAAAAGAATATGTTCCTTGATTTATAAAAATGGAAAGAGACACTTTTGACCTATGGAAACAGAACGCTGCTGTCACATGAGATGGATGAATAATGGAGCCCAACGTCAGCATCGTGTATTGCCCTTCACCTTGCAGACCCCACTTGAATATTCAGGTGCATCTCTGGCTCCTCGCTCCTTAATAAGAACTAAAGCATACTTGCACGCAGGCAGGCCTGCCACTTGCAGAGCTGTGGAGGTCCATGGAGAGATTGCTGATTAGCATCAATGTCTCCTGTCTGTCTCCTAACAGCCTGCACGTGGTTTTTCTATCCGAGTCACTTGGATAGAAAGCAGAGGCCCACTTTCTTTAGTTGACATTGTTAAATAAAGATTTATTACTCTGTAGTTTGTAACAGAAATAGAGTGATGTATTTTTCTGCATCAGTGACTTAGTAGACGGTATTTCGAAAAAGCTGAACGTCCCTAATCTCAAAACAAAAGTTTGATATCATTAAGCCCCTGTTGTTACAGCATTCTTGGAGCTCAGTGTTATTCCACTTTTCATAAGACCAACACTTCGTTTAACACACCTGTCTTAAGTGTTACATGTATAAGCCTGTGGTTGTCTAATAATTTGTGTGTGAGCAGATACTTGGAACCCCCCCACCCCAAAAAAAAATATATTAGAGAGAAATCAGAAACAGAACGATGTTAGGCCTACCCAGCATCTTCCTACACCTCCACTGGCACTTTAATGACAACAACCCTAGTATACATTAGATTATTAGACTCCAGAGTGCAATATCCCAGGCTGGATAATATTACTTTTCCTCTGGCTGATGATGCATTACAAAAACAGGCAATGGTGTAACAGATGTCTCTTGGGGTAAAAATAATAAATCACACAGGCTTGCAACACAGTTGAGAAAAAAATGGTACCAAAAACTCCCCCGCATCCATGAAACAATTCAGCGATTCATCTACTCTGTTCATTCCTGCTGAGCTACAAGCCTGGAGAGGAGGAAATGAGACAGAGAAATGGGGGGAAAGTGATTAGTTTGCATTTAACTTGCAAACATCATTAAGGCCTTAATCCTAATTGTGTTGTTTTTAAAACTGGTAAAATCTGATAATGACTTCATTAGCGACTAACTGTAATGGTGACTCTGAAGGTTCACAGAGGATAAGGAATGAATACGCACGTTCTGTGTGTGTAAAGGAGAACGTGTGAGAGATGGAGGAAAGAGTAAACTAACTAAGGCTGAATCCCCGTTTAGACACAAAGCTCGCCGCACACAAAAGGATGCACCACCAAGCGCTGAACAAGGTAAATACAAAATGAGCACAATTGAGAAAAAGAAGATGCTGAGTTTGTATGTAGAGATCTGTTGCTGAAAGTGTGCATCTCCTGTCGTGCAGGAGGGGACTGCTGGAATAGGGAAGAACTCTAATCCATAATATGCCAACTCCCTGCATGGTTGCATACGTCGCTGCATACATTACTGCATCAATCAGTGCTAAGCTGCAGTGTAATTTTCTGACTCCCCATTTCTCTCCCCACCCCATCACAAAGACAACACCCTATGGCTATTTCTGATGAGATTCTGAGCTGAGGAGAAGGAATGGGGGTGAGGTGGGTGAAGGGTGTTTATGGAGTTACCTATCTCCTCCCCTCTTTTCTCCTCTCCTCTCTTCTCCTCCCGTCTTCTCCATCCAGCCCCCTGATTAATTTTCAACTAGATTGCTGGGCCAGCAATACTATTAGCATAAAATTTCCATGGATTAAGCCCACCTATAAATCCCCCTTACCAAGCTGCTTGTCAAACACAAAATTTCAGATCTCATTTTGTTTCTAATATAATTTTCATGTGGGGCGGGGGTTGGGTGACGGGGGAAAAGGGTTAGAGGATGAGGGGAGAGAGAAGGTGGCTGCTGCTGTGGTGGTGTGGCAAATCACACGACTGTTATCCCTAAAATAAACTGAGTCATCAATCAAAATTAAAGAGCCCGCTGGGTTCGAAATGGCATTTTGTCCAAGCAGACGAATATTCGAACGGGTGTGTGTGTGTAAGCCTGCTTGCATGTAAGCATGCAGTGACTCCAACAACCAAGGTCAGTGTTGATGGGTGGAGGGGTTTGGTGACTTGACCTGAACTTCAGGACAAAACCACACGACCTTGACCTAATCTGTCATGTTCTGGTCATTTATGTGACCGCTGGATGTGTTTTTTTTTTTTCTGTCACTGGACAAACATCTACCCTCTTTTATAATCTCAGAACATTTGCGCACATTGTCAGTGGTGACCTCCCCCACAGCCACATACTAATAAAACATTAATTATGAAAAATAAGCAAGGGGAGCATAGAGCAGGTTATTTAATAAGGATACAGAATCAATGCAATTTGATCAATCTGAGTTAATTAAAAAGTATACTGAGAAACAACAAAGGTGCATAAACAAGATTAAAATAAATGAAGTGTGCTCTAATTAAATATTACAAATTTACATTATCTTGCAGTGCTGTATTTGCTGACATCTTGAAGAATAGAGCAGGACACGCCTGACCAGGCTCAGGGGACCTACTCCTACTGCATGCTTTGTATGGTTCATTAGCTCTAATAGACGTACATGGACATTTCTCTAAACTAGTATACTGAAGTAAAACTGACACTTGTCCAGACAAGCATTTTGGCAGCATTATACATTTCTTCTCTGTACTAAAAATGGAGATCCTATAAAAAATGCTGTGATACTGAACATGCACGTGGCAGTGAAAACTGTAGCTATGATGAAAATGCGAGAAGGATATGACTTGTTATCTGTCAATTAAACAATAAAAACGTTTGTGTAATGCAGTACCAAGCTATTCACTCAGGAGAAGTGGCATGCAAGACACATATTTTAAAAACGCAAAGCACTGTGCACATCCTTTGAAGAGATGCTTCAGGTCTTGTCTGGAGTCTTTGAGTCATTTTTGTAATGGAAAATCATATTTTGACATTTTTGCTGTTAAGAGCAAATAGTTTAATCCTTGATGAAACAACTAATCGAGTGGATAAACAAGTCTACACACAAACGCCTTCCAACCTTAATAAGTGTGAAGCTCATCAACAAACACAAATCGTCCACAAACCAGTGGAAATGTGCAAAAAAACAAAAACAAACAAACAACAAAAAACACTGTTAATTCTGATAATGTCAATAATAGTTATTCGATCAATTAGTAAGAGGTTTTCAATATCCTCTTTATAAATTCAAAATAGATGATTTCTTTGTGACACTTTAATTCATTTTACCTTGTTTTTTTTGTTTTAAGTCAGGGATCTTAAACTCCAGTCCTCGGGGCCTGGTGTCCTGCAACTTTTATATGTCTTTATTTCAACATACCAAAAAAAATCAGGTCATTAGCAGGTCATTAGGAGAACCTGGCTGCATAGTGATGAGGTATTTCAGCCATTTAATTCAGATGTGTTGGACAAGGGACACATCTAAATGATGCAGGACACCAGACCTTGAGGACTGGAGTTGAAGACCCCCAATTCAACAGATGCCTGTCTTATTTCCTATCAGAAGCAAATTTCTGGGGTCTGAATAATTTTAGGCTTAATTGTATGCTCATCACAAACTTGTCTCCAAAAGGGAGACCATCATGTTTGTTGTAAGAATAAGTTTGGTGCAGGCGACAATCACAGCCATTAAAAACAAAAAGGTTTAACAGGTATGTTGAAAATTATCAGAAAAATGGTTGGTCTGTTGGGTTTCCAGTGTGGCTCTGGTTGGGAGTACGTGATCTTACCATTAATGGTGAATGAGGACATCTTTGAACAGGTGCACAAGTCCACATAATCTGAGATTGGCAGGTGGTGGAGTTTTGTGGTTTGACGATCCAGACTCAATGTTTCCTTATCTACAGGAGGAGATGTGCAGAGGAGCAGATGAGGCCGGAGCATGGACAGCCAGGTGAGCGAGAAGTAAGTGGCTAAGCAGAGGAAACAAATGTTTTCAGGAGGAAGGTTTGAAGAGCAGTGAGGAGATTAACAGTGCTGGACTCAAGAGAATACTTTCTTGGATCCAGGGAGTGAGGAAACTGACCACCGAGATGGAGGAACTCGAGCCCAAGCATGGACTGCATCCTGGGGGAAGGAAAAACAGATTTAGGCAAGGACTGGAACAAGGAGAGCAGGAAAAACTCAGGAAAGTAAACCTGATACCGTGCTGGGTGAGGTAACAATCTGGCATCTGCTCATAGGATCTGCTTAATCCAAATGATCTTCAGCTGTGGGGCCACAACTGCCAGTAACGACCTGCAAGGACAAGGTGAGAGAGGTACACAAATGCATGCCAACCTTTACGCAGCTCTGCAAATATGACAGACACAGAAAACGTTTGACGTTATGAGGCCACTTTTAGTTGCTCCTGGTGAAACAAGTACCTATAAGAGGTACCACATATCAGTAACTGTGATTGTTGGGGCGGGCCATACAAACAGGCTGAACTCAAATATTCAAGAGATGCCCTAAATAATCTGCCAGAGATCATAATCGGCCAATTTTCAATTGATTAGCTCTGCTTTGGTCATCAGCAGATCAAATCTGAAAAAATCTAAAATTTCACCACTGTTGTATGATCTACTGATCTCCATTGGCCTATAAATGGATTCTGATTGACCAATAAACTAATAACCATTCGTTGATGCATTTGGTTAGAGACATGCTTTGAAGCTAAACTGGAGATAATCATCCAATTCCTTGATTGTTGTTTTTTGTTAGATTAAAACTGTAACCTCGATCAAAGAACCTGCAGGATCTTTTGTGTGTATCAAAGTCCTTAGAAATAACAAAAAAAAAAAAAAATTAACCTGAAATCACTTGCAGCTTTAAAAAGTTTGATTGCTGCATCTAGCTCTCTCTTCCCTCCTTGTTATGTCCAGGTTCATGAAAAAAACAGAATGGTGCTGGCTCCTTTAGTTATGTCAAACATATTTGCTTTACCAAGGGAGGCTTGATACCTATAAATCCACCTGAGACGTCCAGGCCTTGATGATTCATTTTATTGCTGTTAAAGTATTATGTACAAACTGATGCCAAAGTTAAAAGAGGAAGAGGGGAAGAGGAGTAACAAGGATGGAGTAAGAGAAAGAGAAAGGACAGCGACACAAAGAGAACATTTAGTCAGAAATGGCCAAACCCAATAACTAGCTGCTACAAGCCGATTGGTGCATCTCTAAAGTAGTTCTAAAAAAACAAAAAAACAAAAACAAAAAAAAAACAATTATACATATGATCAAGCATGCAATGCAAAACTATAATTATAATCAATGTAAGTGATAAATATTTACATAAGCATATGATAAGCAGCGTGTGATAATTTGAACAAAATATAAAAAATATATATTTACAATGAATATACAATTTTAACCAAAACAATATTGAATAAAAATACATACAAAAACATGTTGGACACTCCTAGAGGCATTCTGAAACCTATTTCTCTGCAAATTAACCTATGACCTTTAAGTTGTTGATGATCAGAAAAAAAGTTCTTGCAGGGGCAGTAATATTTTACATATGGAACATTTTATGGAAAGTGATGATAGCTGTGCACACTGATGTGATTTTAAGCACATTTGCACTTATTTTATTGCAGTCTTCTAACAACACTGATAGAGTAAGTTCAGCTGTAATTGTTCACAGCTTCACCTTTGCACAACAAATGACTATAGAGAAACCCACAGAAACTGCTCATTTCTGCTAGGGCAAAATCACAATCAAGATGGCTTTTTTGGAATAAGCCTTTTAAGGTTATGAAGTTTTTAGAAATCAACTTGCATGTGATCAACTTGCACAACAATTTGCAACATTGAGAATAGTATTTTTTCTATAAATAGACCTGTGAGGCTATGGTTGTGTAATACTGAACTGGCCCTGTGACTGGACTGTACTAGGAAGAGTTTGTTTGATATGAATTGGATCTGGACCAATATAACTGGTTTTAAAGTTGCCCTGGTTGCCTTGTAAAGTGCCTTGAGGTGATGGTTGTAATTTTGAATGGATTAAACTCAGTTGGTACTGTAAATCTAATCGACATGGATTTTTGGAATATTGTTCCATGTACTATATGGGTTTGATAAACGATAAAACTGTTTATTGGAAGGACAATAATTGTTTGAAACGGCTGTAAGCATGTTTATTTCTTATTAAAATATAGTTACATCAGTATAGCTGTGTGTGTAAAAAATGTTTGTTTCAAAGATAGCTTTAGGTTTCCACTCAGTGAACTAAATGGTCTTGACAAATGTGTCTTTGATATACTGGGTTCTTTGACTGTACAAATAAAAATAGTCACTATCCTGATGAAATTAGACACATAAATTCATGCCAATAAAAGCAGTGAACACCAGTGTTTATTTCTCCATATCTGCAGATATTGCTTTGTACTCAAATGGCTGCACCTAAGGGGACCCATCTGGGAAACTCCTGAAGTTTGCAGAACACACCACTGCTCTTGTTCTGATCCAGGAAAGTAAGGAATCTGCATAGTCAGGGAGTGGACTGACTGGTCCACTGCCATAGCCAGAATCACCTGAAGCTTAACCTGCTCAAGACAGTGGAGGTGATGGCTGACCTCTGGAGAAGAACACACACAACGCCTCTCCTCACCATCCTCAACAACACTGTGTCTACTGTGAATCACTGCCGGTTCCTAAGAACCACCCGTTTTCAGGACCTATGTTAGTCCTCACACATTGACACCATCAGGAAGAAGGCCCAGCAGAGACTGTACTTCCTGCAGCAACTACAGAAGTGCAACCTTCCACCTGAACTGCTGGTCATCGTCTACACTTTGCATTCACTCTGTCCTGTGTTCCTCCATTACTGAGTGGTTTGGCTCATCCACAAAACAAGACAGGTCCAAACTGCAATGGTAAATACTAAATGCTTGTATAGCTTGTACAACGCTTTACACTACAGTCATTCACCAATACACAGGCTATCAATGGTAAGCTACATTGTAGCCATAGCTATCCTTGGGGCAGACTGACAGATGTGGGACTGCTATACAATCAGCATCACCAGGCCCTATGACCACCAACAGTAGGCAAAACGGGTGAGCGGGTGAAGTGTCTCTGCCTTGATTGATATGGTTGGAGAAGGGTTCAAAGCAGCAACCAACCAGTAATAGGGCAAACTCCTTTTCTCCTGTGCTACTTTCACTCCAGCCACAATGAACAATTAGGGCTGCAGAGAGGATCATAAACTGCTGACCCTCCTTCATCCAGCACTTGTACAGGTCAAAGAAACAGACCCCACACATTCTGGACACAAACTGTTAAGAGTTTCCAGAAACCAGCCACCGCAGAGATAGCTTCTTTCCCCATGCTGTCCCTCTGATGAACAATTAACAGTACCCAGATTGATAATATGCATATTTGCACTAATTCAACCATGACTTTCACTTTAGTAAAGACAGTATAACTATACATATTTACCAAAATGTAATTTTATTTTAATTTCCCTTCTTATATAATATAAAGAAAACTGGACCCACAGTCAAATTCCTTGTTTGAGTACACCAACTTCTTGCATAAATCTGATTCTGGTGAATACTGCAGATCAGTCTTTTAAGAGCCAAATTGTTGTCAGCTTCATCTTACTTACTGATTCAAACTTAAGTGTTGCAAAGTTGTAAATAAGGTTGCTCTACATACGGTGTCTGGGATATTTCAGAGCTTCTGCTTTTCATTTTATATTAAAGCTAATCGATTTCAAGGGCTTGTCAGCTCTAAAGGACACAAAGGTTTGCTTTGCCCTACATCTTTCAGGCTGTACCCTTTATTTTGACAGGAAAATACCCAGTTGACAGTCTGCTGATTATGTGTTTTATTTGGATGTTGATACTTTTTCATATTGCTTTTAGTGAATGAAAAAGAAACTGAATAGAAAGGAAAACAAAAAATATTACAATAAAATGAGGCCATTAGTAAATGTAGAGGTTCAGGAAGCCAGAGACAAAAACAGAGAACTCTATCACATGTTTGGGAATATGAATGCATGAGACCTGTATAAACTCACTCTACCTTTGCAGCTGAAGTTGATCTCAGGCCAGGTTCTGATCATTCTGACGTTTTCTTGCCTCGAGCATCAAGTTAGGATCCAGCCCTGCCGGCATTTCCAGCCACAAAGCAAAGAAAAAGAGAGAAACCGAAACCTGTCAAAATGCTGTCAAAATAAAAGAAAAAGAGTAGAAACCACACAAACACAATAAAATACATGCACATAAACACAGATATTTATGTGCATTTTTTTTAACACAAAAAGGTAATAGGAAATTAATTTCTGCTAGCTGTTTGTGACACAAAGCTTATGCTTGCCCAAACACAGAAACACAATAATTTAATGTTCAATGATTTGTTATCACCTATCAGGAATAATTATTGCATGTTTGTGCAAGTGTGAAATTGAACAAAATCCCAGACCATATAATTAAAAAAAATACAGTGAGCACACAATAATATGAAGAGGCCACAAGAGCATGAACCAGAAGAAAGGCAACCAAAGCTTATTATGCCCTCCTGTAGTCTGAACCTCTGCCTCCCTCTGCCTCCGCTTAAACCTGTCGAGTCCTGTCTGGGTGCTCGTAACTTTCTCTTCTCTGCCTATCCATTTTACGTTACCTTTGCCATGCGTCTCGTGGTGTTCCCCATGCTTTTACTTATTTTTAGCTTTTACTCGTCTTTGTTCCTGTCGGTTTGCTGACCTGTCTGCATCTGTAAAAAAATGAGTGTCTTGTTGGTCCAAAGGAGCGCTACGCAGAGCAATTACTAACGAGCCTGATGTGTAACCCTCCTTTCTTTCCCTTTGCTTAGGGTGGGGATAGAGTGAGGCCAAAAGCCCTTCAGCAAAAATGAATTTTCCAATTTCAGTTAGTTCTTCCATGAATAAATAAACAAATGAATAATTGAAGGGAGCAACATAAATAAATAACATCACAAACATTTCGCCGGTACTCATAAGTATTCTGTAGATAACTTGGGCTGCATGCTAATGATAAAAACAGTACATGTAGCAGGTTAAGATGCATTATTCACCACTCTCCTTTCACCTAAATTAAATAAATAAAACCCTTTCTCGGAACTCAAAACATCCTTTCAGCACTGAAGTGACAGGGCTCCACAAGGACACCGCAGAAAACAAATAACTGACCAACAAGATGCTAAAGAGAATAAATGAAAGAGAAAGGTCTTGGCCACCATGGAAAGGAACTCC
Organism: Fundulus heteroclitus; assembly: GCF_011125445.2. Classification (NCBI taxonomy): domain Eukaryota; kingdom Metazoa; phylum Chordata; class Actinopteri; order Cyprinodontiformes; family Fundulidae; genus Fundulus; species Fundulus heteroclitus. The sequence goes on from NC_046364.1 coordinate 29,746,722, forward strand.
AAAACATCAGCAAGTGAAGGAAAAGGAATGCATCTAGCTAGTAGTAAAGAAAAAAAGCACTATTTGGGACCTTTATGAGGACTAATTACATGAATTGTCCTCTTGAACGTTTGCTTTAACGGTGATACAATGCAAAACAAACAAACAAAACCCTTCTAAGTTAGACTTTTCTGCTTGGGTCAACATCAATATCAAAAATAAGAGAGGTGTGAAGATGTTCATTTCTACTATGAATTGCTCGGTACCTGCTAAAAATATTAAATTTGTTCAATCTAGTCGACAAATAATTAGAATGTAAAAGCCCAACAAATCCCTGTGCTCTATTCAGAGTTGGGTTGACCAGTTTTGTGTAAAAGGAGACTAAAGTGAAGGTCATAAACAAGAGTATAACCTGATGTAACAATATTCAGAGCACTGATGGGTTGTTGTGCTCTTTTAGGGCTTTGGATGTTTTAGATGTTTCTTTAATTGAACACCCCTGAGTAAAGCCAAAGGGTCACAATGGAAAACTTCAGCAGAGCTCGGTGGCAGGATGAGGAGTTTTTGAAACTACTTGGTTAAGGTGGATTAGTGTAGGGACACATCTACAACATTCAGGGCTCAAGTTTCCCAAGGACCAGAATTGCCTATCTTTGCATTTAGAATCAATACGTTTAGGTTCATGTTTATATGAACCTAAACGTATTGATTCTAAATGCAAAGATATGAATTTTTGGTTGGACTGTGATAACTGTGCCTATGTCTCCAGCAGTGAATGGGCAAGAGACAAGGCTCTTCCTGGACAGATCTATTATTTTTTTAAATAGTTGTTATCATTATGACCTCCAATGACTGGAGGGAGGTTTTCTGTCAGTGGGGGCGGGAGATGTTTTGCTCAGCTGTCATATTTAACATGACCACCATCACTGATACACGAACCGGTAGAATAACGACAAACATTGTCCCTTAAGAAAAAGTTTAATAGAAATTCTCCACCTATTAAAAACAGTTTTGTGTGTCCTGGGTGTCTGGAGAAATTATGACGGATTTCTTTGACAACAGCTCCCAAACTGCCAGTAGTACAAGCAAGATATTAATTTAAATTGCACGTTATTCCACGTCTTATCCAATGGGGACGCAATGTTTGAAGACAAGCTGCAACACGCTAAACTTGCCTGCAAGAAGAATTCTCGCTGTATCTGTGGGTCCACAAACACACGAGAATCCGTCTTGTACTGCTTGCTGTACAGCTTGTGTCCGAACCGAAAACGGTTCGGGCCATTCACGTTGCAGTATTGTGGTTTAAGGCAGGAGATACCTGCTGTGACCAAAGCAAGAGCTAAGGAAAATAAACATGGCAGTGCAGGAGGACGCTAGCTTAGCTGCTGCTATCACATATGTTTGGTTAGAATCCACATTTTCTTCTTTGAAAGAAGAACAGGAAGAAATGCCTTGGGAAGCTTACCTTCATGTGGTTTCTCATGATGCGTGCTGCTTATGTTTTAATTTCATACCATGATTGGCTAAAACCAATCTTTGGTAGGCAAGCACCAGGTGTTGCTTCACCCAATCAGCTCAGAAAGTTCTGCTGAATGTCCTGTTTGTCCCCAAACTGTTAATGTGCAGAACATAGAGTGCCACACATGATCGACCTGGCTGGCCAGGTTAACAACATGCCCAGGTGTTGCTTGCACAGTTTCTTCTTTTTTTTTTTATTTTGTTGCTCACGCAATTTAGCGGTCTGTATTTGGAATCTTTGGACATTAGGCCCTAGACCTCTAGGCTGCCAGTCTTCTCTCATTCTGTCTCAGCATCATCTGATAAAAGACAAGTTTAAATAGGGATTAGACAGACATGGTGTTGGATAACGAGTAAAACAATGGTTTCTGATCTTGTACTAGAATAAAGAACTGCACATTAGCAACCATGTGGTTAAGTTGCCTTTCATCCATACCGCAGCTTATTTCCTAAAAGCTCATTAAGGGTGACTGTTAACATGCTTTCCAAGCACAAACTGTTAATTAAAAACAGGAGGAGAACATGCATTTTAACACCACACTTTTAAACACCATGGGGGTGGGGGTGGGGGTGTAATTTGCTTTTGCCTTAACTGATTGTATTCTTAGGTGAAGTTGATGTTAATTAGAACCTTGTGATCTGATGGGATGAGGGGCTGACCGTACAGCAGCTCCCCGCCCGCCTGCCTGCATTCATCCACTAGTAAGCTCATAATTACTGTATAACCATCTCATACAGTCTGAAGGATCCTCCCTGCTGCTCCAACACTACTCATCCCCTCTCCTAACATGTGCCCCCTCTGAGCTTTCTATAGACATGTAGTTCAAAGTTTTTTGGTTTTTACAAACACCTAGAGCAATTTCTTATGCTGCATGCTAGATCCATCTATAAGTCCATCTTTCTCAGTGCTGCTCAGATGTTGCCAAATATTCCTGCGGGCATGTACAAAGACCAAGGTAGGTGAATTTGAGTGCAGCATCATAAATATATAATCTGGATCAGTCTATGGGTAAATAGAACAGTGATAGTATTATTTATGCATATTATACCTGTTTGAACAAAGATTCTGGAGTACACGTAGAAACCTCTGAAGGATGTATTTTTCCAAAATTATGATGTAGGGTTTGACATGGTATGTAAATGCAGCTGCCCAAGATTCACACTTCGCTCCCATGATGCTCTAACAACAAGTCTGCAAGAGCTCTGAAAGAGGGGGCCATTTTTATGAAGTGACAAACTCACACAGTGACAGGATCAGCCCATAAAAGTCCATGCGAAAGAAATGAACGAGTGTTTGCCGTGTGTGAAAATACACTGCGGCACGCACCTCTACGGACCCTTCTATTAATCAACCTGTCCACACTTTGTTTTGAGAGTAATCTCACCCAACCACCAGAGAAGCACTCAGCAGTAAGTGGCGCTTGGCTGTGCTTTGAAGGCCGAGGTTTATTACTATCCCAAGGCAGAGCAGAACTGTGCTGTAAAAACATATCATTTCAGAACTCAGCACTTGACTTTGGCAACACACCTCATGTATGGGGGAATACAGCAGTGGACTGAAAAGTTTCTCTGTCATATCACTTTCAAACATTAATTATGAAATACTCTGTATGGTCTGATCAGGACACTGCTTTAAAGATGAGGTCTAGAAATACAAAGTTGGGTTTTATTGGTAGGGGATGCAGGTTGTACTACAGTTCAGCTTTGGGTAGAGTAGCCAGAAAACATACTCAAGTAGGTGTAGGATTACTTGTGTATATATATTTCTACTTGTGTAGAAGTAACAAATAATCATCCAAAAATTAATTGAACCTTGGAGTAAAAGAGATTGGTAAACAGGCCACTAAAGAGACAAGAAAACATCTCATTTAATTTCAATGACATTTTATCGAACAGAAAAAACATAAAATGTTCAGTACTAATTCCGGTAAAAAAAAAAAAACACAAAAATGTGTAAAAATACTAAGATAATTTCAAAAATAACAAATTAAGGCAAAAACACATATTTCCATTTTTTTTCACATAAGGTGACAAGAAAGTAGTACTTATAGTAGATGATGTATATATGTTGGAATAGAGCAAACCAGTGATGAAGATTTTATATATATATATATATATATATATATATATATATATATATATATATATATATATATATATATATATATATATATATATATATATGTGTGTGTGTGTGTGTGTGTGTGTGTGTGTGTGTATGTATGTGTGTATGTGTTTACTTTGCCTCCAAATGGCAACACAGGCTCAGCAGATATGAACAGTGAAGTGTGTGTACATACAATAAGCCTCATTTTACCATAAAGTGTAGGTTTTTGTCTGTCTTGTGATATTTTGTTTAAAACATCCTTGTGCTTCCTTCACTAAAGAAAATAGAGTTGGGTAGAAAAGCCAGAGATTGCGCTCAAGTAAGAGTAGTGTTACTTCACAATAGGTATGGTGCAGTAAAACTACTCCCAGAAGTAACTTTTTTCAACATGTTACTCAAGTAAATGTAACTGAGTAAGTTTAAAAACAAGATACAATCCATCACTAGTGATCTTTTTTCCTACTCAGGTTTGAGTTTAATAATTTTAGTCAAACTGACTTACTTAGTCTTTCCAGGAAATCATTGATAAAATCATGGTGGATTTAGGTCCAGGTTGAGAACTTTGTTCAAGTTCTTTCCTTGGCTTTGTCTATTCAACAGAGGGTCCGTTTTTATTGCCAGCTGTAATAATTAGTTCATTTCCTCACTTCATAGGGATTATGTTCATCTCTTTGCAAGTGGAAATTTACATCAAAATATGGGAAGTCTGAAAAACTAACTGAATGAATGGAGTGTGCCAAGGTTAATTTAGTATATTGTCTTAGGATAAATAATTTTTATTCATCATTTTGTGAAATTACTTATTTATTTAGTTCATACTGGGTCCAAGATTAGCACATATACAATAAAAACAGAAAAAGACAACAACATCAAGTGTGCAATATTTTTCTAAGTCAATCTATTTTTATTGTGTCAATAGGCACTGATCTTGTTTTTTCCTTTCAAAGGAGGCCTGAAACTGGTGGTAGTGTCCCAGAAACATCTAAAACAAAACAACAAAACAAATATTCTGCAGATTTTGATGAAGTTGTGGAGGGACTGTTGTATTATGGCATGATGTTCGGGGAAATATCTGATTCATAGCAAGCCAGGGGCAGAATGTAGTGACTTTGGGGTGGAGGTAGTAGAATAATTGTTGAGGATGCAGAGCATCACGCAGTCAGGAGAGCAGTTATAGGCTGTGGCAAAAGAGGAAACGTCTGTTTGGTAAGTACTAAGAACATCACATCATCATGAATGCTGTCAGATGAGGTAAAACAAGGTTTTCCAAATGTACCATAATCCACGTTAGATAATCAAACAAAATGAAAGGAACAAGATCTTCCAAATGTCTAAAGAAAATACCGGCTAAGAAAACAGTTTTAATCTTGCATAATACTGATGTATTATTATATTATCATTTGAATTTTACTTCGAGAAAGTGAACGTAGGAAGGACAGTTCAAAAAGTGAGTACACTCCTTAAAAATTTGTAAATATTTTATATCTTTTCATGGTGCAGAACTGAAAATATGACACTTATGTAATGTAGAAAGTGTATTACAATAAACATTGCTTGTATAACGGTGTAAATGTGTTGTCCACACAAAATAACTCAACACACAGTCAATAATGTCTAAATCGCAGGCAACAGGGGAGTACACCCCTAAGTGAAAATGTCCAAATGGTGCCCAATTAGCCATTTGACCTCCCTGTTGTCATGTGACTTGTTAGTGTTACAAGGTCTTGTGTGTGAATGGGGAGCAGCTGTGTTAAATTTGGGTTTGTTCCTGTCACAGTCTCTCATACTGGTCACTGGAAGCTCCACATTGCACCTCATCGCAAATAACTCACTCAGGATCTGAAAAGGAATAGTATCTCTACATAAACATGGCCTGGGCTATAAGAAGATTGCTAACACCGTGATACTATGCTTCAGGACAGTGGGCAGGACCATACAGAGGTTCAACTGGACAAGTTCCACTCAGAACAGGCCTTGCCATGGTCGAATTCAGTAAGTGTAGTGCACATCCTCAGCGTTTTGAAAATAGATGTATGAGTGCTGCATGTGTTGTGGCAACCAGGTGAGGCATATAAAGACAGGAGTTTCTTGCCTACAGTAAAGCACGGTGGTGGGAGTGTCACGGTTTGAGGCTGCATGAATGCTGCTGGCTGTTGAGCTACATGAGTACATGTGACTTCACTATGTCACATGTACTGTGACATAGTGAAGAAGAGCATGAGCTCCTCCCTTTGGGAACTGGACAGCAGGACAGTATTCCAACATGATAATGACCCCAAACACACCTCCAAGATGTCCACTACTTTGCTGAAGAAACTGAGGGTAAAGGTGCAGGACTGGCCAAGCACGTCTCCAGACCTAAGCCTATATGAGCATCTGAGGGCTATCCCTAAACAGAATATGGAGGAACGCAGGGTCTCCAACATCCAGCAGCTCCGGGACGTTGTCATGGAGAAGTGGGAGAGGATTCCAGCGGCAGTCTGTGAAGCCAGTGAACCTCCATGCCCAGGGGAGTTCACGCTGTGCTGTAAAAATAATGGTGGCCACACAAAATATTGACACATTTGGCTCAATTTGGACATTTTGTCTAAGGGGTGTAGTTACTTTTGCTGCATGTGGTGTACTTTAACATTAATGGCTGTGTGATGAGTTAACTTGAAGGAACTATACATTTACACTGTTACACAAGTAACATACACTGTTATACACTGACTACTTTACATTATATCAACATGCCATATTGTCAGTGTTAATGTGAGGACTGTACTTTTGTGAGATATTGTACTTGCTTGTTGATTCTTCAGATTAAGTTGTTGGGTTATGTGCTGAAAGAAAATCAGCCTGAAAGTATAGACACATATTCCAACCTCCCATTGGTACTTTTCTCCTGTTAAGTCTGATTACAAAGCTTGTTAAAACAGAATGTTGCAATGCATATAGTTACTTTTCATCAGCTTGAGTTGCAAGTAAACATCCATTTCTCTAAGCTCTCTTTTCAGCTACAGTAAAAGGCACCTTAAATTTCCAGCAAAACAAATTGCCTTTTCCCCTTGTCCATGATGCCTCCTTTAATATTTCAATGACAGGACAGAGAGGGTGGACTGAAATTTCAAGTAGAGGTAAATAAAGTGCTGAAATATTGAAGGAGACCGTGGTGTTTGGATGGGCAGTGATGGAGTGGAGTCAAGTATGGAGGCAGGGTGGACTTTTGAGTTAAGGCTCCAATACATCTCTCCACCTTGAATGCTATAGAAGCCATATTAAACTTTTCTAACATTTGAAGTCCTACTATAAGGGAAGTTTTATTGATGTGCAGATGTAAGTGAGCATCTATGGTAAACACAATGCAATGAGCTGACATTTAAGTGAATGAAAAATTCAAGCTGGAAAAATTGAAGCAAACGTGTGGATATGTTGTGGATGCAGAGTAATGCAGGTGTGAGCCACTGCCAGCTCTCAAAAAAGATGACCTACAGTTTCTCTACATGCTATAAAGAGGACATTACTTTCGAATACTGTCTAAACGCCACGTGTGAATCCAACATTCATTCTTCAAGGGCGTGAAGATTGAATGTTTTCCTCCTCTACAAGCAATGAAAAGAGCTTTTGACCCAGGTCTTGTGGATAACATATTGGGCACAGCTGCAGCTCTTCTCAAGCCAGAGACTTTTTTCTCTCAAAAGACAGAGGTTAGCGGGTCACGGCATAAAGGCCTACAGCATTTCCATCCTTTTCCAGCTTTGCTCTTTGAGATCAATCAAATGGCTCAAACTGCTGTTAAAGGTACACATGAAAAAAGTCTGTGCGCAACATCTTCTGTCATTCCTCAGTTGGTTCTATTTTATTATATAAAAAAAGAAAATAAAAGCCATTTGCTGAAAACTTTAATAAATACATGGGAAAACAAACCAGAGAGCAAGAATCTACGAAGACTGATAGACAATATTTGATATGAGCTTCTTACAACAGCCTGAACTAACTTAGACCCTTTCCTTGTAAATTATTTAAGTAGTCTTATCAAATACTTCTCCTGGGCATTTGCTTTTTAACTTAGATGCTGGTAGATTTTTTTCCCTTACCTTATCAAGAAGACCTTACATGGTGTTGTGCAGCCAACACATGACTGATCATGTTTTGTCATGTTTTTCCTTTTCAGGTTTCCTTCTAGTGCAGATGTACTGTTTATGAAAGCACTTTAATTCTATAGACTAAAGCACGTGCCAAACATTTGGTTTCCAGATGGGTTTTTTTACATGCTTTGTGGAAATACTACAGTTTTACGCATTTATAATTTCACTAGTTTTGATTTCCCATCGTCAATGACTCAGCTGACAGAGTCTGTACTGTGTTTCATTTACAGCCGTACACTGTCCCTCTTTCCCAGTTTTTTACTGATCTCTTTCACACATATTGACATAATTCACAGCGAAACACTACAACACATGATGTTATTGATTTTAAATCCTGTTCATATGAAATTTCATATCTTTCCATTTCTTTAACAACTACGTGTTGACAGCCACTCATCAATTCAGCAGTTTTTCTTTATTTCTTGTAAAATTTGGAAAATAAAAAATGGATAAAAAAAAAAAACTCAGATTCTGCATCTGGTCTTTGGTGGATTTTTATCTTCTGTTTTCTGGATATTAAAATAGAATTTAATATCAACAACCGCCAACAATAAAAAAAAATATTTATCCAATGATGATTTTTATTTATTAACAGTAAATGCTATCAAATCACTCTGGCCTTATGCGAAAACCCTATAAATCCTAGTTACTGGTTGTACCACCCTTGGCAGCAACAACTACCATCAAGCATTAAGACACACAATGCTGTGGAGGAATTTTAGCCCACACAATTATCTTAAATTCAGCCACATTGGGAAGCTTTCGAGCATTAATGACCTGTTTAAGGTCATACCCCAGAACCCGAAACAGATTATTTTTTAAGCCATTCACAGCTGGAATTACAAGTGTGCTTCATTTTAAGGAAACAAAGTATTGCAAGACCACCACAAGACTACTGCCATACTTGACTCTAGATATGTTGTTTTCTAAAATGCTATTAGTTTTGCAGAAGATGTAACAGGATACACACATTGTTAAAACTGAGCAGAGATGGGCAGTAACTAGTTACATTAACTCAGTTACATTTACTTAAGCAACTTTTTGAAAAAAAATGTACTTCTATAAGTATTTTTACTGCACTGTACTTCTTACCTTGAGTAAAACCTTGAGTAAATATTATGAAGAAGTATCGCTACTCTTATTAAAATTCCTGGCTACTATATCCACTGTGAGTAACTTCACTGAATAAAGAACTAACTTGGTTCAACCAAAAATGCACCAGAGTCACAACTACAGTTTATATTAAGGTGAGACTTCTTGTTTGTACTCAAGCTTTGTTGTTTTAATGGTATTTTCTATCTGCTGAGGTTATTGAGCCATTTACAGGTCAAGTAACCGTACACTAAACAATAGATAGATATTGCCATAGGAAGTATGCATTAACTGCTTGGTTTCATAAGTTTTATGTTAAAAAACATTGTTTAGAAAAGTGTTTCTTCTGTCTGAATATGTTACTTTGTAATTGTTATTGTTTGTAAATGTTTTGTTAATCATTAAAATACCAGAATTTGTACATAATTGAATACTTTTGCCTGGCCAATTACATAATTTTTGATTTGAGTAAAATTACGTTGAAGTAGTGCTACTCTTACTTGAGTCAAATTTTTTACTATTCTATCCACCTATGAAACTTAGTATAGATTCTCAAAGCTCGTGTTGCTCACCAAGATTTTTGTTAGGGCAAATATTAGATGGCCTTTATTTCCTTTTTCGGTAGCAGTGATTTTTACCTTGGAACTCTCCCTTTGACACTGATTTATATCTGTCTGTAAGGTATGTGAGAACAGGCCAGCCACTCTTTGGCAATGTTTACCATTGTTTAATGTTTCCTCCTTTTCTAAATGATTGTTTCTTGGCTGTGGTTCTCAAAGTAATTCAAGCTTCTTATTGTATAATATTTAAATTTGTTTGACTATCTAAAACATTTAAGACAAATAGACAAAAAACGTAACAACATAATAAATCTGTAAGGGGCAATGACTTGGTTGTCAGTGTCTGCGAGTCATGGGAATAGTTGATCAGAAGTCAAAAGTGCTTGAGGATATAAACACGCAGTATACATCCATTGTACGTATCCATACATGTGGTCAATACAATGACCAGTCAGATTTTCTGCAGCAGTTCCTTTTGACTGGCATTCATCTCCCATATACCTCAACAATCTGTGTATTTGTTCTGCCTCTTAGCTTTCTCCAGCTCAATACAAAGACAAGAACTGCAGAGCAGAGGTGAGGCATATGGAGGATTGGAAGAGTCTGTTTTTAAAGGTGTCAGCACACCTAACTTCTGCATAATTCATATCACACCTCAGAGATGATCCATTAGCAGGTTACGCCAAGAGAGCTGAGCAATAAGCTGACGAGATACAGCTCCGAGGACATATGCAGACTAACGCATCTCACGCAAGTACATAAACTTGAAATACCCTATGCTTTTTGAGCCAGAGAAGAGGGTGGGGTTTTCCTTTTGGGGCACCATCCTGTGTGGCTACATTTTAAATAACTTTTACAGAACTGACTTCTGGGCTCAAAAATTGCGCTCTCTAAAGAGAGAGTAAAATCTGTGAGGAAAAATGAAAAGAGAAACAGGGCAAAGGATAAAGAGAAAAATAAGCACAGGGAAGGAGAAAGGCAAGTTACTACACCCCTCCACACTTCCAGACGCTGATTTATAATTTTAATATCTCTAATTTCCACCGCATAACCCATTGCCCAAATGTCATTTTCCAATTTATGTCAAACCATGTGAACATTTTTCTTAATACAGCTTATGACAACCTCTGTGGCAAAGTGGATATGCAATTCAGATTGAGTGTTTTACAGGCCTAGTGGCAGACACACTAGTGTGTTTATGTGTTTATCTTTATCAGCGTCTGCTCAGTCTTTTGCAGGGGAAACACTGGGAGCATTTTACACTGGGAAAAATTAGGTTTGCTGCAAAATATGTGTGCTCAGGGAATAAAGGCATAATTTAGTCATAAATCTAATAATTACAGTTAACATAACAAGAATTATGATAGTAAAAATTATATTGTATTAAAATATGAATAGGAGGCTAAAATTAAATGTGGACTATTACATGAATATTGATGTTAATTAAAACAGAACTTTTTTGCATAACCCTCTGTCTTGTTATAATGATCTTCAGCTGCTTGAAACTTTGGCCCAGATGGAGCAACCAGTCATTACTGGTAGTTTTACATGACAAAAGTCTTCTTGGAAGGGTTTTAGGATAAATTGGTTATGATAATTTTTTGAGCAGTGATACCTTTAAACATCTGTTTATCCAGAAGCTATTGACATCAGAAAATAACTACACATTCATATTCTAAAACAAGAGAGGCCTCTGTGATTTGCATTTATCAAAAATGTCAGTTTTTTGTTTTATTTTTTTATAGAACATATAGGTATATACCTAAATTAATCTGTATGATGCATGATACACTGCGACAGACTAGCGACCTTTCCAGGGTGTACCCTGCCTCTCACCCATTGACAGCTGGAGATAGGCACCAGCAACCCCTTACGAACCTACAAGGGATAGACGAGTTAGAAAATGGATGGATGGATGGATGGATGATGCATGATACAGCTTTTTATTTGTGTGATGTTATCCTGAGCTGCTGCCTTGTGAGCGGTCCTTGTCTACTCACAGACAGAACAGGACTGTGCCACTGTTTACAAAATGCCGAGGCACAAATGTACCTCTAACAAAGAAACCGCAAGAGAAATGTCCCTCATATCATAACAAATGGGTCGCTGAGTGGAACATGTTCAAAGCTGACATATGTGTTTCTTTGTATGACAAAGATACCATAGATGCTGTTGGTCACATGGCCACGGAACACGATAAAAAGGCTGTACAAGGGGACAGAGTTTGTTGTTACTCTGGGAAATGTGTTAAGATGCATTCACACCGAAAGCGTTTTCGTCAACTGGAGTGACCGATTTTATCCCTATGAACAGGTGCAACACAGGAGTGATGCGACACAAATGACGCAACAGATGCATTTCCAACGATGCGACAGGCGAGATTTTTGCCAATTACAGTGAAGCCACAGCCACGTGACACCTGCAATGGATGTGAAGCAACAGTTGCAGGAGTTGAAAAATCTGAACTTTTGTGTCTTGTCTCGTTGCGACAGCCAATCAGGAACTGGATGTGGCTGTGATGTGGGGTGAAGGACTGCAGTGGAGATGAAGCTGTTTGTAATCAACGTGGAAGACAAGCTCATACAGGCGGTCAGCCTGAGTTGTATGACTCAACCAACTACCAGACAAGTCCAGAAAGGACCTAGCCTAGAGAAAAGTGGGAGAGTATCGCCCACCATGCAATTTGCTGGTGATGTCAGGTGAGCGAAAGCACGGAAATGTGGCGATGTTGTCAAAAGCAAAACATGTTACCCAGAATCACTGAAGATTGTTTGTGTACTTCCCTCACAAAGTGCAAATGTTGATAGGGCTTTCTCACTGATGCAGGGCCGTGGGGAACCAACAAGTGGAGCTAGCTTTCTGTTGAGTCACTAAAAGGGATTCTGTCTGTGCAATATGATTAAAAAAAAAAGTTCTTGCAGAGACTTTCATGCTTATTTGTTGAGCAACCAGAAAATGATAAGACAAGCTCTACAGCGGAGAGACAAGGAGGATGAAGAAAATAATTAAAATGAAGAACACTAAATACCATATGCACATTTTTGTTGGTTAAAAAGTGTCTTTGTGACACTGCTGCCTTATATTTGTATTATTATGTAGAAAATAAATAATAGAAATGTTTTCTCAAAATATTATTTTAGATCTTTGTTTATTTGTCCAGTATGACTCAAAATGTGAGCTATTATTGTTTCTGATTAAGTCTCTAAATCAGAAGTCACTATTTCTATCAATATTTAATTCCAGATGTTTACAGTCATTTTCATACTTGTAGACCCATAAAAGCCTATCTAAAATTTCATACTTGACTATTCTGTCTAACCACAGAGAATGGTGGAGACTTTTTAGGAAAACAGAGTATCATTAGTGTTTCACGACTGGGTCATGTGCCCTGTTTTTGAAAACCGAAATAGTGTCACTCTGGATATACTATCCTAACATTGTATGCTAAAACCCACACACCAAGAGGACCTGGTGAAGGGTAGAAATGGAAGTTCAGGAGCAACTTCTATAAACAAAGTAGATTTTGTACAAGTTGACAGACCCAGAAAAAAAGCACCGTATGCAAGAAATGTAAAACAAATTCTATAGCCCTATTTTCATGCACTAATACGGCAAATACAAATTAACTGCTCTATTTTTTGATCTTTAGTTGTAAATATTGTCAATGTAAATATGAGAGATTGTGATTCAACTTTGAGCATATATCACAAATAGGTTTTACGAATAGCAAAGATAACATTCACTTAGGTTGGAAGATGCATCATCAAGTTGCACCACCACATCTGTTTGACCAGACAGGTATTTGAATAAATACCTGTCTGACTACATGAAAACACATTTAGGGTAGCTGTGAGAATAAGAACCCCCTTGCATGTCCTTGATCACCCCGACTAACAAAAGCCCCAAGTTTCTCAAACATGTTAGTAACTGAATCAGAGGGCATATTGGTCTTAGGACGTGACTAGAGTAATCTAAAGAGTCTCACCTTTATCCCTTGTCTCCACTCTGAGCCAAACACTTATCGACTCTCTGAGTAGCGGCCCGCCAGCGCATGTTCCCAACTATTGAAAGAAAGGGTAAAAATAACAGGAACAAGTTGTTGGAAATGAAATTTCAATTCACCCAGTCCCTTTATACACTGGTGCGAAAGCCTGTCGTTGAGAGGGGGAGGGATCAATAATGTTTAGACAGCGGGGCAGATTTTCTAAGCGCCGGATCAATAGCAAGGAGAGAGGAAAAAAATACCCTGGCTTTTCTCTGGCTGTTGTAGTAAATACGAACAAATCAGTGGCCTTAGGCTAAATGGATTGACCAGCTGTTTCCGAGTTCTGTGTTGTAAATAAAGATCCATTCTGAGGTGTGTAACTGAGGCCCAAAGGCACAAGTGCTGCTTTTCAGGTTGAACTTCCATAGGATGAACGAGGCCACACAAATGTCCTGATCAGAAGGTGAGCTGTGACAGAAACAGAAAACAAGAATGGCCAACTATATGTGGTGAAAGCACCGAATGCAAATGCTATTGTTTCCTTGTTTTTTATAAAACTTCCTACAAAAAATAAAAAAATTGATTACACTGTCTAGATGCCAATGAGTTTGTTAACCAAACCTGGTTTTCATTTAGCTATTTAGAAATAGAAAAACAAAAACTCAACCATGCTGAAATTACTTATATCTGCATTTGTATGTGGGTTCATTTGCAAAGTTTAACTCCAAAGGCACCTTTCAGTAGCCTAAAAAACATAAAAGGAGTATTTAAAATACAAACATATAGCAGAAGCACCCCAATTATTGGTGTCAGGTAAAACGAAAAGGTGCACAGCGATCTTGACAATACAGGATTTTAGCTAAGTAATGTAAATCATTGCATGTGGAATATGACTCGTTCAAGAGGCAGGCAACTGTAGCAATCTGAGTGTAAGATCCTGGCAAGATGATTGATGGTCTGCTTGCTTTGCCTCACCTCTGGACTTATTAAAGAAAAACACCACAGGCAATGCAGTCAAAGGACTCATTGGTCAACTCTGGTGGCAAGAGTGAGAGGTGAAATTCATCACAGAAAACTCACCAAACAAAACAAACACCGCAGAACATAGTGACAAGAGAGTGCGTGGTCACAATAGTGCCGATTGCCTCCAAACTCAGGGACAAGAGAATTCATAGGATATTGGTTTATGGAAAAAACATTGCTGCTGACTCTGGCTTGAGGGCTAACAAGGAAAATCTGAAGTGATTGAGAAAAAGCTGAGGGTTATATCACTGAGATGGCGTCATGGGCAAGGACAAAAAAAAACAAAAAAAAAAAACATAAGGCCTCCTTCTCATGGTCTTTGCTTCTGGTATTCAGAGTAATTGCTGAACAGGAACTATAGAGCTCTTCTGGTCTGCATAGACAAGTGACTATCTCCTGTTTCAAAAGATAATACAACAGCATTCTACATGGCTGGAACATTAAAACGGCTTGATAGTTTTTATGCAATAACTGCACAAACAAATCCCCTACACAATACACATTTTCTCTTACAATACACAACCGCTGCAAGAACAAAACCCGCTAGACATGTCATATGACTCATTTGGGAGCCATTTCATAATGTAATTGAAGTATTGTGTGCGTATGTTTGTGAGTGCTGCATCTCACTGATTAAGAGATGACCTTACATTGTGCATTTACCGCATCTCGAGCTGAGCAGCAGAGGTTAGAGCATAACTCGTTGGCTTCCTGAACACATTACCTTAATGATGCCATTCCTCACGCCTCCATTTCAACACATTTAGAGACAGAACAGTTACGTCTATCAAGACATTCAAATGTCTCCCCCGGCTATTTATGCACAAAAGGGTAACCTGATTTAATGACAACAACAACGCTGACATCTCTACTGTTCCAAATGCACAACATATATAGACAAAGCCATCATGTAGGAGGGATCATTAAAAATTTAGATAACACTTTCCTTTCTTCACTGAAAACTCTCATTTTTGTCTGCTGGTTAATCTGATAAGATTTAAATCAAACTGTTCATGGTGACATATGACAAGAGGCTATCTCCAAAGGCTGGGCGGTATGTTCTGTGTTTCTGTTCCTGGCACCTGATTAAACTTATTTCAACCCACTAAACTAAAGAAAACATGCAATTTTTAACTCCATGTCTCCCTCTTGTAAAGAGAAGGATGTCTGGCACATACGCATTTTTATTTTGGTGCAAATCAGTTTAAAATGCAGTTTTTACGTTTTGAATATCAACAAAGCCTGACACACCCATTAAAAACTTGAGGTAAAAAAGAAAATGTATTGGAGTTGGGTGCAGCATATGCCTGTGCCATCATTTAAGATGAGACGATTATGGGTTTCTGCCTTTACACCAAACAAAAAAGAGTAGTGGTGAACATTCAGCAAATCACAACTACTTTCAATACTTTCATTGCAATACTTTTGCGAAAAAAGAATCATGCAAGCATGTTCAAACACATTCTTTCTTTGATATACAAGTTAAAAAAGTAAACTGGGGGACAGACCAGCTTCTTACTCTTGACCTTTTGCCTTTTCTATCCAATGAGCTGTGCAAGCAAGTGACTGGTATTAAATGGGGTATGTCCCACTAGACTATCTGACTTATATTAAAGTCTGTGCAATGGGTTTCATTTTCACCATTTTGAGATATTTGGGCTATTCTTGAGAGGAGACAAAGGCTACTGAGAGTGTTTATGTTTTCTGGTGAGTACAGCAGCCTCTAATGTGTAACGCAGGGCACTTCAGCATTCAGACGCCTGGGGCTATTCTTTAAGTGGTCTTTACTTTGAAAACACAGGTGCCCTCCAGGGGTTAAGGAGTGGTTTGTTGCATGCATGTGTCTGTGAATGAGAAGGCAGTGGGCTGGCCTGGGAGGAAAGAAAAAAAAAAGCAGCATCGTCCCAAAGCCTATGCAGTGCACTGAATTATATATCCATACATCATCAGCCCATGTAAAACTTTGATTCAGTGAGGTGGTCTTACAGAAACCACTGTGCTATCATCTTTAATAATGCAAGCTAGGATTAGGTGCTTACTCTCTCCTGGTAAATGCGGGCAAATGAGTTAATTCTGCTGATGCCCTCCGAGCCCCCACAGGACTCACATAGGTCCAAACATTAAGCTCAGATTTCTTGTTCGTTTTCTGTATATGGTGGAACAGTTTTTTTGCCCCACTCTGAGCTACAACAATTTAAAAAAGATTGGCTGTTGCTGTGTAAGAACTGAACATGACTTTTGATGTTTGACAACCTAATAGGTTCTTGGGGGAGCAAATGTGTTCTTTGAGCTTGGTGCTGTTTTTGATGCATAACAAAAGAAATATTTTTCAAAAATATAATAAAAACATTAAGTATGCCTCTTACTGTAATTACTGTGAGAGACATGCAACCCTGGAAATCATGAGAAAGCTCAAAAACAGCCCAGTGTAACGTAAATATACAGTTGTCATGTATGTGCAGTGAAAATTTGCCATTTTCTGACACAGCCCTTGCGGGAAACCAGCTCAAATGAGGATAATTAAAGAAAATAAGATTTTGCTGTGCACTTCAGACAGTTAATGGTGTCAGTGAATGTAAAACTGACAGGAAGGCCTCATGGCCATTTTTAAAGGCATTAAACCACTTAGCATATCTCAGCTGGTCCCAATGCCAGTGACCTTGGTAATGAGGAACAGCTGGTACAACAGTCATTAGGTCTTGCTTTCTCCGCCTTCAGGAATCTTTTATTTCCATAAAACCTTTTATCCATTTCTGTCTGTGCTGCTATAAAGTCTCAAGCCATCCCATGCAAGGCCATTAATGACTACAACAGTATAGTAAACGTCATTACATAGCTTATACAATCTAAACTAAAAAAAAAGAAAAACAGAACATCAATTGAAATTGAGGCAGGGCTGATACAATATGTTTCTGGTAGTTTCACAATGTTGTAGGTCTAATTAGGCTGGGTTTTACAGAAAGGCAGGGCAAAAAAAAAAAAAAAAAGAAAGGGGAAGGCGAGGGTGACCCAATTAAAACCAAACTGAAACTCACAGATTCACGCTCCAAAAGGGCTCAATATGAATGAAGTAAGGGAAACCTGCAAAAAAACTTTGAGAATATGGTTTATAAAAAGCTTGCATTAAATTTCCAGTCTAATAGAAGACTAGAACGCTCAGTTCACCAAGTGATATCTTACTACTACATATATATATATATATATATATATATATATATATATATATATATATATATATATATATATATATATATATATATACAGAGAGAGAGAGAGAGAGAGAGAGAGAGAGTTGGTGCTACTCCAGTCAAAGCCCAGACATTTTCAAACCTTCTACTTTTTTAATCAAGGTCTATAGGGGATAAAGCGGCGGACTGTGGGACAGCCATATGTTACTACAAAATCAAATTTTCAGGTAGACATTCCACAATGATACAGGAGACAGAAAGAATAAATACAAATTGATATGGTTCTTTCAGTACAATGTAGAGTCTACTATTAGCATTAATGCAATTAGCAAATTTGTCAGAGACTGCCACAGATATAAGGATACAATCTGATTTGAAATAATGCTCAGTGCAGTATGGTGTCTCAGCAGAAGTATTTTATTCGAACAGTGTCCTACTCTGGAATCCTCTTATTAAGAATAAAAAAAAAAAGAAAACACAGTAGAGAAACGTTTGTGGAATCGGACATCACATCCTGGTTTAAAAGTTATATAACCTTCAATTCAGGTTGTATAAATAGAGGTCCAGCAGAGCTTGTCAACAAAAACAATTAAAATTGTATACTATCAGAAAGAAGGTAGTTTTTCTTTTTTCTTTTTGTATTTGCCGACTACTTCAGATAACACTTAAAATGAATGTATTAACTTAATCACATAAAAAAATGTATAGCTGTCAATGACCAAACACAAAGCTTATCCTTGCTAGTATAATAATTAGGATGTATGAATGTGCTTCTTTATTGTTGTAACTTCCCAAAAGGTAAAATGCAACATACAGAAAATAAGGAATGCCATTGATTGAAATGCTGGAGTAAAATATGCAAACAAAGAAAAAGCAAACTGAAAACATCCCAGTAGAACAATTATGGATCTAATCTGGATGAAGGTACAGCTCGCCTCACTCACTACCATTTGCATCATAACATGGTGTGCGATATTAATTTCTGAGTTTACTGCCTATTGGAAGTGCATGCTATGAAAGCGATTAAGGGCCCAAACAGGAAAGCAATTTGCTGTCACATGGATTTACCTCTATTAAAAAGAAACATCTTGTTAGCCATTTGGAATTAGAGTCATTTGGCAAAAGGCGGTCGGCTGTTGTTCTCTGGTAAAATAAGTAATTATGCTATTTCTTTCTTCTGTTCCACTTTTTCTTTGATTTGTGCGAACAAAGTGGGAAGTGGTGGATGGAGGGAGTTACTGGTTGCAAAAGGTAATTAAAGTTGTTGGCTATCTGTTTGGTTAATGTAGGGATCAAGCCAGTTGAGTGCATTAGAGGCAAAGAGTAAGCTGAGGCACATCTATTTTTTATTTATTTTTTGCCAAGTCTACTAGCCTCCAGATCACTCAAATCTAATCCATTTATCACCTTTTCCAGTCAATTAAGCCATATACTAAAACCCAAACAATTTGTCCAAAAACACTGGGATTAACTTTTTTTTTACCTGGTTTTCTCACTTCAGTCACGTCCCAAAGCATAAAAGCCTGTTTGACTAGCATGCTTACTGTTTATAATAACCAACCTTAGGCACATTACATAGTGATTCCTTTGTATGCTGTGGATTTGTGGTGACCTTCAATTTTTTTCTTCATCAAGTACTTTTAATGTGTTATTTACAGATAGCCACGAAAACCTCTTACCAAACACTGATGACATAAATTAGTCTCTATAATATCAATCTAATTGTGACATTGACTTGTTCAGATAAAAACAATTCTACTATGAATGTTAATTCATCTAAAACGTATATATCTCATATGAATTTCTTTATTTTTGATATTTAAATAAAAGCTCTTGAAATAATCAAAGGAGTTTTTTAATGTGTAATGCTCTGGAATTTTAATTTTCCTCAACACATTTTGCTCATTTAAAAAAAATAAAAAGGAAAATTATTTAAAATCAACTTTTGAAAATCAATAGATTGCCTTGAAACATGAAATTCAACTTGATAATTATTTGGTTTGAAGTTTATGTCAAAGTTCCAATTAGGGATCAACTACAGTACAGGTTTCTGAAAAAAAAAATCAGGACCCCTTCCTACCGCATGCGTGGCCAAATCGGATTTTTGGGGTGTCAAGTGACCAGGTTAGGCTTATTAAACCAGTGAGAATGCTCAGATCTTGCCCAAATCTGATATTTTACAGTCATACTTGAGACACTTTGGCTATGTTCCCACTGCAGGTTTCAATGCTCATTTCCAATTTTTTTTTTTTTTTTTTTTTTGTGAGGCCGTTCCTATTGCTTTGAAGATTTGCATATTGCGTATGGCCGTGAGCTACATCCCAAACCAAATGGTTCCTATACGAGCTGCCTCAAGTAGAAGTTTTGCATCTACCATCTGTCTTGCTTATGCTAACTGCTGTCACCTCCAGCCACTGCTGCCCCAAAGTTGTGAAACGTGTTGTTGTAAGTGAAGTCAAAGACATTAAATCTGCCATGGTAGTTCCCAGTGAAGTCACATTCAAAAAGATCAGATAAGAATCAGCTTCAGGACCACAAATGGAAGTGGCTTAAATGTGACTTGAAAAGATCATATTTGGGCCAGATATGCATTGTGGGATATCAAGGCATCAGGAAACTGTCTTCTGCTTGTTTACATAGCTTGCATCCACAACGCTATCTTTGTTGTCTGGTAAAAAGTGAAAATATGGTGTAAATGGGCTGTCATTAACCGACACACTCATTCACACGATGACTTCATTTAATTTCTCTGCAAAGAGTTTTGTTTTTCATCCATACCTCTAACAGAGTCACTTGGTGAGTTAATGCACATCTGAGTCCAAAGTAAAGAGCCTCCAGACATCCCAAAAGCCAATACCAGGAAAGTATATTAGCACATGCCTTTTTTTTGGAGTTATCTTTGCCAGGAAGAACCACTGTTTGAGCAGATGTGACTTTCCCTCCAGCCATGAGAGGCATTGATGTGGTAAAACTAAGAAGCATAAAAGCAAGGGGTTTCAAGACAGGAAAGAGTCTTGTTTGACGCAAAGTTGTCACACAACTTTTCTGGGTTTATACCTGACACTTTGGTTGAGTTTGTTGGATATCCAGGTGGTAATCTGAAACTGTAGGTTTCTGTTAGTATGAATATTTCTGTATTTTCCATACCTTTGGATAATCATCCATTATGTTTACTTTTTTCCCTACCCTTTGGCTTTTTTGCCTGCTTCAGGGCATAACTTTAACACAGCTGAAGATACTCCAGAAAAGTCACTGACTCTGTATGAAACTTACTAAGGCACTGTGCACATAACATTGTTTTTTTCATCCTCCTAAATGTTATCCCCTCAAAATTAAAATTAGATATTATGACTCAATGTTAGGATATGAAAACACTTTATGTCATCTCCAGAGAAAGGACTAGTAAAACATCATGGAAATTAGACCTTTAACTGGCTAATATATAACTCATAAAACTTTGTTTTTATCGAAAGTAGCCTATGAATTTCTTTTAATTACTTTTCTTAAATTTAACTGATAAAGCAAAACTTCTTTAAAAGTGTGATCAAATTGTGACACTTAATGATTCTGATAATGGTTCAATATAATTTAAAAGTAGCTTTTCAACCAGCTACACATTGCCCATTGAGGCCATTTTCATAAAATTTCTAAAAAAAAAATTGTTAAATTGAAACACAACAATGTGGGCCTCACTGCTATTACACACACAACTGGATTTAGTTGGACACTTTATTATTCTAAAATTTAAAAACCCTTAAGACAGTTAACATAGTTAAGAGATGCTTTGAAATTTCAGTACTTGTTTGATTTTATTTCCTACAGAAATGTTTGACATGTGAATAATTATTTTATTTGTTTGCATGTTGTGTTTATACGTTATTTACCTTAAGAATAAACATTTAACCACTCGTAATGTTTTCTAAAACATTTGCTAGTCTGTACCAACAAGCCCAATTAAAAGGAATACGTTGGATTTTTTTTTAGGTTTTTACAAATGTATTATTAATAACAGTTTCTTTGCCTGAAAAACACAGATAATATATTTCAGAGAGTCTGTATGAAAATTGTGGAATAGCTAGTGTGACAGGTGCCCCTATTTTAGTTGACTTTAGCAACTTGAACAGAATATGGTCATTCCAGTGGGATATAACACCATTTTAAAGGATACTGGTGGATACTAAATGTTGATACGTTCTCTGGAGACAATTAAGTTTGTCGCTTTTTCCAAAGCCAAAAAAATGATCAGCTGATTAAAAACAACTACAAGACCTGGAAAAGTACAGAAATGCATCTTGTTCAATGCTACTGTAGAAATATAGTCTATCACAAAATCTGAATGTTTATGCCACCTTCGGTCTACTTCAAGCAGACTGACAAGTTGCTGCTGGTGAGGCGGATTCATACATCCAACAAATACAGCACAGATACTTGGTTAACCTGAGAAAACTGCAACAAAATCGATAATGGTTTAGCGAGGAAGTGAAGATGGTTAATGTCTGTTAATACAGTGTTATGTACCAGATATACTAACTTCTGCTTGGGTTGTTTTAAATTGCTAGACATGTTTTAATTTGATAAAATCAGCTAAGCAGTCCGACTAGCTAATAGTCCTTATATGCGCAAAAATTCCTTCAATATTGTAAAAACTCATGGTGATATGACATTTATCTACGACATGAAAGGAAAGCTATATTGATAAGTTTACTAAACCTCACCTTTTAAAGCCAACTGCTACAACTTCTAGATGATTAGTATGTTCTGTGGAGTTTCATGAATACCAGATCAGCGGGCTTTCTGTCCAACCTAACCTAAGCTCACCTAACTCCTTCAAGGAGCTGAGAAAAAAAAGGGATTTATTGGGTGGCATGTACAGCTTCGAAGGTGTTTTATGGTTGGACCAGGAGGGCCCATTTACGGTGAACTGCATGCTCAGTCTTGACCACAGGTATTGATCGCTAGCAATGGTCATGGCGTGGCTGACTAGTTAAAGCCGTGCATGTGCCCTCAGTGGGAGATGAAAATGAGGCCTTAGTGTGTAATGATCTGTGTATGAGCAGGAAAAAGAGGCCACAGAGACAGGATGAAGAGAAATGAAATGATTCCCTTACTCTTTCAGGAGAGGAACTGTGCTGAGCCATCCTTGGCTGCTTGATGTTAGATTTGTTTTTGTTTTTTTGTGGGGGAAATTAAAAAAGAGAGAATGGGATGAGATGGAGATAGGAGAAAAGGAAATAAATGCCTGGAAATGGATGGAGTAAATGACTGCATCCTCTTATTGAGAGTTGAATGCGGAACACTCAACTGGGGATAAACTGTTATGTTAGCTGTCTGAAAGCTGACCAGCACAGGTCCCTGCATTTCAACCCATCATACTCTGTGTCTGCTGGTGAAAACAGAACCACACGGCATCCTAATTGGCACAAAACAGTAGTCTCCGACAAGCAGAAAGCAAGGGAGAAACTAATTAAAGACTAATTTTTAAGTATTTCATTGTTCTTAAATGAGAGACTGCAACATGTTTTCTTTTTGATATGAAACTAAGGACTGACTTGCCTTTGCAAGTTTTCAGTTATCTGGGTCATCGCCACGGCAGACAGGCCAAATTGGAGGCAACCGGACTTTCGTTCAGTTCTTTCTGAAAACGTTTTAACGTCTATCCAGGAGTCTTTGTCAGTTCTGGTGGCTCGCACTTGAGCAACCTGTAGTTGGTGCACTGCTGTTTTTAAGGACATGGAGGCCCCTCCTCCTCGGCACATTCTAAGTCAGGTGCAAATCAGTGGCCCACCTGCCATTGTCTTGGGTCATTAAAAGCTGTTGCTTGGTGTGAGTGGAGTACTTGGTCACCTGAATGATGATGAGACTGCTGATGTAATCTCTTTGCAATGTGTTGGAGAACCAAGCTGTAAACACTGGGGAGTTGAAACAGCAGTGCACCAAATACAGGTTGGTCAAGTGAGAGCCACCAGAATTGACAAAGACTCCTGGATAGGTGTCGAATACTTCAGGAAGAATTGAGCAAAGGTCCGGTTGCCTCCGATTTAAGCCCGTCTGCTGTAAGGACTGAACAAAAGGACTGAGTCCACATAAACTGTACAGAAACATCTAAATCCAGCTACTATATGCTAGCTGGGTAAGCTGCACAACATCACTGCTTTACAGTAAGATTGTGAGGCACAAATAAACAACACAATTCCACTGTGAATACCACTTCTATTCATGGTCTGAATTTGTGAGTAGTCTGCAAGATGTGCGAATTGGACAATCACGCATTGTCACAATCGCTTGGAAATGGGCTAAGTTCAAGAATAGAGTGGCACTTCCTTTACAACAGCTGAATGAAACAGCTTAAACAGCAGTGACGGTGGGTGTGAAAATGCCAATCACTGAGAACAACAGATAGGGTACTGTAGTCACAAAAGGAAGTCAAATAAGGCAGAAAAAAACCTTATGCATATCTGGGAATATACAAGTCCAAGTTCTCAAAAGATCTGCAGTTAGTCTAATGATGCTGCAGGGAAGAACTTTATTTAAAGACAGTCCGAACTTTAAGGTAGCACGTGAAGCATTACATGACCTCATCCCTAAAGCCTCTAACCTCCAACCCACGGGGACAAGTGCCTGTTCATTTCATCACAAAGGCCTCATTAACGCAAACCCCTTGCCATCATTAAGACATCCACAATAAAATTAATTGAAAGACAGATTAAAAATAAATTAAGAAAAATGCATCACAGAATGCCTACGTGCACTTCATAAATCACCCTGGCAAAGCCAGGAGCTGGCTCCCCATAATTAACTGCAGACTATTTATTTTATCCTGACGGTATAAATTAGAATTCAGACGCACAGATTATATTAGGGCTGTCTGCCATGCGGAACTGCTGAGGGGTGTGCAGAATATTTTAAGGATACAAAGAGGAGAACAGAAAGAGAGTATGGGAGAGAGCGAGAGAGATAATATGTAGAAAGGCAAACAATATGTAAATGCATACAAAGTCGAAAGATAACATTTGCGTCCCCATAGTGAAAGTATTTATTCAGGCAGTGCATAAAGAAACAGGAGACAACACAATTAAGAGCGACAATCAAGTGCATGATTAAATGAAACAACACACGCTTGATTAAATGAACCGTTCCATCAACTTCTCATCGTTAAGAACAAGATTCAAATTCTGCTGCAAGTTTAAGCAGTTTGCTGGCAGGAAGCCTGTGATCAGTAATAGGCTGGTGACATAACACCGCCCGGGAAATTTCTCCTCATTCTTCCCTGCTGTTTCGTGCTTTGCTCTCCTGCTGTATCACAACCTGGCCATTTCACATGCAAATGCAGACTAAACCTCTCCTGCCAATCAGCCTCAGCACCCCCCCCCCCCCCACCCCCCAGCAGACACACTCGTGTTCTCCCAGCATCTCTCTTGCTATCTGTGCACCTCTGTGTCACAGTCAGCGTTGGCCACACACTGCCTCCTCGTGGGCACATTGCCCAAACTGGCACCGAGCCAGAGCTGCTCTGCCACACTTGACGGGCAAAACACACCCTCCCTCTCAACATGCTCAAATTCCCCATGCATCCTTTTATCTGAATGCCTGCGGCCGTCTCCTCCGTCTTTTTTCTGCACCGCAGCTGAGATCAACACTTTGAAAGCATGCCCTCCAACCAGCCTGAGAAAAACGCTAGCACTCTAGCACTAGTGCTGCAAGGGAACAAATGAAGCCTATTTGAATTCTTGGCTATTATGCAATCACACAGAACATGACACTAAGTTACCTTCAAACAATGTTACATCAATTCATCACTGAATCAGATATCAGGTGTAGAGATGGATAATATTAGTCACTGACAGAAAGTCAAATTTTATAAAACAAAGCTGGAATTTGAGCATCTTAATTTGACATGAAGAAGACCACCAGTAAAATCAACATTAACCACACTAAAATACTATAATACAACGAGCAGTCAACTCAAAGTAGACAAACACATGTGAAGTTTCACTATTACACCTTAGTATAAATAACACTCTAAAAGCAATATTTATTTGCAACACTTTGTTTCTAAGCACCCTCACAATCACTGTATCATAATTGCATGTCAAACCTGCAGCTCAGTCTTTGATTTTTTTAGTTACTGTAATTTCCAATCTCTCCCCCAATTTGGTTTATTTGGGGATTCATAAGAGGATATTGAGGACAAGGAAAAAAAAAACAGGCAGTGTATCTTTAAGAGCTAATTTTTCTGGCTTGTTCTGTGAAACGGCACATGTCCCACTGTGACAGCCTCACAGAGGGAGTCTTGTGTACTGTGCTGCTCCCAACACAGACTCCATTTAAATCCTACTGTTTCACAGGGTTAGATCTACTTCCCCTCTGAGTGTAATGTCAGTTTAAGCTGCGTGTGCATGTGTTTGTTGCATCTTTTTGTGTTTTAAGCTTCAGACTTCCTGAAAGGGGGAGGGGGCAATTGGAGGGATAAGACATAATCGAAGGGTTTGCTTGGTGTCAGACATTTAAGGGATCTTTAAAAAAAAATAAAACAATATACATGCCATGAAAGATTAGCATGTCGGCTGTCAACGCTGCTGCTAAATCAAAGCTCACCAAACTTTACCTGGCCGGTGCTCGCAAAGCTTATACCTCAAATAATGAAGTGGATTTTTAACAGTCATGGCACGAAGAACGACCAGGCTGCCTCAGATGTATAATTTGGTTTCCTCTGTGAGTAAAAAGCCTTGGAGGTGTGCATAAACAGCAGTCATGTTTGTTAAGATACATGGCTAGTGCTGGCCTTTCTTCACGAGCACAGAGGCATAAAAACGGTAAATCACCATAAAATAAAATAAATATATACTTATTACATTCTGCACACTGCATACATTCACCTCCTCTACATATTGCAGAAGCACGGCGCAAATATGTAGTGCTGCACATGTGCAAAAAAACATGGTAAGAAAAATGACAGCAGGGAGGGGTAACTGCAGACTGGAATATAATGGTGCGTCGGAGCGAAGGAGAAATAATCATACCTAGTGGAAGGGGGTAAAGTGGGGATGGGAGGAGCAAGAACAAGATGAGTCTGTGCCCTGTAGCAGGGATATAGAGCTCCACTGCTTGGCTGCTGGATGCCTGATTCCCCGGTAACACGGCACAAGAATTTCCTTCAGGAGGAGATAACACCACGTAGCGTCTGTTTTCTACAAAAAAACATTACCTTCACACTTTAGACGTGCAGATGATTTGGGTGAACTGAAATATGATGCATAATGTAGTTATGCATCATATTACATATGTATTTTTTGTTACATAAATATAATACGTAATCTCTAAAATCAAATAACTGAACCAATTTTCAGAATTACACTGACGTTTTAGCCGTTTTCTGTTCCCCATGATTAGTCCAAAAATCATCTAGCAGTTCCCTGTTTGGTCATTAGGTGTCTCTCTTCTACTTTACATTACTGAAACTCCCTCTCTCTCTATTGCCCTCTCTCTCTCACACACAGAAAAAGGGATCCTCCACTCCTGAACTCCCATCTACACATAATATATACACCACCATTTGAAAATGGCAGCTTTTTGAAAATTCACCTTGATTATCAGACATTAAAAGTGACTTCTCCAGAGCTGAGTGTCTGGCTAGGGGGATGGCTGCAGACAGCAGAACAATGCAGCAGGCTTGGTATTAATGCCTCGTTGTGGTGTGCAGGGAGGAGAGAGGAGCCAGCCCTTTGTTCTCTCCTACAGCCAATTATTTTTTACGTGTGCCTCTTTTCACAACAACAAGAGAGAATTTAATTTTAATGCACTCTCTGGAAAGAAGGGAGAAAAAAACATCTACAGTACGAGATGGGGACCAGCGTCAGCAGTTAAGTGTATATGCGCACATTTCTGTATGAGGCAGAGATGGATGACAGGGGAAACAAGAATGACATCTACCCAAACACACACACAGCCGCAAGAATCTTCTCATGCAAAATGCTAAAACATCAACAGTCCTAGTCCGAAAGCCACACCAAAACATAACGGTGCGCCATCTCGCCCCTTTGAAACAAACAGGATTAAAAACAGGCGACCAGAATACCCAAAACACCATAAGCATATGCATAATGCTGGCTTGCATGTTCATACCCAGAACGTGATGACAAAAAAAGCACGTTGTAAAAATAGCAAAAATTCGTGTTAAAGACGCATAAACAATAAAACCCTAGGATTGCTGTTGGTAGGTATGCGTCCAAATATTTTTCTAATTGGAAGGGCACTTTATCTTGCTGTCAGAGAGGCAGTAAAAAACAGTGGTGTTCCCAGTAGGAGAGGAACAAAGCTTGCTGGCCTTTTATTAGTACTGGAGCTCTGATATATGCCTCTGCTCGAGGCTTTCATCAAAAACCTGGACCTAAACACATAAACAGATACGCATATACACATGAAGCAGCGTTACCGACTGGCTACAGTGAAAAGCCAAAGCAACCATTGTCGAACAGTTCAGCAGCTGTTTTTCCCCCTACACACATTTCAAGAAACACAAAAAAATTACAACAAAAATGTTGCCAATAGGAACAGACAATAGTTTTCAACGTTTACAGGTCAAAGCAATGATAAAACATCAGATAAAAAATATACAATAATGAGCTAAAATCCTGTAACAACAAAGCAGTATACAAAGAAAAAAAAAAACTTCAGCACAACCGCATAGAGTAAAATGATGCAGAAAGGCAATGTGCATTTTTTAGGTCACAGGAGAACAAAAAAACAACAAAATACAGCAAACATAAATATAACAGCACAAACATTTATAGACCCATCAGGCAAAGCATTAAAAAAAATAACAGCACTTTAAAATACCTGATTCATACCAGCAAGCTCAAAGAGAAACGTGTACATGTGTGCACACAGTTATACACACTCACATGCAACCAGAATGGCTATACACAAGCTAAATTAAATTTCAGTCCTTGGGCAGACAACTAAACTGCTTGTGTGTGGCACCTACTCTCCAGCACGGTAAAACCAATTCCCTGGAGATGGTGAAATTAAAGGGCAGATTCCTGCCTGTTTATGGTTCTCACTCTCTTCGTCTCTCAATCAAATGTTTTATTGGCAATCATTTGGTCCTAAAAGTCATGTTCTTGTGAGGCAGCTGGAATGGTGACAACAGCTGCTGGACAGACAACACCCCAGTCCCAATTATATACACCTACATGAGAAGGCAGTAAGAAACTAATTACCCCGTGTAGAAAGGTTATATAGGCCTCCTTCTTTTGTTCTGTCCACACTTGCTTATTGTTTAAATGTATATTTCAAATCACTGTTAAAACTTATCATCAAAAACACCACAAGAAACAGCCAATCCTGTACGTTATGTTAATCCATTTGTACTAAACTTGTAAGCAAAGGGAATCTGGAGCTGGCTTATGAAAGAAGACGCCTTGAAAACTATTACTCTTACTCCCATTAGTGCAAAAATGGTAACGAAACAGTGCGTTATAAATGCACTGTGCTCTACTGCAGCAACATCAGACATCACTTTTTTGTTTTTGCTTTGAGGTCTGTGCAGCTGTAAGTATATCTGCTGAGGGAAGCAGCCATGTTGGACATTTCGTCATACAGTGGGAGGGTCTTTACTTCAGTCTTCATAGAGAGGAAGAAAAAAATACCAATTAAAAAAACTTAAAGTATCGTCAGTCTACAAAACTCTATATTTGGTTTATGTCTTTTCACATTGTGGGTATTTTTTTATACAAACCTCGTTACTTTTGATATTTTTGTTTTACCTTATATTTGCATCTATATATATTCCAACCAAAAGGCTTGATTTTGTATTTATATTGATGTGAAGAATCATATTAAATACAAAACCACAATTATTATTAGTATAGTATCATAAAAATAAACGCAAATACAACACAACAAACTAAACCAGAAGTTTTGTATGTTACATTTCATATTTTTGAACATCAAAAGGATTTTTAAAGGATTAAAAATGTAAACATATTGTTGGTAAGCCTTCCATGCACATATTTTCTATTCCTCTGCATATTGTATCAGTGAAGCATCGTTTTCCGCCCTGCAACCCCCCATCCCCTCTCTGATGCTCTCTCCTCTGGTGTCTGGCAGCAGTAATCTGTTCCTGAGCTAGCGCTGCTGGGATTAGGTAGTTGACTGAAGATAGGATGTATGCGTCATTAAAGCGGCGAGCACAGTGTTGCAGGAGGAGAGACAAAATCAACAAAGGTGACATGGAGACAGAGCAGCAGAATATTAGAAATAGGCTTTTGCCCCCACACACACTTAAAGGCACATCTGCATTAATAAAATAATGAAAAAACAAAACAAAAACAAACGCAAAATCTCAACTGTATACTTCCAAAAATTGACCTGAATCAGTGGGTAGCAAATAAATCCTCTTTTTTACTACATATAATTATCTAAAGCTCAAGTGAATAAGAATAATGTGGTATTGCTGTAATTTATGTCTTAGAGAGGTAAAATGCATTAAATCAGAGGCACTAATGCAAAGAACAGTATATATACCATCCACAGATAGCACCGGCAATAGCTCTGAATAATTTGCAATGTCAAGTTAGTGCTGCTGCTTGTTTACAATGCTCTAGATGTATCTTATTTTCATTATCTAGTTTAACTTGCTCACGGCTACTTAAAAAAATACTAAGGAAGCATACAAATCAGCTGATAAAAGTATAATTCCAGAAATACATCACTTTCCTCTACACAGTGTATCATACTATTAGGGTATTCTCATCTTAATATATGAAGGAACATTTTTAGACATTAAACAGGAAACCTAAGTGCATATTTGATCCAGTTATCAAGGAAACCATGCAGGTACATCTAAAAAAAATTGAATATTGCTTAAAACTGCAATATGTTTTGCCAGTCATTTCAGAAAATGAAACTGTTGTTTTATAAAGATTAATTACACATTGAGTAAGATATTTCAAGCTTTCATTTCTTGTAGTTTTGAAGATTATGGCTTACATGTAAAAAAATAAAAGTCAAAATTCAGTGTCTCAGAAAATTAGAATGTTAACGTAGACCAATAGAAAATTGATGTTTTAAGCATAAATGTCATGCTTCTGAAAAGTAGGTTCATTTCTTTGCACGCAATACTTGGTTGGGCCTCCTCTTGCATGAATTACTGCATGAATGTGCCATGGCATATAGGCGATCAGCCTGTGGCGCTGCATAGGTGTTATGGAAGCCCAGATTGCTTTGATAGCTGCCTTCGGTCATCTGTCTTGTTGGGTTTGGTGTCTCTCATCTTCCTCTTCACAGCAGCCCATAGATTTTCTTTTGGGTTCAGGTCGGGGCAGTTTGTTGGCCAATCAAGAACAGGAGAACCATGATCACTGAACCAGTTTTTGGTACCTTTGGCAGTGTCGGCAGGTGCCAAGTCCTGCTGGAAAATAAAATCAGCATCTCCATACGGCTTGTCTGCAGAAATAAACATGAAATGCTGTAGAATTTCTTGGTAGATGGCTGCATATACTGTGGACTTAGGAAAACCCGGTGGACCAACACCAGCAGATGACAAGGCACCCCAACCATCACTGACTGTGGAAACTTCACACTGGAGTCGGTCTACTGCAAAACCTATGTCCTGAGGCTGATCAATGGTTAATTTATAAGCTATTCCAGTTTTGGACACTACCTTCACCTGTTGCCCAGATACAGTATTATCATGTCTGTCAAGTTAAAAACAGACTTAAAATCAACTGCCAAACTAATTGCCAGGTTTAGGTGACTTTTTCTAAAGAGTGTATCAAAGGAAGCTATCTGGCATGGGAACAAAACCCATGAAGATTTTGAAATGAATGATATGAAATACATCAAAAAACTCCTTTGGCAACAGCTCAGCAATAATCAATCTTCTTTAATTAATTTACCGGTACATAATAATAAAAAAACACAATTTGTTTTTCTGTAATCTAAAACCAACATTGGAGGAAAGAGTCCACATGTTAAGAGCCAGGTTTAACTTTGTGCAATTATTATCTGGGTTAGCAAACATAGTTTGTGAAAAAAATTCATAGTGTAGTGTGTTGAAAATTTGGAAGCAGTTGGAAGGCTAGAGAGAGAATCTAAGAGGAAGCTCATGACAGCTAAAAAAAACTTCTTCAATACATTAATTCCCTTATAATTCAGCACTGCCCTAATTGCCTGATAACTGCAAACATCCTGAGCTATCTTTGTAGTTATGCTTCTATTGGCTTACACGACTGGAGGATGTAGAGACCATGTTCCCTCACGCTGCTGCATTCTCTTCCTACTTACTCATCTGTGATGCACACATGCGCCTGATAAATGTACTTGCACACTGATCTGGTTCCTTTAAACTGAGGAATAGTATTGTTGGAAACAAACTCTTTTTGACAACCGCCTTGATGTCAGACCACCATTTGCCACCTTCTGCCACTCCATATGTTTAATTTTATCACAGGCTCCAGATGAATGACTCGAAATCCAAATTCGACATCTTGCCTCCACCTTTATTTCACATTCTGTGAATCTTTTCTGTTTCCCTTGCTAACCGCTGCCATTGACAAGGTTATTTGGACACATGGTGGGAACCTTCACGTTGGTTATACTACTTTGGCATATTTATTTGTAGGCGGGCACTGGGTGTTCTAAACGGTCCCTGCAGCTGCACTAAAATTCTTGCAAATCAGGATGTATAAAGGAAATGTGTGCCATAACACATGTATGCATGATTTTATACATCTGAATTTTATTGCATGCTGCAGTTTCAAAATGTATTGCTACCACCAACTTTAAGTATGAAAGCGGTGCACTCTTTTAAGCACAATGCCCCTGCTGTAAGTTTCTTTCTGTTAAAGGGAAGTTTTCATCTCCACTGTTGCTACATGCATGCCGTATTTGAAGGGAATACTGCAAAGTCAACGACACAATCCAAGCGACTATCCACATTCACCACATGCTCATCAAGTTAATTACCCAGCAATCTGCTGGGTTTTCTTAGATAGAAAATGTTTTAACCAATCTGTCTATGTTTGGTAGAATGAATTTAGTAAAGTGCCTTGGGATGACGTGCTGTGAAATTGTCCAAAATAAATAAACTGATTTGAATAGAATTTTCTGTATATGGTTGTAAGTGCTTACAGGTCTGTCTTATAAATGAGAACTCCTGTGTTAAGGCAACTACTTGTACAAATAAAGGTTTAATATTACCAGTTATAATAACATTTGATCTGTCATTAGTAAGCCATCTAAAATACATATACATTACAGAAAATCTCTGTCCAGGTGTTAGTTTTTAAGCCGTTACTCTAATCCAGAACAAAACAATTAGCAGTAAATCATTTAAATCTCTATTAGTCGTGGGTTTCTAAACATAAAACACAGCTAAAGGATGAAAATCTAGGTATAAAAACAAAGGATATTGATTAGAATAGACAAAGACATTTAAAATAACTGTTAAACAACAATAAACCATATAAAAACTTTTATAATTACATAAATTGCTATTTAAGAAAAAACTATTACATGACACTGATATATCCTTGGAGCAACTGATCCTCATTCATAACCTCCATCAGTTCAGACATTTTGCAGAGAGGTAAATTCTGCTTAGAGTAAATATCTACCATGACTTTGAAAAAAACAACACACAGCTATAAACTTTATTTAAAGAATGACCCATATTAAGTAAACAATTTCCTTCTCTAAATGATGTAATTGAAAGATTGAACAAAATTGAGAGACTACATTTCCATCACTGTACATTCTTAGGAATGACCTATGTTCAGGTTTATTGCAGTGGTCTGACAATCAATGTCCCTGCATATAGAAACGTAACCCTGAGACAGATATATATGAATTGATTTGCATTTTCTTTAAATATCTGCAGAAGCAGAAATATGAAAAAAATCCACTTCCGCTTCTACCTTAAAAAAACATCTCATGTTAAAATTATTTTGAAAGACTGCAGAAAAAGGCAGAGGCCACCATTGTACATTTTTCGGTAGAGACTTACAATCTTGTACATTTCATTTTCTGCCCTTGAAATGTTAGCATTTTGGAAGTTTGGGCAAAATAATTTGCTTGTCCAGTTGTATGTTTTTCATGTATATGGCTGATGTGTTTATATTCCACTATATTTAATGACCTTTGAAAAGCTATAGCAAAGATAAATCAGTCATTTACAGTTAAATAAGAAGTTAAGAAAAAAAGCTGCAACATTTTCTGTAATCAAGGTTTTTCAAGCATCAAAAACATCGATCCCAGTTGATCAAACTTTACCACCCACTTTTACACTACATCTTTAGTAAATTGCTACTTTGATTGCATCACTGCAAGGTCCTTATGCAAAGTTGTGGCCAAGGTAGATTTTCCTGTTTACTTAAAATAAAAGTTGTTATAGTTTTTATGGATTGTAGTCTGATTGCAAAACGTGTGCTATTACTGATGGCTAATCACGTGTTAAGTTATTCATTTCAAGGACACTTGGATATGTTCCTTGACCCCAACTTCACTTACATTTTGATTTGCAGTGTAATGGTACTTAATGGATAGGCCTGTCACAATAATACATTTTGCTTGACAATAATTTTTAAAAACCTTATCACGATAAATCATATTATTGTTATTTGGAGAGCTTTTTCAACTAATATGATAATGGCATAATAACGCAAGAATATCCCAGGGTGCCCCACAGCATATTATAAGCCTGGCGGGACTGGAATAAAATCTCAAGGTCTAATAAGCTAATGTGCTAGCTGTTATTAGCTTAACGCACACTACAGTACCCAGTTAAGGACTGCACCCCTCCTTCGAGCTGCATCCTGCAACGCTCCTCGCTTCCAATTCCCCATTCCGCACGCACCTCCCGCTACCCACCAGACAACTGCGGCTAGGATTACCCCCATTTTCTGTGGGAAACCCTGGCAAGATTTAACCCCTCTTACACCGAGGAAACAAGAAGGGAGGGGTGAGCAGACACTAATGCACTGTACTGAAACATTTTCAGAGAGAGGAGACGGAAACGGTGGGGGAAATAAGCAAGCATGCATACCAAATTATCGCAATTATTTTAATTAATCATGTGATAAAAATGTATCATGCGATTAATTGATTTATTGATTATCCCCACAGGCCTATTAATGGACACTACTGGAAACAAAGGCGAAGAAAACGGGCAGGCATACTTATGAAGTTATGTCATAGGGATTCTGGACATCCACCTTGCTAATATTCACTTCCTCACTAACAAAACGACAAAGTACTAATTCTCAACTCTGACTTCAGTTTCACCAGAACCTGGCTTGGTGAGCACACCCCAGACAGCGCTCTTCTGGTGCCAGGATTCCAGCTGTTTTGAGCGGATCGCAGCATGGAGCTCTCAGGGAAAAAACGCGGAGGTGGATTTATTAACATAAACAAAGGTTGGTGGGCTGATGTCAAAGTATTACAGAATACATGTAGTCCTCACCTAGATATATTTTTTAAACTGTATAACCTTGTATTCTCAGAGATAGTTCTATTTCTTTGTTCTGGTCGATGTTTACATCCCATGACAAGTCAGTATATAAGAGGCTGAAATACAGTAACCTTGACTTTTGCCAGATGGATTTCGTTCAGCAGAACTCCACACATCCATCTGGGAATGCTCCATTGGAGATGTATTTCATCTTTACTGCCGCGCTACAAGCTCTTGCCAAACCCGGTCGGGGGAAGGGTGAAACCATCATTTCCACTAACAAGCTTTCAAAGCCGTTCTCTTGTGTTCTTTTGAAGAATTAATATTTGGTAGATTGGACAACGCTGATGAAATAGTTACAGCCTACTTGCTCGCTGTGAGCCGCCATTGTTGCCTGAATCAAAACAGTCACTTCTCTGATACATCACATCTACGAAAATCCCGCCCGGTGATCCTGATTGGCTGGTCCATTTCATGTGGTATTGAAATCCCTCTAAATGGCAACGATTCCAGATGGACGTGTTGATCCAGTGTGGAGCTCGGCGGAACTACATCCCTCTGGCGAGAGTCAGGTTAGACACACTGCTCACTAAGGTGATAACAGACATGAAAAAAAAACACTCACACTTTCTCATCTTTGTTCTTGGGGATGTTAGGACTGCAAACCTCTCCAATGAACTTCCAAAATACAGACAGAACAGGATATCAACTGGGGATAATAACTCACCAAATTATTGGTACACATCGTTAAAAGATACGTACACCACAGTTCCCGGTGCTACTTTTTGACTCTGATTACTGTCTGTTTCATCTCATCCCAACCTACCAGCAATAACTGAAAACCTCTAAGCTTGTGGTTAGTAATGCTAGGATGTGGATTGAGCAGATGCTACGGGCCTGCTTTGACTACACAAATTGGAGTGTATTCAAAACTTCATCCATTGACCTGAACACTTTTACTGATACTGTCACATCATACATGAGTCTTAGTGAAATAAATCTTTCACACATATAACAATAACAAACCATGGTTTACTTCACATATGAAGAAGTCGTTAGAAGCAAGGAAGAGGCTTACAGCAGTAGGAACAGAGTTTTGAATAAGTAAGAACAACCTTAACAAAAAAATCCAGGCAGCTAAGAAAAGCTATAGAGAGAAAAAAACACATTTTCAACTACTGACCCAGCTAGAGTTTGAATGCTTTGAGAAACATGGCGGCCTACAGAAGCCTATCCCCCATGCAGAACAGAATCCTCATATAGCAAACAATATTAACAGCTTCTACTGCAGGTTTGAAAATCAGCATTCACACCTCCCACCAATTTGTCCATATGTTTTAAATGACAACATGGCTTATTACAAAAATAGACTTAAAACACCTTATTTCCTAAAGCTGTAAAGTAAATCATCCAACTGTGTTCAGAAACATCCCATCACACCTTCACACACACACAAGCAAGATCACCAATCTTGCGAGAGAAACACATAACTTGCTCTATGAAAACAAGCCCAAAAGAAGCCCAACAAGCAGACTAACACACTATAATATAGATGCCGTTTCTAATCATTAGAGTGGCTCATGTTACCCTGAGCTATCTCTATAGTTATGCTGCTATAGGCTTAGGCTACTGGAGGACATCAGGGTCTATTTCTCTCACTCTGCTGAGTTCTCCTACTGTTCTCCAGTTTGCATTGCTTGTCGTCATTTCAGCTTTAAACTTTTTGACTTTTAACTTTTTGTTCTCTCTTTTTCTTCATAGTAGGTACACCTGGTCTGGCGTTCTGTTAACTGTGACATTATCCAGGGAAGACAGATCATCCGCTATTACCATCTAATGTAGAACAGATTCCTGGATCAATGTGTGCTTCTGTGCTTTTTTGTCTCTCTTGTTGTGTCTCTGCTCTGTCT
The DNA here is from genome assembly GCF_011125445.2 of Fundulus heteroclitus. Classification (NCBI taxonomy): domain Eukaryota; kingdom Metazoa; phylum Chordata; class Actinopteri; order Cyprinodontiformes; family Fundulidae; genus Fundulus; species Fundulus heteroclitus. The sequence continues at coordinate 29,783,663 of NC_046364.1, forward strand.
TCTGCAAACCTTAGTCGGTCGAGGCAGATGACTGTTGATACTGAGCCTGGTTCTGCTGGAGGTTTTCCCTTCCAGTTAAAGGGGAGTTTTTCATTCCACTGTCGCTTCATGCTTGCTCATTATGAGGGATCGCTGCAAAGCCATGGACAATGTAGATGACTGTCCCTGTGGCTCTACGCTTCTTCAGGAGGAGTGAATTATGCTTGTCAAGACTTGATGCAATCAACTGGGTGTCCTTAGATAGGAAACTTTGTTTTGACCAATCTGTATAATCTGACCCAACCTGTATAATCTGATTGAATTTGACTTTGACATGTCATGTCCATACATGACATGTTTCATGAATTGGCGCTATATAAATAAAATTTAATTGAATTGAATCATTACAAATGCATGTATTTAATATGGTATTTATACACACCAGGACTTTTTCGTGCTTGTAGGTAGGGTTAGGAAGGGTTAGGGGTTGATATTTTCAAAACTGCAACCTGAAACTCACGAAAGTTGACTTTAGAGAAAAATAAGACCAATGTCGCATATAATAAGTTGACTATGAAACACTAAAGGTCACTTACGCACAAACACCCCTGTTGTTAATCAAAAAAAGCACAAGACCATTTCATAGACTTGTGTCAGCACAAGTGTGCAGTGGGTGGTGTGTTTATGATCACAATGATGAGAGATGTCATGGATTGTGTGATGACGTTTTCATTCCAATGAGAAAAACCAAATGTATGCACCTGCACCAAAGACGTTGCAATCTGAATGTCCTGACCTGAAATTAGGTCTGGACATGCAATCGCTGGCTCTTTACCACCGACGAAAGGTAGAGAGTACATATAAGTGTCTTTTATCAGATTTTCAACAGTAAAGTCCTCTCGATTACAATCCAACATTGACATTTCTCGCCATTCCTTTAGTAAAATTTATGAAAAAACTCCCTTCATATGGTCGCGATCAACATATTGCGAGTCACTCTGGCAGATGACAATGCAACAGTTTTTTGTTGTTACAATACTATGTCTGATGAGGCGATAATCAGGACAGATCTGTTCACTGTTTGACTCGTACAAGTTTATAATGAAAGTTTTTCTAAATCTAAAATGGCCATGGCGCATGGGCATTGTGCTGTCCTAAATTTTGCAATTTGACATAATTTCAAAAAATTTAAGTCACAATGAGAGTGAACAGTTGTTAGCATTGTGACATTGACTTTGCAGCAATTCCGCATACCAAGCATGCATGTAGTGATAGTGGAGCAGAAAACTCCCCTTTAACAGGAAGAAACTTCCAGCAGAATGAATGGCCATCTGCCACGACTAACTGGGGGTGTGACAAGACAGAGGATACAAACAAAACCCCAACCACTTGTCTTTGTACACAAATGACTGCATGATATTCAAACTGTATGTTGCTCAATTGCTCAACATAGTAACTGACCAGCTGTGCTTAAAAATAGTTTGATCTCTGTTTCCATCCATACCCCACACTTATTGCCATAATCTGAAGAAGACAGGAGAGAAACTGACAGGATGTACTATTTTAGATCAGTACCTCTATTTGAAATATACTAAATATTGTGGATTTTACATGATCTGTGTCAATTTCTTGGGCAAAATAAAATCTATTGAGAAATTTACATAAATCAAATGCTATATATCAATAATAATTAAACATCTATTTTAACCTAGATTTAAAACACCAATTATAACCTACTTGTGTTTTTCCTCTCAAATTGAATGTGGCATGAACAAATAAAGCATAGATATTAACATTTTTAATAAAGAAAAATCATATCAGTTTGTGATTATAACAATCAGTTAAGTCCTATTTATTATAATGCAAAGGGTATGGGACAAGAAAGTAAGTCATCTGTACCAACATATGGATATATCTGCAATATCTATTTGTATCAGTGTATTGTTTCAGAGGTGAAGGTGATTGTAGGGTTTATGTCACAACAACAAATTCTCCACGCATGGACAAAAAATACATTTCTGTTCTAATCTAAATTTTGCCCTATAAAGAGACTGGAATGGAGAAAAACTTAGAGAATCATAATCATGGCCGATACAGTCTGGTTAGGATCCAAACAAACTCATGTGCCCCCCTCAGAACTGTACACTATCTGCAAATTGAAGTCAGATTCCCAGGGAAGTGTATGACAGCAATATTACAGACATGACATACTTCACATGCCTACTGAAAAGCAACATAACCCAAAATAAATCTTCAAGCACGCAACACCTCATACGCTGATGCTACAGCAGCAGAAGACCATACTTCAACACAATAAAATCCCTCTCTTCACCTAAAAAAGGAACTTGATGGTACAATATCAAACAGTTCACTAAAATTTGACAATAACAGATTATGAAAATGCTGCCTGATTCAATGAGTCTGGATTTAAGCTGCAAAATTCAGATGGTAGGTTCAGCAGCAGCTTAAAGCAGAGAAGAAGAGGTTAGATAAGCTCATCAGGAATGCCAGCTCTGTTCTAGGATGCCACTTTGACCCAGATGAGGTTGTGAGAGACAAAAGGACTCTAGCAAAACTAACATCACGGTTGGACAGTGTCTACCATCCAATGCCTGTGGCTGTTGCAGAGCTGGCAGCGCTCCTTTAGTGACAGACTGCTGCATCCTAATTCCTCAAAGTAGCATTTTTGAAGATTCTTATTCCCTGCAGCTGTTAGACCCTATAACTTATGACCATCACTGTGCCCAACAAACTCAATAAGGGTTTATTATCTCTGCTGGTTTTGCACAGTTGTTTGATTCTTGTAAAGACTCAGTTTATCATTTTTATGCATTAATATACATACATTTTGTTGATTTTTTAAAATCCCTTTAGTCAGTTCCACACATCTTTATTTTTTGACTATATTTTTACTACCTAATAACTACAGTATTTTCTTCTGCTGTAAATTAGCTCTTACTTTACTGTCTCTTTTTGTCATGTCTTCTTTTTACGTTTTGTTTGTTTGTTGTTTGTTTACCCTTGTATCTACATCCTTTGATTTCTGTTTCACTTTGCTGCAGTTACACCTGGATTTCCCAACTGGAGGACAAGAAAAGATATTTCTTTTTGAATTTCAGATTTGTCATTGTCCTTTCCGTACATCTCTGTGAAAGCTTGAATAACACATCTGAACACCAGAATCAGTCTGCCTAGAAGCTTAGCAACAGGTGACACATCCACTACTGATCCATGAAGTATCAGTTTGGTCCTAGATGCGTGACCATCATTTCTCCTCCAAACATAAATAATCTAATTTGTCCTAGTCCTAGGGACATTTTGTCTGTCAATTTAACATGTAACATATTTGACCTGATTCTACTAACTGAAGCCATAGTAGCTTCGTGTTTTTTTTAATAAAGCTTTTTCTTTCTATAAAAACATTGCAGCATGAACAGGAGTTCTGTTCAAGCTGCTTTCCTGCTCTAAATCTACCTATCTGCTGTAGATGGCACTCAATATGAGGCCTTCTGAAAAAGATGTGTGCTTAGCAGAAAACACTGTACCTGACTCTGCAGCTCCTAGGGCTGGTCGGGGTCTGAATGTGCTTCAGGTATTGTGGGCATACAGCTGGTCCTTTTAAGATCCATCCAGGTCTGCAAGCCAGTCAGCCAGCAACTGAGAGATATTTGCTTGGGGATGTCTAAATGCTGAACCACAAAGGAGGCAGGGTGCCGAGAAGAGGAGAAAAATCAATCTGGAACATAAAGGCTACCCTTTCTGCACAGCAAACTTGCTTACTCTGTATCGAGGACACGGACACTAGATCCCTGTTTTTCTAAGATATTTCCATCTAAAGTCAGGAAGTAATTTCCTTCAGAGGCAGGCCTAAGGAATTCATCTATACTAGACATGTGATGAAACTAGATAGGAGAACAAAAAGCAATTACTTTTAGCGAAGAAAATATTTCAAATGAGTATTTTGATGGCAGTGGGTATAAAATACAAAAACAGGATTTATAGTACCCTTTTTGTTTGGTGAGCGTGGGGATCTGCATGAGATCATCTATCTATCATCTATCTATCTATCTATCTATCTACGATCTATATGCTATATATATATATATATGATAATATTATATATATATATATATAGATAATATCTATAGATAGCCAGACTCGATAATATAAGCATGACAACAAACACACACACACCCACACACATTAAATACTAACTACAGCAACAGCAGTGAAAGATTAACATTATAGAATAACTTAGATAAGCAAAAAAACAATTAAAAAAGAAAACATGTTTTACTCTAAAAAAGCTAAAACAATAATTCCCTAAAGTTTTAAACTACCCCTC